>NC_135234.1:177084426-177393657 GCF_051348905.1 Ranitomeya variabilis
TCTTACCTGTTCACAAAAACCTCACCCTTTTTAAAAACAAAATGAAATCTCTCAGCAGCTATACTGCTGGAGCTTCAAATACAGGTTCCTATCACCAAATACAGGCATTTGGATGATACACATCTTACATCTTGTACTTAATGTGTGTTCTACTTACCTATAAAAATATGTATTGATATATCATATTTCTAAATTTATGTAGATATGATATAGAGTTATTAACCCTATATACTAATGAGTACGTATGTTATATACGTATTTCCTACATAAGTACTTAAAATCTATATGTCTATGGCTACACTAATTTTTTTTTGTTTTTGTTTTTTTTCCTTATCTCTATACATAGAATTTGCCTATTGCTGTCTATGTTATTAGAAAAACTGAATAATGAAAAAAAAGAAAAGTAACTTTAAACTAAAATATTTTTGTAGATAATATTACGTGTGAAGACTTTAGTACTATCAGCCAATAATTGTCCTTGAAGTGGTGTATTAACCACTTTAACCCTCACATTGCAACATTGCTTCACCCTGGAAAAAGCAACATACAATTGACCATGGGCAAAAGCAGGTTCTGGTAGATAAATGCCAACTCGATGGAGGGTCTGGCCTTGAGATTTATTTATGGTCATTGCAAATGCGGGCTTGATAGGAAATTGTCTCCGTCTTAATTTAAAAGGTAATCCAGTCTCTGATGGACACAAATCAATTCGTGGAATGAATACCACATTTCCTGCTGCTGACCCACTAATTACTTTAGCCAGTATGATATTGGCATGTAAGGCAGTGACAATGAGCCGCGTACCATTGCAGAGACCTTTGTTCGTGTTCAGATTACGTAATAACATGACAATGGTGCCAATTTTAAGTTTCAGCCAATGTGAAGGCATTCCAGTTGGTGTTAGTGAATTCAAAAACTCAAGTGGGTATTGATCGAGGTCATCAGCTTCATCAGGATCGATGGAATCATCACTGATATATTCAGTATAGTCACCTATCAATAAATCCATGACTTGGGAATTGACTTTCTCAACGTCCTCATTTTTTGGACATAAAATTGCATGAGATGCAGCTGTATTTATGCTTTCGGTGTCATTCACATCAATACAAAGATTATCTCCAAAAATTTCAATTATTATAGAGCCAGTGCATACCATGTCTGGAGGAATTTCAATTACATCATCTCCAAGGTTATGTTCATTAGATAGTTCACCATTTCCCAGTTGAAGCAACCAACTGCTGTAGTGAGGATCAATGGAGCGCATGTTGTTAATAAGTGGCAGGCGAGTAAAATGTTGCCAGTGTTGTGAATATTTTATACAGCTCTCTACAACATCAGTTCTTGTCCCATGAGGGATGACAGGAAGACATTGTCTAAAGTCGCTTCCAAAAACAATCACTTTACCTCCAAACGGTGTTTTTTCTTTGTGAGCTACATTTGTTGTCATGACATCACGTAAAACTCTATCAATGACATGCAATGCATATTTGGATAGCATTGTGCACTCATCAATAATAAAAAGTTTAGTGCTGTGCAAATCTTTTGCTGCATCGGTATCATTCTTAATCCTGGAAACAGATGTTTCATTCACAGGAATTGGAATCCCATAAAGAGAATGAATGGTTCGTCCACCTTGTAGCAAGTTGGCGGCAATTCCAGTAGTGGCAGCAGGTGACACAATGTCTCCTTGTCCTCTTAGCTGATGTAGGAGTAGATGATATAGGTACGTTTTTCCGCTGCCACCAGGACCATCAAGGAAAAAACACTTTGCTGTAGAATTAGTGTCTTCTAAAGCTTGAGTGATAGCATCAAAAGCAAAAAGTTGGTCCTCATTTAGAGTAGCTTTCATTTCAGCAGCTGCTGATAACTCATAATCTTTATCATACTGTGGGAGGAGGTGTTGTTTCTTGACTGGACGTGGCAAATTAAAATCAGTATAAGTTTTGCCATGAGCTTTAAGAACATGTTGGACATCTGTCATAGCATAGCCTTCACAATTGACACACTCCAGAGTGTCGGAGTGGTATGCATAGCAGTAGTCTTCTACAAAGTGTTCCTTAAATTCATCCCATAAGTCCCGAGGTTTAGCTGGAGGACCAAAAATACAAATGTAGGCAAACATGTCACGTAGCTGTGCTGGCATGTTGAGAATACTGGCATCAAGTAATGTATTTCTCCACAGACTATCATCAAATAGTAAGCCAAGAGCTAATGCCGCATCTTTGAAGGTTTCATGTGTGACTCCGTGTACAGTTTTTATGCTGTCAAAACTGGTTGCACCTTTGACATGTAACAATAACAATCTTAAATAGTAGCGTTCTTGGTCTTTCACACTGACAGTATACATTCGTCCAATCACAGAACCACCTGCTCGCTTTCTAACTTCCCAAGAACCTTCTTTCCAAACATAGTTTTCGGGAATTTCACAGTATAAATAAATATGAGCATGATGGTCGTTCTGATTAAGCTTGAAGTAGGCCATAAGTGTAGAATTTTGATGGAGCTTTTGTTTGATGTTTCCAATAGAGTCATCCTCATGAAAATAGAGTGGCTGAGAATGCGGTAGATATACAGCAAGGGGAATGATGCTATGAGATTGTTTATGCATTGGATATGAGAATATTCGCCAAGCTGCCTCTGGTGCACTGACATATCTTGAATCCATGAATTGGTGTGTTTCATCATGTTGGATGTTAGTCTGGCAGATTTCAAGATTGGCTTTATCATGTCCTTTGTAGACGTATTTAAATAAATATTTCACAGCCTGAATGGAACCACAAACTTCGACATTTATATGGCACTTGTATTTTAATAGCAGGAACGGATTATATGGAACCACCCACGAATTGTCAATCATGTTAGAATGGTGTTGAAAAGATGGGCCAAAGTGTCTGCGATAAGTAGGATAGGCGTCCTTAGCTATGATGGTTCTTGGTTGCAAATCTTTAGGGAAACCTTTTGTACACTTCCCCAGATCCATACAGGGAGAATTTGGGTTGTGTTCTCCACACGGACCATGAATCATATGTTGGAGAACAATTTTATGGAGCTGAGGGTAGTGGGTAGGATTGGGAATTTCAGCCCACACTGTGGAGTTAATTTGGAGTTGCTGTCCAGAATAATCAAAATGTGAGCGTGTGGAAGGCCACGTTTTTGAAATTCAATTACATGAACCATAGCGCAAACTTTCCCAAATAATCCGTTGTTAATGTCTTTTAAGAGTGCTTCCAGTTTTATTTTGAAAACACGTGCCACCAAATCAGGTCTATGTTCCACACGCTGCCAAGGTTCCAAATTCTCAGTAATCTCATTCCATTTCGGATTACAGGTCATGGTGATGAATAGATCAGGACAACCATATTTAGTCACAATAGCCATGGCATCCTGGTACCGCTGCTGCATATTCCTGGGACTGCCTTCAAACGAAGATGGTAAAATGACCGTTTTTCCAATGGGGATGCCCTTCTCAATGGATTTTTTCTGGAGATGTTCCTGGAGTACACAATAATCCTCTACTTTCAAATCCTTTTGGTGTTGACGGATATAATTTAGGCGATTTGCCTCGATTTTCACAAAAGCATCCACTAAGTACTGCTGAGTGAGTTTGCCACCATTCAGGAGTGGATTAAACTGATTACGGACAGACAGCACATAGCAGTAATATTGCAGTTGTGTAACTCTGCGTGGACTTTGCCCTTGTTGCTTGAGGCCATCATGCCAGCCCTGGTCTCCGTAAGGGAAAAATAAAGGATAGAGTAAAGCATCTAAATTACTGTGTAGAATGCTGACCTGTTGTGTTCTTGGCGCCAAAGGATTTTTGGGGTCCGGTTGTAAATGTATTAAAATATCACGATTAAATGGTGGCTCTCCATTGTCATTTTCAAATACGACAGCAACTTCATTGACAGTTGGATTATTATATCGGCGAGGGTCTTGATTCCGATCTTGTTTAAGGGCCATGATGATATTTGGCATGAGAGTGCCATTAGCTTCAGCTTTAAGATGTTCTTCATGTTCCACATCTCGTAACATTTTGTAGGCAGCAACAAAGGGATTCACATTGTCTAACTGAAGAGCAATTATACTCATCAAAGTGGGATGACATTTTTGATTTTGTTCACAGTTTAAATGTTGTTCATTCGCGGTAGCGGTATCCAAAATATACAGTTGGGCATAAGCTGGAACTTGATCATCACTGGGATGTAGGGTTCCAGTACGATGATATATTTGTCCATGTATACGGAAACAGTAAGGGCCATGTCCAGGTGGAGGGGATATATTGGCACCCATGGAGGCGAAAGCAAATGAGCTGTTAATACTACGAATATTTTCCATGAGATTCTTACTGAACTCACTCTCCCCTGTCAGCAATCGTTTAAAGACCTCGGGATATTGGGGTATAGGTATATGCACTTTACTCTTGTGACAACACAGAGTAAAATTTTTATCTGCTGGTATCTCAGCATTAAAATGTAATGCTTGACAATGTTCACATAAATAGTTCATAGGACCACAGGAGTGTTCTACTATGGTACTGTCATCATTAGTAAAACCTGTAGGATGTTGAGGTACAGGTTGTGGTAACAGAGCATTGGAATGTTTCTTTAAGCCAACATATATAAAGCGTGGACCTGGTAGAGGATCTTCACTGTCCACAGATTCAATCACTGAGGAGTTGGAAGGTGTATCGTGGTCAGGGTTTATTAATATGGAGGTGCAAGCGGTTTTTTTGCGCCGTTCACGGCGTGCACCAGCTGCATTTGGTAATGGTTTGTTTGTTGCCTTAGAAGAGTCAGGTGTGAAGCATGTCTTATAAGCAGACTTAACGGTGTACAGGCGACGGCGTTTATCATTTGGAGTGTAAGTAGGACAGTGTTTGCGCTTACGTGCAGATTTACCAACGGTTAAAGGAGCTTCAGGCTGCACACATTCTATGAATGGAGACAAAGAAGCTGTATTGTGGGCAGAATCTATGACTGAGGACGTGGAAATATTATGTTTGCAACGTTGAGAGCGTGCAGCAGCAGCTTTATTACTTAATCGATTAGTTTTGTCCTCAAAAGACTCATTAGTAATGCGTTTATTGCAAGCAGCATTAACAGTGTCCAGGCGCTTCTGTCTATCCTCTGTAGTCTCGTTAGCACGCTGTTTGCGCTTACGTGCGGCATCGGCGGCTTTTCGCTCTGCGTCATCAGGTTATCAGACCTGATGTTACGTGCGCCATCAGCAGCTTTGGGCTCTGTGTCATTAGTATACTTAACAGTGTCCAGGCGCTTGCATCTATCCTCTGTACTCTTGTTAGCACGCTGTTTGCGCTTACGTGCAGCATCGGTGTCTTTTCGCTGTGCGTCATTGGTATACTTATTATCAGACCTGATGTTACGTGCGCCATCAGCAGCTTTGGGCTCTGTGTCATTAGTATACTTAACAGTGTCCAGGCGCTTGCATCTATCCTCTGTACTCTTGTTAGCACGCTGTTTACGCTTATGTGCAGCATCGGCGGCTTTTCGCTCTGCGTCATTGGTATACTTATTATCAGACCTGACGTTACTGTTGAGGGAGGATTTAAATTTATCCTTCACGGTTAACCCAGTGATTTCCAAATTAATATACAAGGTGTTGCCGGCAACTGAAAATGACCAGACGGAGACGTGTGTCTCTGTATGGGGGATCGAGCTGATCTCTGGCCCCCGTTTATTTTGTATATCAGTTTTCATTGTCACAGAAATTATACTTCAACCAATCAGCATAAGAACACGCTCACAGTTCTTAACCTATAAGAATGCAGGAAAAACTTAACCCATGAGGATACAGGAAAAATGGAAACTACAGATATGGTCATGTCTTTTTGGCATAGTATATGTTTTTCTAACAGATGCCTCAGTCTTGTATAGCAATACACCCCCGAATCTATTATCTGGCTCGAGACAGAAGACTCAAGGTCTTTATACCAATTATGAACAATAGCCTAGTTGCATACCAGGCTTGTGAACAAAAAGATAAAGTTACTTCATGGCAGCTGTAACCTTTTACCTAATTAAATAACAGAATTTATCTTTAAGCAACAAGAAAATGGAGTCAAAAACACAAAATGGAGAATCTAGCACAAAATGGAGAACCTTTCATAATTTGTTCCTTCACATTCCCCCCTAGATAAATTTTGTTAATTAATGTCCAGCATCAGAGATACTATCCCGAGCTCTAAGCTCGAGGGGTACTGGTCTTCACATGACTGGTGCCATGTTACCAGCCATTTTAAATACAGTTTCATTAATATCTACAAGCGAGGGAAAAATCTTATTATTTCACAGTCTAAGATATAGCAGTACAAAAAGTATATAAGAAAATATATTTTCACCTTGACAATCCCCTTAAACACTAAGTTTTTTTTTTCCCTTAAAGAAAGATCCTTCGAGACTGTCCATGTGATGGGAAAAGGGGAGGTGGATTTCTTCATCCAGACACCTCAGAAACTCTCCCCTAGCGAGAGGCCTCCAGGCAGCTGAACCCTTCACTAACCTCACATGGAGTTCTCCCACTGTCCCTAAACTAAATCTCTTAGCATCATTTGAGAATGGGGGGTTTTGTCTACTCTCTTGAGGGGGACATACTTAGGGATCTCCCTTGGATCAGTACCATCGTACTCTGGTGGGTCTACTTCTTGATTGAGGAAGGTGCCAGTCGAGATTGCTTTCACTAACTACCTAGGCCTGCCCAGGTGCACTTATACATCCATCATATTGTCATTATTTGTTTGTAAAATGAGAAAGGTTGGTTCTCAGGGTCAGCCAATTGTTTTTGCATAGCTAGCTAGTCAGAGGGCCTCCAGGGATAATATTCCTGTATCTGTCTTACCCTACCTGATGTGGTTGGTTCCCTGGTGGTGGGAGCGACATGACATACTGGTCTACAGCTCCTTCCCAAAAGGATTACTGTCAGCCTACTCCCAAAAGTTAATGTCCCCACTATCCACCAACCACAATCCTGTGTCAGCTTCTTATATCACTGCATGTGATCTTGTCTGGACAGGATTCAGTGTAATTCTCTTAGGTCGGGTTGCAGCACGGGTCATACAAGTGTTAGGGCCCAAATCCTCAACTATACCCTGGAAGGCATCACAGCTATAATTGACAAATCTTTGTTCACTGTAATATATATATTTGATCTATTCAACATTTTTATTAATCTGCACCTGTGGGATTATAGAAGCAATGCCGGCATAAATCTGGTTCTGGGCTTTAAACTGGTCAGGCACCCCCCTTGGCACTCCAATGGCATCAATATATACTAGTGGATCTTCTTCATAACTCATGTGGAGCTGATCAAAACTTCTCCTCTTTTCTGGTAGGTTCATCAGGTATCTTTGGTGTACATATATTGTGTATATTTAATTAGCAAATCAGTATCTAGAGGACTGTTCTCTTTGCAGAAACTTGTCTCGAAGATCCCTACTGGTATACCTGTGGTGTCGTGGGAATTATAGCAGGTGTAATTGTCAGCTAATACGGTTACTTCTCCTGGGACCTTTAGTCTAGGTTCCTTATGAATTAGTGGGACATAATCTGGGCAATCAGTGGACTTCAAACCTTTCAACAAATTCATGACACAGGCAGTGGTGTTGTCATCAGGAAAAAGCAATGCATGTGTGTAGAGATGTGTATTCGCAGCAGCACAAGCAATACATCCTACAGAGATATTCTGGACTCTTACATTGTATCTCACCCATTCTAACCATAGATTTTTCCTTGGGGCTGTTTGTGTTTCTATGGAGAAAACCTCTTGCCAACTGAGACCTGGAATGGGTATCACTTCATTAACTACATTTTGCAAACGCTCACCTGGGCCTGTTTTAGCTGTACTGGTAACAGGGGTCATGGTTGGTCTGAAGCTAATATCCCGGAGCTGTATATGGCCTAAATTCCCATGGTATCCACTACTAAATACATAATTATAATGCCTTCCCAGTACAAATGTCTGCAGTTCAGCAGATTGGGGGCTTTCAAGATTTAGGAGGAGGGGGTGACAGCTTCTACCCCATTTACAGCCCCTAAGTGGTTGCAGAAGGGCTGTTAGATGCATTCTCTCACGAAGACTCCTACCCGTCCCATCCTTAGGGAACATGGCTTAACTAGATTTATATCCCCAATCATCTCCCGTATTCCAGGCAGCATCTGTCTAATAATAACAGTTATTGTTGTCATTTCTGGTAACACATATATAAAACTGGATGATCCCCTCTACCACCCGTTCAGTCTCGAGGCACTTGACTACATCACAGAAATCAAATCGCCAGATATTCACCGGGGCTGTCAGGTTTACCCAGAGAATAGTGGGGCCAGAATTCTTATTTACAATAGGGGCCGAAGAGGTAGGGGCAAGGATAGCCCTCAGTTCCAGGATCAAAAACAACAGCAACATTTCCCTTCAGTCACTACTGTGACTAAACACTGGTTCGGTCTCTTTTACAGTGTGAGGCGTGGATCCAAGTGCTCTTTCCTTCAAGTTTTACTGCAGTGGGGGTGACCAGGATCACCGTGTGGGGTCCTTCAAATCTTGTCTGGAGACAATCTCTGCACACAAACTTTTTCACATACACCAGGTCTCCTGGCACAAAGGGATGGTGTCCAGGAACCTTGTCTGGGTCTGGAAGAGAACTGAAGACAGTTAAATGCACTTTGGCAAAGTGTCCATGTAAGGCCTGCACATAGCTAGTCAAGTCCTGGTACTTGAGCTGCAACTGTTGTGGAAAGAAACATTCAAGATTGGGGCTCCTGCCAAACAGAATCTCATACGGTGACAGTCCTGTCTTCCTGTTTGGGGTATATCTTACTGAAAACAAAGCTAGAGGAAGGCATTCTGTCCATGGTTTACCAGTCTCTGTCATTGCCTTCTGGATTTTAAGCTTAAAAATTCCATTTAGTCTCTCCACTCTTCCACTACTCTGCGGATGGAGTATGCAATGCTTGACTTACCCCCAGTGCTGCCATTACCTCTGACATGATCTCTCCAGTAAAATGGGAACCCTGATCGCTTTCAATGACTTCAGGAATTCCATACCTGCATATGATCTCAGCCATCAGTTTCTTCGCCGTTGTCTTAGCCGTAGCTTTGGCAACTGGGTAGGCTTCTGGCCAACCTGAAAATAAATCAATGCAGACCAACACATACTCATACGTCCCTACCCTGGGTAACTGAATATAATCAATCTGCAGTCTCTGGAATTGGTTAAAGGGCCGGGGAGTGTGTTTGGATGGGGTTTTCACTGTCCTACTCTGATTATGTGTGGCACATATCATGCAGCTCTGTACCTGCCTTTCTGCGCAGGTGGAAAACTCGGGGGCAATCCATTGTTTCTGTAGGGTGTCACACATGGCCGTCTTCGAGTGGTGCACATTCCCGTGCAGAACCTGTGCCATCATTGGGTACAGTACCTGTGGTAGGCACACCTTTTCACCCCTACCCCATAGCCCAGTGACGGTATCAGAGCAAGCCCCTATCCTTTTCCACCTATTTTTCTCCTCCTTACTTGCCTGTTCTTGTAACTGGGCTAAGATGTCTTTCAACACAAGTGGAGATGGTGGGGTGTCTAGGTGATGTACTCTAGAGGCCACAGGAGTGCTTGCTGCTTTCTTGGCAGCCTGGTCTGCCAGTGCGTTACCCTTTTGTCCGTCCATCAGTGCCTTTGGTATGTGCCTTTACCTTTATGATGCCTGCTTGGGTGGGAAGCTGTAGTGCATTCATAAGTTGCTGGACTGCCTCAGCACGTTTAATGGGGTGGCCATTTGCTGTCAGGAAAGCCCTGGCTCTCCAGATAGGCCCATAACCGTGTATAATGCCAAAAGCATACCTGGAATCAGTGTAGATATTTACAGTCTTACCTTCTGCTAGTTTGCACGTTTCTGTGAGCTCTGCTTCTTGTGCAGACATATGAGCTGGCATTGACTCTGCCTTGATTACCTCATGTTCTGAGACCACAGCATATCCGGTACAGAAGCGTCCTTGGTCATCTTGGTGACGGGATCCATCTACAAAAAGCTCAAAATCAGCATTAGAATAGACACACTAGAGACCAGCCGTTTCCTGAGACATCAATTCTAGACATCATATGGTTTGGAAACCTAATCTTGTTCCTCTGGATCCATTTTAGAAAGAAAAAGAGTGTCCTTTTTCATGTCACCTACTCCTCCCCCCTTTGGATCCATAGGAACTAGGAGAAGAGTAACGGGGTTTAGGACAGTGCACCTTTTCAAAGTCACATTAGTAGGCATGAGAATAGCACACCGAAGTCGCAGCTGTCTGGTCATGGACATGTGGCTAGATTATACTTGGTTAGGGATACTATATACATCGTGTGGGGTATGGACCATCAGTGGGTAATTTGATTGAGTCCATGAGGGTTTTAACAGCTTCAGCATTCTTCACTGGAGTCCCGGCGGTGGTAATAAACCCTCGATTGGCCCATAGGGCTCCTAAATCATGAGCAATACCAAATGCATACTGTGAGTCCGTGTATATATTAGCCCGCCTGTCTTTGGCCAGAACACATGCAGTAGGCAGAGCCTGAAGTTCTACTTCTTGTGCTGACAGTGAGGGAGTGCAGCTCCGTGCACTACAGTATCTTCCGTAGTAACAGCGTATCCGGGTGGAATCTGCCAAAATCATCAGCATATCTTGAACCGTCTTTCAGGGCATTGTAGAAAGGTTGCATTATACGGGATGCGTCCGGTATCCACTGACAACAATAAGTACATAGTCCAAGAAAACGCTGGAGTTCAGTCTCATCTTTTGGTAAAGGAAGGGAGCTGACGGCTATTTTTCTTTCTTTTGTGAGGTGTCTGGCACCCTGAAGGAGACAGTGACCCAAAAATATCACTTGACCAAGGCAGAACCGAAATTTCAAGGCCGAAACCCGACAGTTCAGATCTGCCAGATACTTGAGAAAACTAACAGTGGCAACAATGGTTTCCTGCTCTGTCCGTTCACACAACAAAAGATCATCCACATACTGAAGCAGCGTGACATAGGGGTGTTCTAACTGCCAGGGTAAAAGACACTCTCCCATATTTTTTGCAAACTGATTGGGACTTCTTTTTTTTTTTTTGGGCCCCCTGTGGCATAACTGTCCGCGTCAATTGTCATCCCTGATAAGTGAATGCAAACAGAAACTGGCAATCTGGGTGTAATGGAATGCTGAAGAAGACATTGGCAAGGTCAATAACTGTGAACCAAGCAGCATCCTGAGATATCTGGGACAAAAGAGTATGTGGCTTAGGCACCACCGGAGTTTCTGGAACAGTAACTGCATTAAATGCCTGTAGATCTTGTACCAGCCGGTACACAGGGGGTTGGCCGGGTGGGGTCTTTTTCTTAACGGGAAACAAGGGCGTGTTACATGGGGAAACACAGGGTACCAGGGCACCATTATCGAATAACATTTGTATTTGCCCCTTGAGGCACTGCTCCTGATCATGTTTCAAAGGGTACTGATGGACTTTAGAAAAAGGGGCACCAGGTTTGAGAAACACTTTTACTGGTTCTACAGGCATTATTGGGGGAGAATCTGGGTCTATCAGGACCATCATAACTGTGGGAAGGGCATGTAGGATACAGATCTCATTATATTCATCTGCATAGGGGTTATATAACGTAAGGACCATCTGACCATCATCTTGGAATTGTATTCTGGAGCGGAACTGTGATAATAAATCTGCCCCCAGTATATATTGGTGCTTTGGGATTGAGGGGCACAGAGCTTACAGTCGGGAGAAGAGGCTTGATTTCCTGGGGAGGGACCTTATCATCAAGCAGGGAGACCCCCTGTTCCAGATCATCATTTTTAATTGTTTGTCTTTCTGACACATTATTCATCAGAATTCACTTCCTCTGTTGATCCTCAATTTGCTATATATCAACCACTCAACTTGCTTTTACCAATCTTTCAATCACTGATACAAATTTCCTTATAAAACCAGGCACTATATTTCACTTTCAAATTCCAGATTATAATATTTCTTTATACTTAAAAACAATGTTGTCGCTTTAAACAAGACACAGATCTACCAGAGAAAATACAGAGAACACCGTTACAGTATGTGCTCTCTCCATTCCAAGGACACAGAGACAAGAGAGATCACAGCATTCCTCTACACAGAGAAAAGAGACAAGCAATAGCGCAGCTACGCGACCCATCCCATCGGATATTCCAAAGACAAACACAGACACAAAATATAGCAGTTCTTAGACTTAATTAATTTCTACGAAACCTTCATCACACAATTCACATACCAGAACACCTCAGAAAAACCTATAATTGAGAATATTTTCCCCATTTTTTTGGGCTAACAATATCAGATTCAGAATACAACTTCAAAGACTTCTTTTCCTTCCACAAAAACGGATTCTCCTTTAGAGCTAAATATCCTTCTTAGTTGTGCATAATACCGACGGCCTTACGGTTTTATTCCACTGGGTCTCTCTCTGTCCCCCGCTGGGACAACCCAAAAACGCGGTACTCAGTGAAAGGAGGAGGGCGTCTTAGACTTAACCCTCCGGACACCCCTGGAAATACATAAATATATGATTCCTGAGTTACGCATCCTACCCAATCTTCGATCACCTCACCGCGCCTGATTCTAACAGTGATCAGGAATTCAGGATATTTTGACTATAAAGAGAATTACATCACTGGTCAATCCGGGGTGTCCGTCCCTTATGAGGTACGGTTCGAGCACTGGGCTTCCAACGGAACTACACCTCTATATGATTCCACCCAAAAATCATCCCACCTCCGGGGACAAACCTCAGATCCTCTTTGCAGCAACAAACACAGGAAAACCACACCAAACGGTCAGTCTGGACAGTATAACTGCCAACTTACCATGTTTGTTGTGGGGGATGATCAGTCCCAATTTTCCAGTGCCTGTGTCCGGTCCGAGGGTCCTTTGTCTTGTTGTCCTCCGGGCGGCAGAGGCGTTCCTGCTTGGAGCCCCACGTTGGGCGCCAACTGTTGAGGGAGGATTTAAATTTATCCTTCACGGTTAACCCAGTGATTTCCAAATTAATATACAAGGTGTTGCCGGCAACTGAAAATGACCAGACGGAGACGTGTGTCTCTGTATGGGGGATCGAGCTGATCTCTGGCCCCCGTTTATTTTGTATATCAGTTTTCATTGTCACAGAAATTATACTTCAACCAATCAGCATAAGAACACGCTCACAGTTCTTAACCTATAAGAATGCAGGAAAAACTTAACCCATGAGGATACAGGAAAAATGGAAACTACAGATATGGTCATGTCTTTTTGGCATAGTATATGTTTTTCTAACAGATGCCTCAGTCTTGTATAGCAATACACCCCCGAATCTATTATCTGGCTCGAGACAGAAGACTCAAGGTCTTTATACCAATTATGAACAATAGCCTAGTTGCATACCAGGCTTGTGAACAAAAAGATAAAGTTACTTCATGGCAGCTGTAACCTTTTACCTAATTAAATAACAGAATTTATCTTTAAGCAACAAGAAAATGGAGTCAAAAACACAAAATGGAGAATCTAGCACAAAATGGAGAACCTTTCATAATTTGTTCCTTCACATTACGTGCGCCATCAGCAGCTTTGGGCTCTGTGTCATTAGTATACTTAACAGTGTCCAGGCGCTTGCATCTATCCTCTGTACTCTTGTTAGCACGCTGTTTGCGCTTACGTGCAGCATCGGTGTCTTTTCGCTGTGCGTCATTGGTATACTTATTATCAGACCTGATGTTACGTGCGCCATCAGCAGCTTTGGGCTCTGTGTCATTAGTATACTTAACAGTGTCCAGGCGCTTGCATCTATCCTCTGTACTCTTGTTAGCACGCTGTTTGCGCTTACGTGCAGCATCGGCGGCTTTTCGCTCTGCATCATTACCATACTTTATATCAGACCTGATCTTACGTGCGCCATCAGCAGCTTTGGACTCTGTGTCATTAGTATACTTAACAGTATCCAGGCGCTTGCATCTGTCCTCTGTACTCTTGTTAACACGCTGTTTGCGCTTACGTGTGGCATCGGCGGCTTTTCGCTCTGCATCATTACCATACTTTATATCAGACCTGATCTTATGTGCGCCATCAGCAGCTTTACACTCTGTGTCATTAGTATACTTAACAGTATCCAGGCGCTTGCATCTATCCTCTGTACTCTTGTTAACACGCTGTTTGCGCTTACGTGTGTCATCGGCGGCTTTTCGCTCTGCATCATTACCATACTTTATATCAGACCTGATCTTACGTGCGCCATCAGCAGCTTTGGACTCTGTGTCATTACTATACTTAACAGTGTCCAGGCGCTTGCATCTATCCTCTGTACTCTTGTTAGCACGCTGTTTACGCTTACGTGCGGCATCGGCGTCTTTTTGCTCTGCATTATTAGTATACTTTATATCAGACCTAATCTTACGTGCGCCATCAGCAGCTTTGGGCTCTGTGTCATTAGTATCCTTACTATTAGAGCTCATGTTGGCTAAGCTAAACAGCTTTAAGCGTGGTGGTGGCAAACAACAGGTTAATAAGAGGCAGTGTCAGGTAGTAGGAAAATAGCCAGTTAATAATAGGCAATAGTTCTTTGCAGGAATACATATATTAATAAATAGGCAGTTTATATTGCAGAGAAATTGCTGGGCAATAATGGACAATGTCCTTATGTGGCAAATAATAGAGCAATATACCCAGTGTGGCAAAGAAGAGGTTAATAAACGGCAGTCTCTCAGTATAACAGTCAGTGAATAATAGGCAGTATATGGAGAAAACACCAAACAAAAGTTCAAAATTGGTGTGAAAATGTCACTGAACCACTTCACAACTAAATATATATAGTTTTGGTAAATGGTATTATCATTTTTTTGACGAAATTCGGCAGGAGCTTGAAGAGCGACGTCACTGGGACCGCCTCCACGCAGTAGAAACTTGCTGTGAGGTAAAAATTCAAAAATCACACCAAAATGGCGGGCGGAGTGTGTCACAGTACGGCACATTTCTGATTGGTCGCTCGCGGCAGGCGGCAACCAATCAGAAAAGTGCCGCGCACCACGAAGGCATATATCTTTGTCCACCCTGAGCGGGTGTAGGACGCTGGTGACGTCACTTATCTCCGGACATTATCTCCGGACAAAGCCACGGAAGTTGGCACAAATTGCCGGAAGTAGTATTCTAGGCAATTATATATTAGATTGTCCTGTCACCAGCCATGTGTACGATTATCGGCCGAAAGCCTCTCTGGAACCAATAATCACCCCATGTAAAGGTATCTTTATAAGTTAAAGATTCAGAATACTATGACTTTTATCATATCCTGAACAGTCAAGTTTTTATGAACCGTTAAGGTTTTCTGGTTAAAGTAAAAAAAACTCTGAGTGTTTACAGTTTGAAACCATAAAATGTTGAAAAATTATGTCATTCTTGAGTATATCACTCAATGGTGCTCATAAACGTGTCAAATTTGATCTATAATATACTTTAATATACGTTACTTTAATCTTTAATATACTTAAGAACAGGGCCCCAGACATCACACAGGGGGTCTGAAACACTGCACAGTGGTCCAAAATATCGCTGTGCTCTGCCTGGGGCCCCATATGCTGCCTGGGGCCCCTGTGCTCTGCCTGGGGCCCCATATGCTGCCTGGGGCCCCTGTGCTCTGCCTGGGGCCCCTGTGCTCTGCCTGGGGCCCCATGTTCTGCCTGGGGCCCCTGTGCTCTGCCTGGGGCCACTGTGCTCTGCCTGGGGCCCCATATGCTGCCTGGGGCCCCTGTGCTCTGCCTGGGGCCCCATATGCTGCTTGGGGCCCCTGTGCTCTGCCTGGGGCCCCATAGGCTGCCTGGGGCCCCTGTGCTCTACCTGGGACCACTGTGCTCTGCCTGGGGCCCCATATGCTGCCTGGGGCCCCTGTGCTCTGCCTGGGGCCCCTGTGCTCTGCCTTGGGCCCCATGTTCTGCCTGGGGCCACTGTGCTCTGCCTGGGGCCCCATAGGCTGCCTGGGGCCCCTGTGCTCTGTCTGGGACCACTGTGCTCTGCCTGGGGCCCCATATGCTGCCTGGGGCCCCTGTGCTCTGCCTGGGGCCCTATATGCTGCCTGGGGCCCCTGTGCTCTGCCTGGGGCCCCTGTGCTATGCCTGGGGCCCCATGTTCTGCCTGGGGCCCCTGTGCTCTGCCTGGGGCCACTGTGCTCTGCCTGGGGCCATATATGCTGCCTGGGGCCCCTGTGCTCTGCCTGGGGCCCCATATGCTGCCTGGGGCCCCTGTGCTCTGCCTGGGGCCCCTGTGCTCTGCCTGGGGCCCCATGTTCTGCCTGGGGACACTGTGCTCTGCCTGGGGCCCCATAAGCTGCCTGGGGCCCCTGTGCTCTGCCTGGGACCACTGTGCTCTGCCTGGGGCCCCATATGCTGCCTGGGGTCCCTGTGCTCTGCCTGGGGCCACTGTGCTCTGCCTGGGGCCCCATATGCTGCCTGGGGCCCCTGTGCTCTGCCTGGGGCCCCATATGCTGCCTGGGGCCCCTGTGCTCTGCCTGGGTCCCCTGTGCTCTGCCTGGGGCCCCATGTTCTGCCTGGGGCCCCTGTGCTCTGCCTGGGGCCACTGTGCTCTGTCTGGGGCCCCATAAGCTGCCTGGGGCCCCTGTGCTCTGCCTGGGGCCCCATATGCTGCCTGGGGCCCCTGTGCTCTGCCTGGGGCCCCATGTTCTGCCTGGGGCCACTGTGCTCTGCCTGGGGCCCCATAGGCTGCCTGGGGCCCCTGTGCTCTGCCTGGGACCACTGTGCTCTGCCTGGGGCCCCATATGCTGCCTGGGGCCCCTGTGCTCTGCCTGGGGCCACTGTGCTCTGCCTGGGGCCCCTGTGCTCTGCCTGGGGCCCCATGTTCTGCCTGGGGCCCCTGTGCTCTGCCTGGGGCCACTGTGCTCTTCCTGGGGCCCCATATGCTGCCTGGGGCCCCTGTGCTCTGCCTGGGGCCCCATATTCTGCCTGGGGCCCCTGTGCTCTGCCTGGGGCCCCATAGGCTGCCTGGGGCCCCTGTGCTCTGCCTGGGACCACTGTGCTCTGCCTGGGGCCCCATGTTCTGCCTGGGGCCCCTGTGCTCTGCCTGGGGCCACTGTGCTCTGCCTGGGGCCCCATATGCTGCCTGGGGCCCCTGTGCTCTGCCTGGGGCCCCATATGCTGCCTGGGGCCCCTGTGCTCTGCCTGGGACCACTGTGCTCTGCCTGGGGCCCCATATGCTGCCTGGGGCCCCTGTGCTCTGCCTGGGGCCACTGTGCTCTGCCTGGGGCCCCATATGCTGCCTGGGGCCCCTGTGCTCTGCCCGGGGCCCCATATGCTGCCTGGGGCCCCTGTGCTCTGCCTGGGGCCCCTGTGCTCTGCCTGGGGCCCCATGTTCTGCCTGGGGCCCCTGTGCTCTGCCTGGGGCCACTGTGCTCTGCCTGGGGCCCCATATGCTGCCTGGGGCCCCTGTGCTCTTCCTGGGGCCCCTGTGCTCTGCCTGGGGCCCCATGTTCTGCCTGGGGCCACTGTGCTCTGCCTGGGGCCCCATATGCTGCCTGGGGCCCCTGTGCTCTGCCTGGGGCCACTGTGCTCTGCCTGGGGCCCCATATGCTGCCTGGGGCCCCTGTGCTCTGCCTGGGGCCCCTGTGCTCTGCCTTGGGCCCCATGTTCTGCCTGGGGCCACTGTGCTCTGCCTGGGGCCCCATAGGCTGCCTGGGGCCCCTGTGCTCTGCCTGGGACCACTGTGCTCTGCCTGGGGCCCCATATGCTGCCTGGGGCCCCTGTGCTCTGCCTGGGGCCCCATATGCTGCCTGGGGCTCCTGTGCTCTGCCTGGGGCCCCTGTGCTCTGCCTGGGGCCCCATGTTCTGCCTGGGGCCCCTGTGCTCTGCCTGGGGCCACTGTGCTCTGCCTGGGGCCCCATATGCTGCCTGGGGCCCCTGTGCTCTGCCTGGGGCCCCATATGCTGCCTGGGGCCCCTGTGCTCTGCCTGGGGCCCCTGTGCTCTGCCTGGGGCCCCATGTTCTGCCTGGGGCCACTGTGCTCTGCCTTGGGCCCCATAGGCTGCCTGGGGCCCCTGTGCTCTGCCTGGGACTACTGTGCTCTGCCTGGGGCCCCATATGCTGCCTGGGGCCCCTGTGCTCTGCCTGGGACCACTGTGCTCTGCCTGGGGCCCCATAGGCTGCCTGGGGCCCCTGTGCTCTGCCTGGGGCCACTGTGCTCTGCCTGGGGCCCCATAGGCTGCCTGGGGCCCCTGTGCTCTGCCTGGGACCACTGTGCTCTGCCTGGGGCCCCATATGCTGCCTGGGGCCCCTGTGCTCTGCCTGGGGCCACTGTGCTCTGCCTGGGGCCCCATAGGCTGCCTGGGGCCCCTGTGCTCTGCCTGGGACCACTGTGCTCTGCCTGGGGCCCCTGTGCTCTGCCTGGGGCCACTGTGCTCTGCCTGGGGCCCCATATGCTGCCTGGGGCCCCTGTGCTCTGCCTGGGGCCCCATATGCTGCCTGGGGCCCCTGTGCTCTGTCTGGGTGTAGGACACTGGTGACGTCACTTATCTCCAGACATTAGCTCTGGACATTAGCTCCGGTCATTAGCTCCGGACATTAGCTCCGGACATTATCTCCGGACATTAGCTCCGGACATTATCTCCGGACATTAGCTCCGGACAAAGCCACGGAAGTTGGCACAAATTGCAGGAAGTAGTATTCTAGGCAATTAATCTCCGGACATTAGCTCCGGACATTAGCTCCGGACATTAGCTCCGGACATTAGCTCCGAACATTATCTCCGGACATTAGCTCCGGACAAAGCCACGGAAGTTGGCACAAATTGCAGGAAGTAGTATTCTAGGCAATTATATATTAGATTATTAATAGCCACCATTATATACTTACCTTTCTGGTCTAATCAATTGTGTAATTGTCCATCCTTGAGCCCCCTACATCAATCGTCTTGCTACTTTTTGTTATATGTAATTTTAGTATACTTTATTCTGGTCATTCTGCACTTCTAACCTCAGAAACTACATTGATAATGCAGGACTCGCATTATCAGTGCAATCTCGGGCTTGTAAAGCCTGGAAACTATTTTGGGACAGGAAGCACTGGGCAGTTTGCCTGTTACCCTCCTATAATTCTAGCTCTGATCCTATAAAAATGTTGTGGAAGGGCCTAAAGATTGCAGTTCTTGGAAGAAAACCAAGAAACATAAAAGAGTTTTAGCTGTTTGGTAATTAGCTAAAATTCCTACAAGCGGATGTGCAAGATTAGTTAACAATTACTGGAAATGTTTAGATGTAGTTAACAAGGGTGTCTCTACATATACAGAAAGCAAAAGATTCACCTGCTGATACCATTCACAGATATGTGATATTGGATCATTTCCCTCATTAAAAAAGACAAAGTCTAATGTTTTTTACTCAATTGTTTGATTTGGACCTATTTTTCTACTTTGAGGAATTGTGTGAAAATCTAATATACTTTTAGGTCAAATTAATTTATGCAGAAATATGGAACATTTTTGAAAGTTCACAAACTTTAAAGCAGCACTATAAGTTTTTTAAAACCTGTCCAAAGCCCAGACCATTAATTTTAGATTGATGCTGCTCTAACTGGGGAGAGCTGTGTCCCTTTTTGCATACATTGCTTGTATTGGATAGTTCTATACTTTTCATAATGGTTGTGCCAGGCTTTGCAGATTTGACGCTTGAACTACATTATTAAATGCATGACATTGTGCCGTATATACCAGTGTGAACAACAAAAAAGACATGTCACACTCCAAAATTTCATATTTGCTTTAAAATAAATGGACCTTTATGTTATATTGATCGCACAAACTGTAATAGACCATCAATTTAAAATCTGGAAAAATTCTTTAACCCCTTCACGACATCCACCGTGCATTTACCGTGCCAGTCGGAAGCCGGTGTATGGTACAAGCTCATGGTGCCTCACGCTCAGCTCACGGACACATACTTGGCAGATAATGGCTGGGCTTGAAAGCAAATCATGATTTTTTATATATACAGCAATACTGTTGCAATAGCAATACCAGCTTCAGGTCGACTTTGAGAACTAATAAGAATAGTGAAAAGTTAAAAAAAGTTTTAAAAAATATATAAAAAAAATTAAAAAACATAAAAGTTCAAATCACTCCACCTTTCCCTAATTGAAAACAAAGATAATAAATCAATTTAAAAATACACATATGTTGTATCACAGTGAAAAGTATTCCGATCTATCAAAATATAAAAATAATTGACCCGATCAGTAAACACCTTAAAAAAAATATATAGGTATGCCAAAATTACATTTGTATTGCTATGACAAGTGATCAAAATATCATACCTGCCCCAAAATGGTATCAATAAAAATGTCATCTATCCTCACAAAAAATAAGCCGGGGCTCAGCTCAATCGACTAAGAAATGAAAATGTTAAAGGGACACTGTCACCTGAATTTGGAGGGAACAATCTTTAGCCATAGGGGCGGGGTTTTCGGGTGTTTGATTCACCCTTTCCTTACCCGCTGGCTGCATGCTGGCTGCAATATGGGATTGAAGTTCATTCTCTGTCCTCCATAGTACACGCCTGCGCAAGGCAAGATTGCCTTGTGCAGGCATGTACTACGGAGGACAGAGAATGAACTTCAATCCAATATTGCAGCCAGCATGCAGCCAGTGGGAAAGGAAAGGGTGAATCAAACACCCGAAAACCCCGCCCCTATGGCTAAAGATTGTTCCCTCCAAATTCAGGTGACAGTGTCCCGTTAAAGGTCTCAGAAAATGACAACACCCCCAAAAAAATTTTTTTTCAAACTTCTGAATTTTTTTTAACCACGAAATAAAAAAAACTGGACATGCTTGGTATCACCATAATTGCACTGATGATCAGAATCATATTGTGAACAAATGTTTGCTACAAAATGTACACTGTAAAAGTATTTCACCTAAAACAGGGATGAGTTTTTTCACAATTTCTCCCCACTTGGAATTTTTTTTCCCTGTTTTCTAGTACACTATGTGGTAAAATGAATATTGTCATTCAAAAGGATAACTTATCTCACAATAGAACAAGCACTGATATGTCTGTGTGGACAGAAAAATAAAATACTTATGGCTCTGGGAAGAAGGGGAGGAAAAACAAAACCACAAAAATGGAAATAGCGTTGTGAATGGGTTAACAGTTTAGGCATTGGTAAAATGCTTTCTCTGGCTCATTTTCTTTCCATATGCCTTGACCCTTTTGCAATAGGATCTCACAGTAATATTTCACAAAATGAGCATTGCTTTGGGAACAAGGATGCATTAAAATATTGGTAATTAGATTACCACTATTAATTTGATTAATCACATTGAGAAATTGATACTTAGACAATACACCAATGTCTTACCATTCAAAAGAATATTGATGCAACATCGATAGTTTTACTTTAATAAATATTTGAAGACAACATAAAACGCTAAGACTCAGGCAGGTTCTGTATGCATGAGCTGTTCTGGCATAGATCTTTATGAACAAGCATTCAAGAACTTCTGTGAATATTCTGATGAAACATAAGTAGCTAGAAATTGGGTCAGAGAATATTGTGCCTGTGCACTTATATTTTAAGTTTGATTTTTTTTTTTTCAATATGAGCCATCTGTGTCAATATGATTTCTGGTATTTGTCCTACTTCAACAATTTTATCTTAATTTCAGAGACACATTTTGAGAAATTCTCTAGATTCCTTGACAATTTTATTAAACCACCTTCCTCAAACAATCTGACACAATATTGGAAAGGTACTGTCAAAATTATATGTGCTTATTTCCTGAAGATGACTTTTGTCACTATTCCAAGTAAACACCAAGAGGAGATATGCAAATGACATTACCGAGTTTTGTAATATATGATATCTAATAATGCTAGTTCTGAGAAAAGTGGGGGAAAGAGTTTGCTCAGAACAGCGACTGTCAGAAAATGATCTCCTGTATTCTGCATAATCACAGCCATGTGGAACATTCCGTCATTCTCCCTCGCTGCTCAGCTAGTCTGTGTTTTTTAAGAAGACAAATTTACTGTTCTTGTTTGCCTAAATCCTCTCTTGCTCTTTATCCTAAGCCTCTTACAGAATTCATAGTCATATTTTGATGGAGACAAGGCAAACAAGTAATTAAAAGGACTCTGTATTGTCTGTATGACAATTTCTGAAATAAAGAAATAGAAAGATAAAAAGAGATTTACTGTTCTTTAGTGATTAAAGAAAGACTTGAGAGGAGCAAAGTTAACAAAAAGACCGCGATGAGCAAAATAGGTGAGGCTTAATATCTTTTTAGTTTAGAAACAATATACAGTAACTTGGTGATGTCTTTCAGCATTCAGGGCCTAAGCTTGAAGGGCTACAATGTTCTCCACCTATTCTGGTCATAATATCAACATTCTAAGTGGTCTAATGCAGGTAGAGGATTAATGTCCACATCACTGGAGTCTTATGATATTAAAAGGGTCAATGCCAACATGCTTAGTAATCTAGATCACTGAAGACGTCAATATTAGTATCCATTGTGGTCTGGAGAAAGGTTAATTTCATCATTCCGGGTGGTCCACAGCAGTAAAAACGTTAATATTACACACAATGAATTCATTTGGATTGTTGGTTCTCCAGACTCCAGCACTTGACAGGAAACCAAATGAAAATCAACCCCATCCATTTTGGGTCCCTGTTCCTTCTAATACCTTCATGACTCCTATACCTATTAATGATTAACAAATGTGCCGAGATTTAAATTCAGCAGTTTGCCTTGAATTTGACATGAAATTTCAATTAACATTATTTCCTACATATCAAATTTCCCCATACTTCAAAACATAATAAACATACGTGTTAAAAAATAATAATAATGAAAATAATATTAATACCCACCTCACTTCTCTCTTGTCCCATCACTGCCACAGACCACTGTCTGGTTCTCCACTTTGTCCGGCCTCTTGTTTCCTCCTTCCTCTGGCTCATGACGCTCTCTTTGGCATCTTCTCTCGCTAGCGCTTCCAGCACAGCTATGTTGTGATGAAGTGATGTTACAATGAGGGCTACGATCTTACAAGCCTACTCGGCACCAGAATCTCTAACACAGAGTGATAATTCCCAAAGAAGTTGTGTGAAAGAAGAAGAAGGAAAGAAGAGTCCAAATGAAGAGGCAGACAGGACAGTGAGCTACTTCTGCGGTGGGTCTTAAGAGCAACTAGGTGAGTACAAATTAGTTTTTAACCCCTTTCCCAGCCCTCTACAATTCCATAAAATGGCAGCCATATTTTTGTGATTCTGGTATATTTTCACAAACATGAATTGCAAAAAAATTGTTTCAGGAAAATCAGATTTTTTTTAAACTTTAGACAAATTCAATTTGCCTTGAGCAAATTTGCTCTTTTGTAATAGGTCAGCTATAGTTCTGTTCACACGTTTATAAATTTAATCTGTTAGCAGGTATTTTTTTGCTATGTAATTTGAGAGCAGAATGATGTAGGTGAAGAGAGCCTGATTACAATGGTATATCACTTACTGGACTGCTTGGCACAGCTTTGATAGAATCCCTGTGCTCTCTGTTGAAAAGGTAGCAGTGGTCACAATGCTGAGTGTGTATAACCCCACCCACACCCCTAATTGGCAGCTTCCTGAGTACATTGTGCATTGTCAGCTAGTTGGCAATCAGTGATGGGGGTGGGGTTGCACAGATTACTCTTACTGGTCTTCATGTGAGACCTAGTCAGGCGGTGATAATCTCCTGCTGATAAAACACTGATTGTATTGAAACTACAACACAGCCTAATAAGATACACCTCACTTGAATCAATTTCTCTTGCTCTATATTACTCCACATTCAGATTAAATAGCAGAAACCTGCTGAGAGATTCCCTTAAGCCTGATTAAGGTAACTGTTCACATGATACGCATGTAACGCAATTTTTTTTTGCCCAATTTTTCATAAATGCATTGTCACTAAGCTGTAGCAAAAAAATGCATAGGAAGTGTAATGTGTAAACTTAGCCTAATCTAGTACTATTTATACCTACAACATTTGGACCCTACATGGTTTTACTGAATTGGATTTCATTACTATAGATAACCATAGATCATTATGTTGATCTAAGTTTTGTTCAATAGTGATCAAGGCTTTTGAAGCTTTTTATAATTTTGTCTATTAAATTTGATATAAAGCTTCAATACAGAACATAATGTTCATATTTAGAACTTAAATTAGTTTCAAGTAACAATGAACTAAATTTAATATAATATCACATTGAAAGTATAGAAAAAAAGAAAAACTCATCCTTCTTTTCCTCTGTTTTTTGTATCTTACAATATGACTGGTGAAAGATTGAAAGATTTGCTGCATTTCAAGCAAGGTCTTTAGACTGTAAAGCTGTGTCTTGTCAGGAGTCAGTCTTTTTCTGACAGCTCCTATTAAAGGTAATTTGTGATGAAAAGGGCTTAAATAAAAGAGAAGCAAGGATTGATGGAAAGGATTTTATACGATGGATGGCATATTTCTAAGTGATGCAGGTCACTGGAAGCCATTCATTTTTGCAGTTCTTGCAGTGGCCTTACATGAAGTACATTGCCGTAGAGAATGCAGCAGGGTCACAGCCACAGAATATCTTAAAAATGAACTGCTGCTAGGACACTGTAAAAAAGTATGGTCCTACTATGACTACTTTGGTAGCTCTTGGTGTTATGACATTTTTCATGAATCTTATTGCTATCTTAACATACCCCCTCTCAATATGTCCATTACCATCCACTAGTACTTGCAAATGCTTTGCAGAAACATTTGACATTATACATTTCTTTGTGTATAATGTGTCTGTGTTAATATTGAGGTTTAGTGAATGGATTATTACTTGGCATGCAAGTATATCAATCAGATCTCAATTGTTCCATTTTCAAGAGGATCTCACAAAAATGTGACTTGGACTTTGGCTAATTATTTGGCAACTGGTGCACTTCTTATTTAAAATAATCAAAAGAAATCTCATTCACTGTGTACATGTATGATGATCAAGACTAAAGGTGTTATGGAATGGGACTTTGGTGATGTTAACCCTTGTTATTTAGAAATACAACATACACTGACTCATGTCAATATTTTAAAAAAATCAATAATACAAGTGAAAATAAATAAATTTGTAAAACATCTTATCAGAGAAAATATGCATATTTTTCCTCCTGAATTAATCTTTCTCTCTCAATTTGGGGGTAAAATGTGTATTAAGTGAATACACTTTCCCATTACTGAGATAGAAGATGACATTTGGTGCTCATAAAGTTCTATGTAGATTGGAGAAGGAGGGAGAAGCTAGAAGCAGAGCTCAACCCTTCTCTTTCCCCTCCCAACTGCATAGAATCTTATTATTATTATTATTATTATTATTTATTTATTCATATAGCACCATTGATTCCATGGTGCTGTACATGAGAAGGGGTTGCATGCAAAATACAGATATCATTTACAGTAAACAAACTAAGAATGATAGACTGGTACAGAGGGAAGAGGACCCTGCCTTTGCGGGCTTACATTCTACAGGATGATGGGGAAGAAGACAGTAGGTTGGGGGTTGCAGTAGCTCTGGAGGGGTTGAGGTGGCAGCGTGGTCAATGCAGGTTGTAAGCTTTCTTGAAAAAAACAAAGACAGAAACATAATGATTAAATACTGTGCAGTAAATACATAGCAAATAGCATAGTGCATGAAAATAATATACGGTATTTAGTTAACTTTTTTTTATCAAAAAATGTGAGTCATCCCACCTCATCACAGCAACTGTAATTGGGACAGTTCTAACTCTAATTTTAAAAACCTTACCATACAAGTGACATGCATGTAGATAAGGGCTGAAAGGGACTGAGCCCAACTAGTGGATGTACAGCCGAGGGAGACCACATCAATAATGCCCAGCTTAAAGGAAGGTAGGTCACACCTTTTTTATGCACATGATGCAATCAGACGTAAAAAAACCATGATCAAAAAATATGTTACCTAAATACCGTACAATATTTTCATGCGCTTTGCTATTTATTTATTTACTGCAGTGTATTTAATCATTATGTTTTTGGTTGTGTTTCTTTTCTGTTTAGTGGTTAGTAGTGTGAACATGCGCTTACATGCTGCATGCACACCAATTTATGTCTCAGTTCATACCTTTTGGTTCTTTTTTTTAAGCTTTCTTGAAGCAATGGGTTTTCAGTACTGTTGAGCATTCCGATACCGCAAGTATCGGGTATTGGCCGATATTTGCTGTATCGGAATTCCGATACCGAGATCCGATACTTTTGTGGTATCAGGAATCGGTATCGGGATTGATATTAATGTGTAAAATAAAGAATAAAAATAAAAAATATTGATATACTCACCCTCTGACGCACCCTGGTTGTAACCGCCAGCCTCCGTTCATAAGAATGAGTGCTTGAAAGTCCTTAGATGACGTCGCGGCTTGTGATTGGTCACATTGCGGTCACGTGACCGCTCCGCGACCAATCACAGGCCGCGACATCATCTAAGGACTTTCAAGCACTCATTCTTATGAACGGAAGCTGGCGGTTACTACCAGGGCCCGTCAGAGGGTGAGTATATCAATATTTTTTATTTTTATTCTTTATTTTACACATTAATATGGATCCCAGGGCCTGAAGGGGAGTTTCCTCTCCTTCAGACCCTGGGAACCATCAGGATACCTTCCGATACTTGGTGTCCCATTGACTTGTATTGGTATCGGGTATCGGTATCGGCGATATCCGATACTTTTCTGGTATCGGGCGATACTATCCGATACCGATACTTTCAAGTATCGGACGGTATCGCTCAACCCTAGTTTTCAGTAGAGTTGAGCGAATTTGTTTGGGTTCCCTCTTATCCAGAAAGCTATAGGACTTACCAAATAAGCTGCAGAGGGAAACTGGCTTCCTCGATCGTGCCAGCTGATCGGCGCCACAGCTGCATGTGTCGAAGCTGTGTCACAGTCACAGCACATATATAGAGAGCCTGTTTGTTGGTTTTTGCAATTCAGGATGACTTTTAGTGTGTGTCACACAAGCCAAACATAAAAAGCTGAAATAAATCTTGTATTGCTGTAGTCGCACCGACCCAATGAATAAAATTGTCTAATCATTTATACCTCATGAGGAACAGCATAAAAAATAAATAAAACTAACACTTGACCTGCCGTTAACTTGTTTATTCTGCTTCCCAAAGATTGCAGTAAGGCTCGGTGCACAACTATCCTGCATTCAACTCTGAGTGCTTACTTTGGGTTTCGATATAAATCTCTGAAAATTCCCTATAATGAGGAAAATGGAGACACTGTGAATGCTGTCTGGCCTAAGATCCATTGTTGTCCCTCATTTTAAGCATGCATAAAAACATGATCAGCCACAGTTTTGTACACCTCTGAAAAGGACACTGGTGTACAGAGGCCAAACAGAGTCCAGAGTATGTCTGCTGCCTCATTAAAGTGAATGGATCTCTTAGGTAATTCATCTGAGTCACGTTGCTTCCATGTAAATCTCTGAAATGAGGCAGATGGAGGCACTGTGGCTCTGTTTGGCCTAATATCTATCATGGCCGTCTTTTTAGGCATGCATAAAACAAGGTCCGCTAAAGTTTTGTGCACTTCTGATAAAAAACACATCACTGAAAAGAGGCCACACGGAGTCCAGAGTAACTCTGTTGCCTCATTATAGTCAATAGATCCCTCAGAGATTTTATCTGAATCACGTCACTTGGAGATTTAGATGGAAACCCCAAAGTAAGTTCTTAGCGTTGAGCGCAAGATAAATGTGATCCCAACCATAATGTAAATTGTTCCCAATAAAAGCTTCAACTGAATCCATAAAAAAAGTCCCCACTCAGGTCCATCATCTGTTAATGAAAATATAGGGGGCTTCAACGTTACTGCTAGCACAAAGGCTCTGAAAAATACCCTCCAAAAGAAATTAAGCAAATTCTGCGCTCCCAAAAGCAAATGCTCCCTCCCTTCCTGACAGCACAGTGTGCATAAACCACATTTAGTGCCCACATTCTTGGCATCTCTGTATCAATGAGAACTCGCCTAATTTATGGCTGCCTGTCTCCAGAAACATAAGCTGGGCATAGCATACTGGTCACTACAATGTTCTGGTCACTACAACTGAAGTTTGCAATTTTCACTCAGCAACATCCACTGCTGCTTGTTTCTGGAAAACACCCATGGAGTGAAAATTGTCACTACACCTGTAGATAAATTCCCAAAGGAGTATAATTTCCAAAATGGGGTCACTTGAGGGGGGATTCAGCTCTACTAGCACATAGGAGCTCTGTATATTCAGTCCTCAAACTATTTTAGGAAAATCTGGTCTCCAGGAGGCAAATAGCGCTCTGTCACTCCCAAGTCTTGCCATGTAGCTACTCAGTACTGTACAGCCAAATACAGCGTATTTCTACATTCAGCAGAAATTGTGGGACAAATTTTGGTTTCTTTATTAAAATCTGGGGCTATAACAACATTTTGGTGGTAAAAGTGTAATTTTTTTTCCTCACTGGGTATAAAATTCTGTAACCCACCAGTGGTGTCAATATGATCAATACAACCAAAAATGACTTCATTGAGAGGTGTAGTCTGTAAAATGATGCCTCATATGGGGGGTTCTTCTGTTCTGACACCTCATGTTTTCTGCTAATGTGACATGGCATACTTAAACCAATCCTGCAAATCTGAAATCCAATTTGGCACTTATTCCTTTCTGAGCTTTTACACTATGCCTTAAAAGTGGTGTTTGACCACATATGGAGTATCAGTGTACTCAGGAGAAATTACACAACAAATTTTGCACCTTATTTTCTCCTGCTACCCTTGTGAAAATAAAAAAAATTGGGGCTAAAATACTATTTTTGTGGAAAAAATTAGATTTTTTTATTTTCACAGCTTTACGTAAACTTCTGAAAAGGACCAGGGGGTTCAAGGTGCTCACCACACATCTAGATAGATTCATTGAGGGGTCTCATGTTCAAAATGTTGGGCTTTTGTGGGGTTTTTCACTGTTTAGATGCATTAGGGGCTCTCCAAAAGCGACACGACACCTGCAGACCATTCCATCAAAATCTGTGTTCCAAAACATCACCCCTTCCTTTCTGGGCCCTGCCGGGTGCCCAAACAGTAATTTTTCACCACTCATGGGGTTTCTTCCTACTCAGGAGAAATTGCACACCAAATTTGTGGTCCATTTTCTCCTGTTGCCTTGTGAAAATAAAAAATTTGGACCTAAGCAAAAAAATTTGTGAGATTTTTTTATTAACCTTATAAACTTCTGTGAAACATCTGGACTTTGAAGGTTCTCAGCGCATATCTAGATAAGTTCTCTGAGGGACTAGGTCCAAAATTGTGTCACTTTTGGGGGGATTTCTTTGTTTAGGCACAACAGGGGGTAGTCAGACTGATTTGGAGCGATACGTTCTAGTCTTACTTGCTGATATATACAACAGGGGCTCTCCAAACATGACATGGCATCCTCTAATTATTCCAGCAAATTTTGCTTTCCAAAAGTCAAATGGCTCTCCTTCCCTTCCAAGCCCTGATGTGTGCCAAAACAGTAGTTTTCCTCCTCATATTGGGTGTCAGCGTACTCAAGAGAAATTTTACAACATCTGTATGGTACAATTATTCCTGTTAAACTTAAGAAAATGCGAAATTTGTTGTTAAAATTTTTTTGTGGGAAAAATGTGATTTTTTTTATTTTCATGGCTCAATATTACAAACTTCCGAGAAGCACCTGGGGATTCACGGTGCTCACCAATCATCTAGATATATTCCATGAGGGGTTTAGTTTCCAAAATGGTGTCACTTGTGGGGAGTTTCCACTATTTAGGAGCATCAGAGGCTGATCTCCAAACATGATATGGTGTCCGCTAATTATTCCAACAAATTTTGCATTCTCTTCCATGTCCTGCTATGCACCCAAACAGGGGTTTTCTCCACATGTGGTATAAGCATGCTAAGGAGACATTGCACAACAATTTTGAGATCAATTTTTCTGTTATCATTGTGAAAATAAATAATGGGAGTCCAAAATAAATTTTAGTGGAAAAAAGTTAACTGTTCATTTTTTCTTTCCACATTCTAAAAAATTATTGTGGATCACTTGTGGGGTTAACACATTTCTTAAATGTGGTGTTAAGCACCTTTTGAGCCATGTCAGTTTGGGATATGTTCTGTCATACAGACCCCTCAAAGTCACTTCAAATGTTATGTGTTCCCCAAAAAAATGGTTTTGTAAATTTTGTTGCTAAAATTAGAAAGCACTGGTCAAATGTTTACCCTTATAACTTTGTAAGAAAAAAATAGTTTCAAAAATTGTACTGATGTAAAGTAGACATGTGGGAAAAATTATTTATTAACTATTTTGTGTGACGTATCTCTCTGATTCAAGGAAATAAAAATTTAAAAAATCACAAAAAAAATATTGAAGAAATTTTACCATTCTCTTGTAGTACAAAATGTCATGAAAAACTGTCTTAGAATTAGTGGGATCCATTAAAGCATTCCAGAGTTACTACCTAATGAAGTAACACTGGTCAGAATTGTAAATTTTTGCCTCGTCATGGAGGTGAAAACAGGATTGGGGCAGATCTATTAACATTATAACTAATAACTATTCTCCAGAAAGTTGTAAACTATCAACGAAGCTGTAAGCGGTCAATTTAAAACCTCATCAGAGTTTACCATTTCTTTCTATATAACATTTGTACTCAAGTATTTTCCAGACCTTTGCTTTCATCTTGGCAATAACACTGTTTTAGACATCCATAAAACTTAGCTTAGCATGCATGTTTAATTAATATGACCTAATTCGATGTTCTTAATAATACTCTTAGCTTAAGAGAGAGGTTTTATAGAATTTTAAAACTGCTCATTTGAGTGGAAAATAGAGGAAAGAATTGCAGTGACCCTCATAATTTGATTTATATATTACATAACTAAGGCTACATTCAGGAATTATACTGAGGTAATGTTTGCAGTGGATTAGCACAATTTGCTGTAATTTGATAATAAGGTATATGGACTGAAATTATTTACTTTTGTACATTGACGCGGAAATATCCACCTTGAATAATTTAGTTTTGTGGAATATCAGTTAATTGTCTATAAATAATCACTTTCAATGTTTATAGGCAATGTTCCCTCATAGTTGTGTTCCTTTAAGAGTAAGAAGCATATTTTTAACAAAATATTTTCAGTTTCTTATTTTCACATGTGTTATTGATTTTTAAAACAAAAAAAAAATGACTGCAAAGAATAGATAATTGAACATAGAAGGGTAAATTACACAACACACTAATAAAGTTAAATTGTACCAAGTGCGAAAATCTACTGACGCATCAGCTTCAGCTCCAGTCATGGGCTTGACACGGGATAGTTTTTTTTTATGGAAGTGCATTTGAACAGCAAGGTGGCTTGTTGTTGAAGGGAACTAGAGGGAAAAAAAAAATCTATAAATCTTCAGCATAGCGAGTGTGAGCGAGCTGAGTGTGACCTGAGCGTAAGTGTGGACGGCGGTAAGTGTGACTTGTGATTCAGTGAGGAGGTATTTGGAAGGCCTTTAACAAATACCTGTGTGAATTTGTGTGAGTTGCTGAATTGGGAGTAGCTATATTCACAAGGGGTTAACTTAGGGTGGGCGGTTATAATCAAGGGTTTATAAGGGGCAGCTGTTTGGAGCTCAAGTCTTTTTTGGAAGTGCATTTGAACAGCAAGGTGGCTTGTTGTTGAAGGGAACTAGAGGAAAAAAAAAATCTATAAATCTTCAGCATAGCGAGTGTGAGCGAGCTGAGTATGACCTGAGCGTAAGTGTGGACGGCGGTAAGTGTGACTTGTGATTCAGTGACTTTGGAAGGGAGTTTCCAAAGGAGGAATTGCTGTCTGTTTTTAATTAACACTTTGTGTTTATTTTTTATATAACGTTTCTGTGGTGCAATCCCCATTAGGAAATGTGCTCCACAATTGTTAATGCCATCCAGTGCACATCTTGCCTCATGTATGCAGTCCTTGATCAGCCGGTCGAGGGAGCATACTGCTGTGCGAGATGTGAGCACGTTGTGCATTTGGAATCCCAGATTCTGGATCTACATGTGCAGCTGGCAACACTGAGATCCATAGACAATATGGAGAGGAGTCTTCTGCTCACAGAGCAGACGCTCAATGGGATAGATGAGGAGGGGGATGGTAGGATGGAGCTGCAGGACAGTAAGGCAGTTAGCTGGGTGACAGATAGAAGGCGGGGTAGAGGGAAGAGTGCCAGGGAGGCTAGTCCTGATCTGGCACACCCCAATAAGTTCGCTAAGTTGGTAGATGAGGGGGGTGCCAGTACAGGGGTAGCACTGCTGCAGCCAGGCATGTCCTCTGAAAGCCGGAGGAGTGACTGCTCCAGTAAGGAGGGAAATAGGAGAGCAGGGCAGGCCAGACAGGTGCTGGTAGTGGGGGACTCAATTATTAGGAGAACAGATAGGGCAATCTGTCACAAAGACAGGGATCATCGAACGGTGTGCTGCCTACCTGGCGCTCGAGTCCGACACATCGCTGATCGGGTGGACAGATTACTGGGAGGGGCTGGTGAGGACCCAGCGGTCATGGTGCACATTGGCACAAATGACAAAGTTAGAGGTAGGTGGAAGGTCCTTAAAGATGATTTCAGGGAATTAGGCTGCAAGCTGAAAGCAAGGACCTCCAACGTGGTATTTTCCGAAATACTGCCTGTACCACGTGCCATGCCAGAGAGGCAATGGGAGATTAGGGAGGTTAATAAGTGGCTCAAGAATTGGTGTAGGAAGGAGGGGTTTGGGTTCCTGCAGAACTGGGCTGACTTCTCAGTTGGCTACAATCTCTACGCTAGGGACGGGCTGCACCTCAATGGGGAAGGTGCAGCTGTGCTGGGGGAGAAAATGGCTAGAAGGTTGGAGGAGTGTTTAAACTAGGGATTGGGGGGGAGGGTATTCATAGTAACATAGTAACATAGTAACATAGTTAGTAAGGCCGAAAAAAGACATTTGTCCATCCAGTTCAGCCTATATTCCATCATAATAAATCCCCAGATCTACGTCCTTCTACAGAACCTAATAATTGTATGATACAATATAGTATTCATTTCATAGGAGGGGAAGATAGTGCAGATAGAGACCTGGGCACAAATAAGGAAGTTGGGGGTGGCGGTGGCATGGGGGGTGGGGTTAGAACAGCTAATAATTTAAGAAAGAATAGAGGTACAGAGAGGAACATCAAGTGCATGTATACTAATGCCAGAAGCCTCGCCAACAAAATGGACGAATTAGAACTAATGTTGTTGGAACATAATTATGACATGGTGAGAATATCTGAAACATGGCTGGATGAGAGCCATGACTGGACTGTTAACTTGCAGGGCTATAGCCTTTTCAGAAATGACCGTACAGATAAGCGAGGGGGAGGGGTGTGTCTGTATGTAAAATCCACCTTAAAACCCATCCTGCGTGATAATATAGGTGAATCTAATGAAAATGTAGAGTCCCTGTGGGTGGAGATAAGGGGAGGGGGAAAAATAATAAATTACTGATAGGGGTTTGTTATAAATCTCCAAAAATAATGGAAGCAATGGAGAATATCCTCGTAAAGCAAATAGATGAAGCTGCGACTCAAGGGGAAGTCATTATTATGGGGGACTTCAACTACCCTGAAATAGATTGGGGAACAGAAACCTGCAGTTCCAGTAAAGGTAATCGTTTTTTGACAACTATGAGAGACAATTACCTTTCACAACTGGTTCAGGACCCAACAAGGAGGGGGGCACTGCTAGACCTAATATTAACCAACAGGCCAGACCGCATATCAAATATAAGGGATGGGGGTCACTTGGGGAATAGTGATCACAAAATAATAAGTTTTCAGGTCTCCTTTAATAAGATGTGTAGTAGAGGAGTGACAAGGACACTAAACTTCAGGAGGGCAAATTTCCAACGGATGAGAGGGGATCTTGGTGCAATTAACTGGGACTATATCCTGAGACATAAAAGTACACAAAGAAAATGGGAGACGTTTATTAGCATCCTGGATAGGACCTGTGCACAGTATATACCGTATGGGAATAAACATACTAGAAATAGGAGGAAACCAATATGGCTAAGTAGAGCTGTAAGGGGCGCAATAAGTGACAAAAAGAAAGCATTTAGAGAATTAAAGGAAGTAGGTAGTGATGAGGCATTAAATAAATATAGAAAATTAAATAAATTCTGTAAAAAGCAAATCAAGGTAGCAAAGATTGAGACAGAGAGACTCATTGCCAGAGAGAGCAAAAATAACCCCAAAATATTCTTTAACTACATAAATAGTAAGAAACTAAAAAATGATAGTGTTGGCCCCCTTAAAAATAGTCTGGGTGAAATGGTGGATGAGGATGAGGAAAAAGCCAATATGCTAAATGACTTTTTTTCATCAGTATTTACAAAAGAAAATCCCATGGCAGCCAATATGACTAGTGATAAAAATTCCCAATTAAATGTTACCTGCTTAACCCAGCAGGAAGTACGGCGGCGTCTAAAAATCACTAAAATTGACAAATCTCCGGGCCCGGATGGGATACACCCCCGAGTACTGCAGGAACTAAGTACAGTCATTGATAGACCGTTATTTTTAATCTTTAAAGAGTCCATAATAACAGGGTCTGTACCACAGGACTGGCGTATAGCAAATGTGGTGCCAATATTTAAAAAGGGGACAAAAATTGAACTCGGAAATTATAAGCCGGTAAGCTTAACCTCTACTGTGGGTAAAATCCTGGAGGGCATTCTAAGGGATGCTATACTGGAGTATCTGAAGAGGAATAACCTCATGACCCAGTATCAGCACGGGTTTACTAGAGACCGTTCATGTCAGACTAATTTGATCAGCTTCTATGAAGAGGTAAGTTCCGGACTGGACCAAGGGAGCCCAGTGGATGTAGTGTATATGGACATTTCAAAAGCTTTTGATATGGTGCCACACAAAAGGTTGATACATAAAATGAGAATAATGGGGATAGGGGAAAATATGTGCAAGTGGGTTGAGAGCTGGCTCAGGGATAGGAAACAAAGGGTGGTTATTAATGGAGCACACTCGGACTGGGTCGTGGTTAGCAGTGGGGTACCACAGGGGTCAGTATTGGGCCCTCTTCTTTTTAACATATTTATTAATGACCTTGTAGGGGGCATTCAGAGTAGAATTTCAATATTTGCAGATGACACTAAACTCTGCAGGGTAATCAAGACAGAGGAGGACAATTTTGTATTACAGGATGATTTATGTAAACTAGAAGCTTGGGCTGATAAATGGCAAATGAGCTTTAATGGGGATAAATGTAAGGTCATGCACTTGGGTAGAAGTAATAAGATGTATAACTATGTGCTTAATTCTAAAACTCTGGGTAAAACTGTCAATGAAAAGGACCTGGGTGTATGGGTGGATGACAAACTCATATTCAGTGGCCAGTGTCAGGCAGCTGCTACAAAGTCAAATAAAATAATGGGATGTATTAAAAGAGGCATAGATGCTCATGAGGAGAACATAATTTTACCTCTATACAAGTCACTAGTGCGACCACACTTAGAATACTGTGCACAGTTCTGGTCTCCGGTGTATAAGAAAGACATAGCTGAACTAGAGCGTGTGCAGAGAAGAGCGACCAAGGTTATTAAAGGACTTGGAGGTCTGCAATACCAAGATAGGTTATTACACTTGGGGCTATTTAGTTTAGAAAAACGAAGGCTAAGGGGTGATCTTATGTTAATGTATAAATATATGAGGGGACAGTACAAAGACCTTTCTGATGATCTTTTTAATTAGACCGGTGACAGGGACAAGGGGGCATCCTCTACGTCTGGAGGAAAAAAGGTTTAAGCATAATAACAGACGCGGGTTCTTTACTGTAAGAGCAGTGAGACTATGGAACTCTCTGCCGTATGATGTTGTAATGAGTGATTCATTGCTTAAATTTAAGAGGGGACTGGATGCCTTTCTGGAAAAGTATAATGTTATAGGGTATATACACTAGATTCCTTGATAGGGCGTTGATCCAGGGAACTAGTCTGATTGCCGTATGTGGGGTCGGGAAGGAATTTTTTTCCCCATGGTGGAGCTTACTCTTACCACATGGGTTTTTTTTGCCTTCACCTGGATCAACATGTTAGGGCATTTTAGGTTAGGCTATGGGTTGAACTAGATGGACTTAAAGTTTTCCTTCAACCTTAATAACTATGTAACTATGTAACTAGAGATGGGCAGATGGATTCACAGAGGACCCAGTTTTCTGTTCCACACAAATTAGAATATTTTGAGAGTCAATCCGATTCTTGCACACCATCACTTCCCACACTGTTGAAGCATCAGAGAGTGGGCAAACATCATTTTTTCATTGCTGTGTAGCTTTCCATCCAATGCCCTGCAGTAATGACATATTATGGATTATCTTACCTAATAGAGTGATGGTCAGTACTTGGATAATCAGAAATCAGCGTTTAAAGTGGAGCACAGTTTGTACGGTCATTTTCCATCTCCAAGAGTCACTGGTGAAGGCCACATTCATACATTCAGTATTTGGTCAGCATTTCACATCAGTATTTGTAAGCCAAAATCAGGAGTGGATAAAAAATGCCGAAGTGGTACATGTATTTCTATTATACTTTTCATCTGATTGTTACACTCCTGGTTTTGGCTTACAAATACTAATATAAAATACTGACCAAATTCTGAACATGCAAACGTGGCCTTAGTCTATCTCTTCTATAGAGCGTAAGCTCCTATGGTCAGTGGGCTCCTCTCTGTCCAATAGAGTGCAAGATATAATGGCCAGTCAGGTTCTCACTCTCGTTCTGCAAAGTGTAAGGACTCATTATCAGCAGGGTCCTCTCTCTGTCTCTCTTGCATGTAAATTCTCTCTCTCATAGACAGTGGGATCCTCTCTTACCTGCAAATTATAAGGTCTTAAGGTCAACTAGGTAATCTCTTTCTCTCCTCTTCTCCACGTATAGTTTAAGGGCAATTACAAGCTTTACAGTATGTAAAGTTGTGCAAATATATTATAGTTGTAAATCAAAATTTTGGGGAAAATTTAGTAACGTTGGTGATCTCCATTTGTGAAAGATCCACTCATCTCTAGTTTGAATCTGAGCAACGTTCGAAGGGGAGAGGCTAACTGCTCATTTCAATACTTAATCATGTCACATTTTCTATCTATGTAGCTCTTAAAATAATCTCTAAGAGTCCATTGTTGGTTGTGGGAGTCAACACATAATGTGAACCAGTGTTCTGTGTCCCTTATCCAAATGGAGAGACAAAAACATAATCATATTACCCAGTTTTACAGATTTTTCATTTCTTTTAATTTCTTTTAATGGACTCCTGACTAAGTTATAAAGTTCTACCTACTGCTGCTAAAACAGAACTCTTACGATCTTAGTGCATACCGGTAATACATTATCTTCAACATATAACCACTTCTGAGTAAAATCCCATTATATTGCTGTCGAAATAAACATATTTTATAGATTTAAGATCATAGAAGAAACATGGCAGCACTCACCGATCCTGAAGTCAAAGTTTCCTTTATTGAAGCATATGAAGATACATCTTCATGGCTCGGGGGAGTGAGATGGTAACAGGAGTGTGCAGGGTGAGACGACGGCCGTTTCGCGCTAGAAACAGTGCTTCTACGGAAAAATTATAGGTTATTAGATATATTAGTCAGCCTTCTAAATATTAATCCCTTAAGAACTAGGGAATTTTTAGTTTTTGTACTTTTTAGTCTCTCATTTTCTTTTAAAAGCCATAACTTTTAGTTTTTGCCAACTTAGCCATATGAAATCCCTTTCTTTGTCATAAATGTTGTTGATTTTAGAGACGCCATTTATTTTATTATATTTTTCCAAACTGAAATATGGGTAAAAAAAATTCCAAGTGTGATAAAAAGGTGAAAACTGTGCCATTCCACCATTCTTATTCTTGATAAACTGTGTAGGAAATGTGGGTTAAATCCGCGTATTCTTTTTCAGGCTTTTGTTTTTTTACGGCGTTCATTGTCAGGTAAAAATTACCTGTAAATACGAGTGTCCAGGTAACTCGAATTACAGTGACACCAAACATGCATCAATGTTTTTCAATTTAAGTGTAAAAAAAATCAGAATAATGTAAAAAAAAGTTCTTTGTGTCACCATTTTCCGAGGTAGCATTTTTACCTTTCTGTTGATGTGGTGGAATAAAGGATTGTTTTATTGCATTGTGAGCTGACATTTTTATTGATATATTATTAATTTTAACATAGTGTACATATGAAACTTTGATTATTATAATAGTTTTACATAGGTGGCCAAAAAAAGACAATTCTGCTCACTAGATTTTATTTCTTTTTACAGCGTTTACCAATTGGGTGAATTACTTCCATATTTTAATAGACTGGATTTTTACAAATGGGACGATACCAAATATATACTTTTTTGTATATTTTTAACTAGGGAAACGGCAAGTGAGTTTAACTTTTATATTTTTTGTAAATTGTTTATATTTTAAAAACTTTTTTTTTTTATGTACTACATTATTTTTGAATCCACTTAGAAGACTTGAACCTGCAATCATTTGATCACTTTTACCATATATACTGCATTACCACAATACTTCAGTATATAGCAAAAATCTTAATCTCCTATGGAGTTCAGTTTATGTTTCAAGATGACAGCGATGGGGGTCTTCAGTAGACTCATGGTTGTCATATTGACCCACTGGTTCTATGTGATCGCGATAACAGCTAAATATGGTTCCTGGTATATACAGCGTGTGTAAGCAGTTCAGCTCCTGAGCCCCCTACATACATGAGGACCCCTTCCCAGTACATGAAAACATTGTCCTTTTGTAAAAAAAAGGTTAAATAAATAATTTTAAAGCTTTTATCTGGGATATTTATGTTGATGGCTTATCTTTTGGATGACTGATTAATATGTGGTCAGTAAGGTTGTGACACCAAGCACCTCCACCAAACAGCTGTTCTCAGTGACAGTGGTGGTTGGATGTGCTCAATTGCAGAGCTGCACAGCTTCATACTGGCCATGACCACGTACTGCACATCCGCCAATATTCAAATGGATAGAGGTAGAAATGAAATACCCCGCTACTGCCACTATACAGCTGATATATACAGTATATATGCTATTTTGCTGCTTAACATTGAACATATCTGGCCATTACCAGCCCAGGGAACAGCTGATTGATGGGAGTGCTAGATGTTGTACCCCTGCTGATCAGATATTGATGACCTATCCTTTGGATATATAAAAATCTCAAACAACCCCTTTAAAATTATTCATAAATATAAATAAAACATACTATGATATCTCAAAACAGGCCTCAAAGTGTATTAACTTAATTTTACTTAAAGGATAACTGTTAGAGATTATCAAATTGATTTGATGCAACGTGGATTTGAGTCAACGTCTATAAAAATTTCAGGTCTCAGCAAATTTGAAGAATTTGCAAATCAATGTGCAATATTCACTAAAAAAAAAAGTCAGCTTCTTTTTAACAAAATGCAGAAGACTACATCAGGTTGACAGTTCACAGGCGCTCGCTTCCTTTTAATGTTATGCAGCTACAGTATCACATCACATGGTATAGTGCAGCCAATCAGGAGGTACTCTCATAACCTAATCAAAAATCATTATAAACCCCATAAATAGGGTTTATAATGATTTTTTATTTGATGGATACCCTGGTTTATTAATTTAGTTTAAAAATTAGGGACTCTCATAACCTGTAATAAAGCCTAAGCAGGGAATGCAGCAATAATTTTAGAGTGCTTTTTGTTTATTAGGAGTGGTCATGTTAAACTGGCCATATCATGGAATACTGTCTGCAGAGACAAGTATAATATAGTTTTTTTTTTTTTTTAATTCTCCTCTCAATTCCAGATATACTTGCTTGTAAAATTAATGATCTCTGCAGATACTATGTAGACATATAGAAGAACTGAGTAATGTATAATTATAAACTCTTCTAGATCTCATCTCAAAGTTATGTCAGATGTTGTGTAAGTACTGAGAATTTCTTGTGTTGTCCTTTTTCTCAAGGGTTAAATTGCAGAGGTTGAAAATTTGTGGTAAAGTTCAATATACTTGTGTACAAAATGTTTGGTAAAAGAAAATTGGCAATGGTAATGAAAGGTGATGTGTGAAAGAAAAATCCCTTTGCTAAGACTGGGCAGTAGTACCATTAACTGTAGGTCAAAAATTGCCTCTTTTGTTTCCAGAAAGTGTATTAATACAAATAAAGTGGAGGGCATACTGTACTTATGGAACACAATTCATCTCAGTCACAGCAAGACGATTGTACCTCTAATAATGTTACCATGAGTTTGAGTTAGTGTTTCACACAGTTTCCTCTCTAATAGTTAACCTTTTATATTGCTGTCTTTTAAATCCATCAATGTCACCTGTATCTGTTCTGCCCCATATTATCTTATGTCAAATAAATACTGGTCTCAGGAAAATATTTTACAACTACTTGCTCCAGTTGATATATTGCAAGAGCTGAATAGTCAGCCTTTGAACTCGTATAACATGAAGCCAAAGGATATGGATGACAGGAATCAAACAGCTTGCTTTGTTCATGGATAAGTCAGCCAGGGTGGTAGGCGCACTGGCAAAGGCAGTGGCATTCTGGGGAAAAAGAGATAGGAGTCAGGAGGGGTGGCAAGAAGCTCAGAACATCTCTTAGACTGAGCAAAGCTGAGTCAGAGATTATGGCAATAATTTATGATGATGGCAATGTGTGTGTGGTGGACAAATCCTGGGAAGCAGATTGGGGTTATTATTAGGTAATGCCATAAGAGGAAGAGAGTGATGGTGTTGGCCAAGAAGAGCTTAGCTGAGGTCAGGCCAAAAGAACTGAAGGCAGATCTGCTTTTCAAACAATAAACTCATGTGTAGTTTAAGCCATAACTACTCTTGCTGGAAGATGCTCAACAGTGTAGTTGTGGTGCTGGTGTGTCCTATGTGCATCTCTGGTGCAATTTTCTAGTGGACCAATTTATTACATTGTGCACAGTCTGCAGTGGAAATATAAGTTGTTGACATCCTGGCACATGTCGACAAGAAAGTATAGCTCTCTTTCAGTACATGAAGTGATATCACCTGTTCTTGTGGGTAAAGCAAACAAACCAGCAAAGTCAGCAAGGCTCAAAATTTTCTCCTATTTCTCCTGATAGTCTTTCTGGTAGCTATATCATATTCTAGAGTAGTACCAGGTTATTGACATTATCACAGTAATCATCTTCATCTATTGCTTTCCTTAGTACTCTTCTACGTCTTCCATTGTGTCTTTGGTTAACCGGAGATGACCAGAAAACACATTCATCCATTTGTTTGAAATGGATAACACCACCTGGATTGTGCTGCTTTTTGATAAATAATGGCTTGATTATATCTAGCCACCATTATGTCTTGAAGAAAGCCATATCTGTTTCTTTATTTTTTGTGAAATTAAGTTTTTAAGCATCAGCTGTGGTGAATTTCCCTGGCACTACTCCGTGCAGAACTGGTTACAAAAACAAATATTTTAATCAAACAAAAAGCCATTTTGCTGGAGTTAATTTGTTTGTAAGAAACACAATATAAACAAAATCAGGCTCAATCAGGCAAATTTTGAAAAAAATGGATCCGGCGCAAATTGTGAAAAACTGATGCGACGGATCCGTTTTTTGTTTTGCTGGATCTGTTTTTTTTTTTTATTCATTTATTTATCCAGGGGAAAGAGTTTGGACTTCCTGTTCCGGGGAGAAGAGAGAGATCAGAATGGAAAATTCATGATTTTTGTAAAAAAAAATGATTCAGTCGCTGGATTCGATCATTTCACCTCACGTTTCATAAGTTTTTCGCTGGATCCATCGCTGGCCGTTTTTTCGCCAGAAAAAAAAAACATTTTTTCTGGCCACCAGAAAATGAATTTTAGACGGATCCGGCAAAAAACGGTGGAAACGTGAGGCCATACATCGCAATTCGGCGCTAATACAAATCTATGAGAAAAAAACGGATCTGGCGGCAACTTTTGCCAGATCCATTTTTTTCAAAATTCGCCGGATTGTGCCTGACAGCAAATAACTGATGTGTGAAAGTAGCCTAAGCCCACAAGGATTAAGATGAGGCCAGAGCACCAAATAAAGACCCTCCCATAGGCTTTCCCCAAAGCAAAGGAAGAATATCATTAACTGAAAAAGAAAGAAGACAGATTTCTTCAACCTAGGTATCACTTTAATCAGTGTAACAATGCCAACCTGGCAATGCCTGGCCAGTGACAGGTTTTCTTCAACATTGTGGGTGACTACAACTTTGAACCTATGGCAGCACGGACTCTGAACCACCATATTCCTAATTTTCCACATGGAATTTTATTGGTGGCCTTAACATGCTTTTATAGGGGTTGTAGCAGTCACATTTCATTTGTTTATCAGATAAAACACTATTTGCACTTTCTGTCTTTCCAGCTTAATTATTTTATTCCCTCATTTAGCAGTGTGATTTTTTGGCACTGACTGTCCAGTGGGTGGTTCTATCAGTGACTGATAGCTTTTCTTATACAAGTGTGTATACAGATATACAGTTGCTGTCAGTCACTGATAGGATTGCCCAACAGACCAAAAATCCCAGAAAGAGCAGACGATTAAATGATGAAAAAACGGGTTATACTCAAACACTTCTATTAGAACTATGTATTTATCTACTCAGCTCATCCTGCTGTTTAACATGCTGCATGCAGATTGGGATGCATATTCATGGTGACAGGTTCCCTGTAAATAGGTAGTTGGTTACCATCAGTTACCATCCATTTACATGTTGAGGTCACTTTAACATTATTAAGGCTGTGATTATTTCAAGGTAACTGAAAGAAATTCAATACAGTCCTATGACGTTAGAATGCTGCACATCTTTTCTGCGCAATTACAGGCGGTGAATTGACTCACTGCTAATCAAAATTTTGGGAAAAATTTGACAAAGCTAGTAAATTCAAATTTCATAACATGCAATCATCTATACTAGGCATCGTAACAGCACTGTAGTTTAATGTTTGGTCGAGAAGGCAGCAAAATACGGTAGCGTATTATTTTGCTAAAATTCATAACGTTGCAATAGTACGAAGATCATTAAAATAAAATAAAGTTTAGTTACTCTTTAAAGCTTGTTTTAGGTTGATATTGTGTATATTATTAATATTAATTATCAAGTCTAAATGTTTTTGTAGTCGTTAGCTCATCTTCCAAAAATTTTGATTGCATAATTGAGATAAATCTGTAATAATATTCAGGATTTCAACAATCATATAATGAAATTCATATTTTTGTCTTGAGGTGAATGTGTTAACAATACCCAGTAAGATCCTAAGCTTCCTCATGAGATAGCCATAGACAACACATACTATTTTAACCAGAAGTCCATTGACGAAAACAAAGTATAAGAAAAACTAAGCTCTGACCACCACTACAAATGTTTGTAATGTATATAAAGTGATGAATAAGTACAATGTGTTCAGATTAAGCAATAATAAGTATTCAAATGTGTACATCCACATTAATTCACTTTAATCCAATGTCTGATGTTTTAAATAAGTGTTTCACTTTTTAGCAGACAGTATTCTCTCAGCAGTATAGTGTATTTTGTCAGGTTTATGGCAAAAACATTAAAGAGGTAATTACATTCAGATCAATAATAGAAGAAGAATATGAAAGAAGTGAAAGAGCACGTTATCTCTATAATAAAAAAGATGGTAGAGAGAGTATCTGCAGCATGGAATCTTTTTATATCATATATAATACCTGTGTTTGAGATAAAATGCCTTCATCCATCTTTTCCATGTTTTTTCTTGATCTTGTAAATAACAGTATTTTCTCTATTATACATAGGGAATGAGACTAGTGATGAACAAACATCACCAAACATACAGTAAGTAGTTTGATTTGGGTCCAAACTTGACCTTGAACATGACCCCGGACCCGAAACCAATGGAAGTCAACAGGAACCCAAACTTTGGTGCTCTAAAATGGCTGTAAAATGGTCATAGTCAGTGCTAGCAGACTGCAAAAAAAGATAAATGTGGGTAAGAGCAGGACAAGTGCCCTGCAAGCCAATATGGATAGTGAAATTGCTTAAAATAACGTAAAATAAAAAAGTTAAAATAATATTCTTGAAACAGGAGGTGGAGGTCTAAGTGGAGGAGGAGGTGGTGTAGGTGGATGTGGCAGTGTTTGTGGAAGAGGAAGGGGAGGAGGTATGCAACTTTTGTTGGTGTTTTTTTGTTTTTGTTAGGAAACTGACTTAAAAGAATATATAGCTAAAAAAACTAACAATTTACAACCAGGAGGTAGATGTCCAAGTGGAAGTGTAGATGGAAGAGACTTAGGAAGAGGAGGTAGCCAACACTGGATTTGTGGGGGGGTTTTAGGGGGAACTCTGAAACAGGCAGTGTATTAATCTGCTGGCCACTGTCTCTCTGTACACAAACCATGTAATACTCTGCACTTTTTTGGGTTGAAAACAATGAGGAAAGTGTTGTGAAATTGGATTTTGGGCTCCCCCGGTGGCCACTGGTGGAATTAAACTGGTGTGCATCATCCCCTCTGTTCACCTGTTTCCATCAGGATGTGGGAGTCGCTATTTAACCTTGCTCCTCTGTCACTTCCATGCCGGTCAACATTGTAATCAGAAGCCTTTCTGTGCATGTTCCTGCTGCTAGACAACTCCCAGCTAAGTTGGACTTTAGTCCTCGTTTGTTTTTGCATTTTGTTCCAGTTCACAGCTGTAGTTTCGTTTCTGTGTCTGGAAAGCTCTTGTGATCTGAAACTGCCACTCTGATGTTATGAGTTAATACTAGAGTCTTAAAGTAATTTCAGGATGGTATTTTGATAGGGTTTTCAGCTGACCATGAAAGTGCCCTTTCTGTCTTCCTGCTATCTAGTAAGCGGACCTCAATTTTGCTAAACCTACTTTCATACTACGTTTGTCATTTCTTCTAAAATCACCGCCAATATATGTGGGGGCCTCTGTCTGCCTATCGGGGAAATTTCTCTAGAGGTGAGCCAGGACTATATTTTCCTCTGCCAGGATTAGTTAGTCCTCCGGCCGGCGCTGGGCGTCTAGGGATAAAAACGTAGGCAACGCTACCCGGCTACTGTTAGTTGTGCGGCAGGTTTAGTTCATGGTCAGTTTAGTTTCCATCCTTCCAAGAGCTAGTACCTATGTTTGCTGGGCTATGTTCTCTTGCCATTGAGAACCATAACAGGAAAGCATCAAATAGGGGATGTGGCCCTGTTGCTGCTTGTGGTGGTGTAGATGCTGCTGGGAGAGAAAGAACATGGTCAATCTCTACCTGCTATGTGCCCTAATATAACACCTTCCTCTGGTGAAATGCAGGCGACAGGACGTTCTGAGTAATTTCATAGGCACGAGTACCGCTGGATGAATGGTGAGTCCAGAACAAGTAGAAATGGTTTTAGATTGGTTAGCTGAGAGTGCCTTCAGTTTATTTTTTATCTTTGACCTGGTTCCATGCTGAAAGCATAGATTTTGCACCTGTGGCCCATGGGCATCTGTCTTCCTCCTCACCCCCTTTCAAATCCGTCAAGCAGTCTGTTCTCCAAGTCTTGCAGCAATCACTTCTGCTTTTTGATTACTCTGCTGGCAGTGGTGCTGTGGGCCATCCACTTGACCTTAACCAACAATTGTAAGACATTGAGTGCACTGATACCCAACCACTTGTTTAGTTAAAGTATGAGTATATCAGAAGGGTAGTGCTAACGGTCAGAGGACCACTGCAGCACATTTCTGAAAATGCTGAAGCACAGGTGAAAACTGTTGCTGCTTTCTGCTGTGTGTAGCCAGGCAATGATGGCAGGGGTGAGGACTGGGTGGAACATCGTGTGCAGGATTATTATTTCTTTTAGAGCACCTTTGATTCCATGATGCTGTATATGAGGAAGGTTACATGGAAACCACAAATAGACATTATAGTGAACAAACTAATATGAGTAGATAGGTACAAAGGGGAGAAGACCCTACCCATGCGGCCTTAAATTGTTCAGGACAATGGGGAAGCAGACAGTAGGTTTGGGGGCTGCAGCAGCTCATGTGTTGTAGAGGTGGCAAAGTTATTGCAGGCCGTAAGCAGTTCTGAAGACATGAGTTTTCCATATCCATTTGCAATCTGAGTGTAGGGGATAATCGGATGTATTGGGGCAAACAATTCTACACTATGGGGGATACTAAGGAGAAGTCTTGCAGGCGATTGGATGAGGAATATACAATTGTGGAGGAGAGAAGGCTGTCTTGGGAGGATCAGAGATTACTTGGTGGGAAATATTGGGAGATTAGTTCAGAGATATGTGGGGGAAACAAGTTATGGACAGGTTTATAGGTCAGTATTAGTAGTGGATACTGTTATGCTTAGTAATAGCTACTCTGAAGCGACTCAGATTGGACCAGCAAACGTGCAGTCACAGACAGTTTGCACAAGCCACCTCTGCTAGGCAAGTCCTTAAGGGCCAAGATATTCTTCAACCACTCCTGAAGCAGAGTAGGGCTTTACAGAGGCAAAGCAACGTCCTGCATTGCCTGGCAACCGGGAGATGCCATGTCCCATGTCTCCCAGCCTGCAAAACCAGTGGGAAGCACAGGGTCCCGTGTGTTAGGGCTCGAGTTCTCGCCTCTGCACAGGGGGAATCTCGGGCCATCTCCGCTGTGGTCTCCCATTCTTCTCCTGCCGCAGAGGAGGCTGCTCAGCGGAGACGTCGGTCTCAGCGTCTCGCTCAATCTGACTCTGTGAGGAGGATTACTGCTGCTCTTCCAGCTTCTGCTATTGTAGTCAGTGCTGAGCAGCGGCGAGCAGATGCTTTTGGGACTAAGTCTTGCTTTTCTCCTTCTGAGCATGCCCAGGGTAAGATCTCTCATTGGGGATCGAGGGTCACATGCTTGGATACTGCAGCAAAGCCCATTGGTCCTCCAGGAAGGTCCTGGAGGTGCTCAGGCTTTGTGGCAGCTTCTCATTGGTCCTTCTTGGAAGGTCCTGTTCGGGCTGCAGCTATAAAAGGCTCGCATGGCCGCACGGCCATGCGCTAGTGTCTTTCTAAATTATGTGCTTTGCGCCAGTGTGGTCATGTGTGATTGTGTTCAGGGACCTGGCTGAAATAAGCCCCTAGAATGCTGGCACCTCCGGCGAGGAATTTTTGTGTCTGAGTACATTCAGGGACCTGGCTGTAATAAGCCCCTAGAATGCTGGCACCTCCGGCGAGGAGTTTTGTGTGCATGCATGACCACTGACTGCTCTCTCTTGGGTAGTTAGCCTGTGCTCCTGTGAAGTTAACAGGGCGCAGAGCTTTGCTTTCATGGCTGCTCTGTGAGTTAACCGAGCTAGCCAATACTGCCATATAGTGCTGCCATTTGTCTAGCAGCAGGTTCTCCTGCATGGTGGACCCCGGGCTGCGAACGCACCAATAACAGTAAAAACTATTTTCCTCGGTGCGTTCCGCTAGCCCTAACACTGTGTTCCCACATCGCTCACTACTTCCACACACGAGACACCACAGTGTGTAGCCGCACCACCAAATGTGCACTAGCTCTGACCTCAGCACAAAATGAGTGGCAGAGCAGTCAGGAAACCATAGGAGGATGATTGTGTTGCAGAGGGGAGAAGCAGAAGAGTAGCAAGAACAAAAATGGATTAGTAGGTATGCCAAGTAACGGACAGACTGGAGAGGTATGATGGGAGATGATGAGGTCCTAGACTCCACATGGAGTTAAGGCCATGCGAGTGACGTGGACAGTTTGGCGGAAAAGGTGGTGGTCACACTGCCTCAGCTTTATAGCAAACTAGAGAGTAGGGTGCAAAAGCACTGAGGCTGGCCCCTAGTCATTATGTTGGCTGCTAGTTAGCACCTCGGGAAGACCCTAGCCTTTTCTCCGTCTGAGTTGGTCTTCATGTGGGATGCGTGTTCCGTGTTGCACTGCTATGAGTACTTTAGGAACAGAGCAGGCACTGATGACGTCATCATCAGCATTACTATACTATTTCTTCCTTGAAAAAACATTTCAGGCGATGATGGATCAGCTGGTGGCACAGGAGGACAATTACTTCTGAGATATAGACAGATTATAGATGGCTTTGTAGATCAGTGTTAGTATCTTGAAGTGGATACATTGTGGAATTGGGAAAAAATGAAGGGATTTGTAGCAGGGAGAAGCACCCAAAGCCAGCTCTAAGGAGCTCCTTGACAAAATATAGGTTGTTTGCATACTGTAGAGATTGAAGAGAGGCATAAATGTTCTTAACCTGAGCACCACCTTTACAACAAGGCATCTGAGTGCAAAACACAAGCTGCAGAGGTGTATACACCTGAAAAAACAGTAAAGATCTGAGCCACCTCCTGCTCCCTCTATTGCTGCAGTCTCGACCTCTTCTTCTCCCTCCAGAGAAACAGGGCTTCTTGGTTCCCTGCAAAGAGAGGGTGTGACAGTACCTTCACCAGCAGTGAAATAGAGCATCTCTACATTATCCCATTGAAGCATTCAGCTATACATCCTCTAAATGTTGGATCTCATAAACTACATGTGGTTTCACAAGTGATTTCCAAAGGGCTAACAATAAGTTGGGATCCTGAGAACCACAGTACGTGGTTACTAGCCACCACTATTTTGCAAGCAGACTATCCCTGACCTGCATGAAAATCAGAAGTGCATTGCAAAATGCCACTGATACATAGACCGTTAAACATGGAAAGGGACAATTTATCTTTCTAACTGCCCACTGACTAAATGATGTGGCAGCTGACCTTGAGGCAAAAAGCATTTTGGTTCCTGTCTTACCTCTGCAGAGGATAGCTGGATGTTTTTAGGATGTTTCTCTGTCCATGTTGCCTCCTCCTCCTACTCGGCTTCCTCCAATACCTCCTCATCTGGTCAGCGTAACACCTGCACAACCAACTTGAACACAGCTAGGGGTAAACTACAGCAGACTAATCTTAAGCTCATCTGTTTTGGGGCAAAATCCCACACTGTGCAGGAGCTGGGGATGGGGATCAAATAACAGACAGATGTGTGGTTGGTGCTGCTAAACCTCAGGCCTGGCCTGGTGGTGTGCAATAACGGGTGAAATATTGAAGCAGGTCTGGGCCTAGCCTGTTTTACACATGTACTCAATTTGGTGGTGTAGAGCTTCAATAAGAATTACTCAGCTATGTCAGAGTTGCAGCTGAAACTGTTATCTGTGCACGCTTTTAGCATCCTGCTAGTCTTCTGCCTTTTCACTCAGCACCTCATATGTCATATACCAATGTCACAACCCTGATGTTGGGTATCCCGGGACAGTGGTCTACTTCCCTGTTCCTACTGTTAATTCTGATGATAAAGACATCTTTACCTCTCCCCCACCCAGGAAAGGGGGGAGTAGTAGTGTACCTTAGTACATGGACTAGACTAGCAAAATAATACAAACAGAGATAAAGGAAAATACCAATAATACATATACACTCACAAAAACAGCAGAGGTATACACCAGAGAGTGAAGGATGGGGAAAAAACAAAGTAGGAGAAAAAGGGGATTAGCACATATCCAAAACTTTGCAACAGTATCAAATAAATCCAACAAACACCTCACACAACAACAAACCACCACTTCCAACCATGAAGCATAAGCTATATCTGTCAATGAGTGCTAGCCAGAGCCCAAATTATATAGGAGATGGGAGTGGCTAACAGTGAACAGCCGAGAGACCTTAATGCAGGAAAGCAATGCTTTATCATCATACTGCCGAACAAAAAGTGCAATAATACGCGATCAAAAAGACAGATGTAAATAAAATGGTGCCTCTGAAAACATCATATTGTCCCACAAAAATCAAGCTGCCATACAGCTCCATCAGCAGAAAAATAAAAACGTTTTAGCTCTCAGAATAAAGCGATGCAAAAATAATTATTTATTCTATAAAATAGTTTTTATTGTGAAAAAGCGCCAAAACATGAAAAAAAGAAATAAGTGAGGTATCGCTCTAATCGTACTGACCCAAAGAATAAAGCTGCCTTATCAATTTTACCACATGTGGTACAGTATAAGAAAATTATTAAAAAAAGCAATTCCTGAATTGCTGTTTTTTTGTTCATTCTGCCTCCCAAAAATCAGAATAAAAAGCAAACAAAAATGTCATGTACCCAAAAATGATAACAATAAAAAAGTCAAGTCGTCCGGCAAAAGCCCTCATATGACTCTGTGGGACAAAATATGGATCAATTATAGCTCTCAAAATGTGGTGATGCAAAAACTATTTTTTTGCAATATAAAGCGTCTTTTAGTGTGTGACAGCAGCCAAGCATAAAAACCCGCTGTTAGGGCTGGCAGAACGCACTGAGCATATTTAGATATAATTATTGTAGCGTTCGCAGCCCGGGGTCCACCGTGCATGAGACGAACCTGCTGCTAGCAAATGGTGGCACAATATGGTGGTATAATCGAACTCTGTTACTTCACATAGTCGCACAGAAGGGAAAATACTGTGCCCAGTTAGCGTCACAGGTGAACACAGCTGCCTAACAGAGCAAAAGCAATCAGTGGTAAGGGAGTAGCAAGGACACAAACACCTTCTCTCCGGTGGAGCAGGAATTCTAATGGCTTTACGCCAGCCCTGAATTCACCATACAAAACTCCTCACCGGAGGTGCCGGTATTCTAGTGGCTTATTTCAGCCATACCCTGGCCAAATCTTGTGCTAAGAATCTCATGTGTTTTTTCATAAATTTCCCTAGCCATCATGCTATTCACATTTCACATATTGCACATTTCCTTGCCATTGCACAGTAAATTTTGAGTGCAGCCATTAATCTATTTGCTATATGACTTTTTTGGTTATGCACCAGTTCTTATTAGATTGCTGTTCGGTCAGTTTTCTTATATTTACTATGTATTATTTTTCTGGCTTGAACGCTCCGCCCTTCACCATGCTGTGATTTTAATTACATCCTAACACAGTTGGTTTTGAGCTTCCTATAAAAGCAGGCTTTACCATGTTATTAGCCATAGGTAAGTGTTCACACTAGGCAGTCAGCTCAGTTACCCATCCGATCTGAGATTACCTTGACGTTTGGTGGATGGGCTCACAACTTTTGGCCAAATCTTGTGCTAAGAATCTCATGTGTTCTTTCATAAATTTCCCTAGCCATTATGCTATTCACATTTCACATATTGCACATTTCCTTGCCTTAGCACAGTAAATTTTGAGTGCAGCCATTGATCTATTTGCTATATGACTTTTTTGGTTATGCACCAGTTCAGATTAGATTGCTGTTCGGTCAGTTTTCTTATATTTACTATGTATTATTTTTCTGGCTTGAACGCTTCACCATGCTGTGATTTTAATTACATCCTAACACAGTTGGTTCTGAGCTTCCTATAAAAGCAGGCTTTACCATGTTATTAGCCATAGGTAAGTGTTCTGTTATGATGACCTGGTGGTTAGGAGCACTAGGAATGACCTGATGAGCAAACTAGAAATACAGGACCAGCTCTGGGAAGTGGGAGCTCTGCTGACCGCAACCCCTAATCCTATCACAACAACTAGAAATATCCGTGGAGCGTACCTGACTCTGCCTAGACGCCTCTTCACAGCCTAAGAGCTAACTACCCCTAAAGATAGAAAATAAAGCCTACCTTGCCTCAGAGAAATTCCCAAAGAAACAGGCAGCCCCCCACAAATATTAACTGTGAGTTAAGATGGAAGTCACAAACACAGGAATGAAACAGGTTTCAGCAAAGGAGGCCAGACTTAACTAAATAGACTGAGGATAGAAAAGGTAACTTTGCGGTCAGCACAAAAAACTATAAAAACCACGCAGAGTGTGCAAAAAGAGACCCCCGCACCGACTCACAGTGCGGAGGTGTCACTCTGCATCCCAGAGCTTCCAGCTAGCTTGGCAAAATCATGATAGCAAGCTGGACAAGAAAAACAGAGATAAACAATTTAACTAGCAGGGACTTAGCTTTTGCTGGAGTAGACAGGTATCTGCAAGATCCAAGAGAGAACTGAACCAGTACTAGAACATTGACAGCTGGCATCAAGTAACGGTCTGAGTGGAGTTAAATAGAGCAGCCAGCCTAGAACTAAACGAGGTCAGCTGGAGAAAGAACCTCAGAACCAGCAGCTCCACTCACAGCCACCAGAGGGAGTCCATGGACAGAACTCGCCGAAGTACCATTCATGACCACAGGAGGGAGTTCGAGAACAGAATTCACAACAGTGTTCACACTAGGCAGTCAGCTCAGTTACCCATCCGATCTGAGATTACCTTGACGTTTGGTGGATGGGCTCACAACTTTTGGCCAAATCTTGTGCTAAGAATCTCATGTGTTTTTTCATAAATTTCCCTAGCCATTATGCTATTCACATTTCACATATTGCACATTTCCTTGCCTTAGCACAGTAAATTTTGAGTGCAGCCATTGATCTATTTGCTATATGACTTTTTTGGTTATGCACCAGTTCAGATTAGATTGCTGTTCGGTCAGTTTTCTTATATTTACTATGTATTATTTTTCTGGCTTGAATGCTCCGCCCTTCACCATGCTGTGATTTTAATTACATCCTAACACAGTTGGTTCTGGGCTTCCTATAAAAGCAGGCTTTACCATGTTATTAGCCATAGGTAAGTGTTGACACTAGGCAGTCAGCTCAGTTACCCATCCGATCTGAGATTACCTTGACGTTTAGTGGATGGGCTCACAACTTTTGGCCAAATCTTGTGCTAAGAATCTCATGTGTTTTTTCATAAATTTCCCTAGCCATTATGCTATTCACATTTCACATATTGCACATTTCCTTGCCTTAGCACAGTAAATTTTGAGTGCAGCCATTGATCTATTTGCTATATGACTTTTTTGGTTATGCTCCAGTTCAGATTAGATTGCTGTTCGGTCAGTTTTCTTATATTTACTATGTATTATTTTTCTGTCTTGAACGCTCCACCCTTCACCATGCTGTGATTTTAATTACATCCTAGCACAGTTGGTTATGAGCTTCCTATAAAAGCAGGCTTTACCATGTTATTAGCCATAGGTAAGTGTTCACACTAGGCAGTCAGCTCAGTTACCCATCCGATCTGAGATTACCTTGACGTTTGGTGGATGGGCTCACAACTTTTGGCCAAATCTTGTGCTAAGAATCTCATGTGTTTTTTCATAAATTTCCCTAGCCATTATGCTATTCTCATTTCACATATTGCACATTTCCTTGCCTTAGCACAGTAAATTTTGAGTGCAGCCATTAATCTATTTGCTATATGACTTTTTTGGTTATGCACCAGTTCAGATTAGATTGCTGTTCGGTCAGTTTTCTTATATTTACTATATACCCTGACCACAAGCAGACAAGACCACTGAATAGCAAAAGCTCATGACATAAGCTGATCCTAGCGCATGGCTGAGCGGCCATGCAAACCTTTTATAGCTTCCAGCAACTTCAGGACCTTCCTAGAGGACCAATGGGAGCTGCCACAGTACCTGAACAACTTGAGGACCTTCCTAGAGGACCAATGGGAGCTGCTGCAGTACCTGAGCGTGTGACCCCTGACCTCCAATGAGAGGTCTTACCTTGGGCATGCTCAGAAAGGGAAAAGCAGGACTTAGTCCCAGAGATGTCTGCTCGCCGCTGACCAGTATTGGCTACAATGGCTGAGCCTGGAAAGGCAGCAGTAACCTTCCGCACAGTATCAGGATGAGCTAGATGCTAGGACCAACGTCTCTGCTGAGCAGACTCCACTGCGGCTGGAGAAGAATGGGAGACAGCAGTTGAGATGGTTCGAGACTCCCCCTGTGCAGAGGCAGGAGCTCGAGCCCTAACATTACCCCCCATAGCCCCCCTCCTTGGACCTCTCTATGCTTGAAGACCGCAATGAGCTGCAGAGCTCAAATGTGCTCAGCAGGCTCCCAAGACCTGTCCTCTGGGCCATAACCCTTCCAGTCCACCAAATAAAATTTCTTGCCATGTACCACCTTGCACCCCAAAATAGCATTCACCTCGTAATCGTCTGTAGATGAACCCGGCAGATGACTCTGAAAACTGGGACATGTAAATGGGCTTCAAAAGGGACACATGAAAGTTGTCGGTGATACCTAGGTGTGGAGGAAGGGCCAGACAGTAAACCACAGGTTAACCTGTTCGAGGACCTTGAAGGGTCCCAAGTAGCGAGGTGCAAACTTAGTGGACTCAACTCTCAGCCTGATGTTACGGGCAGAGAGCCACACTGAGTCACCAGGAGAAAATATCAGAGCGGGGCACTGATGTGTATCGGCGGAGGACCTCATTCTCTCCTTGGAGGCCCAGATGGCATCCTGAGTGCGGTCCCAAATGTCCCATGCCTCCACAGCCCAGTCTGCCACCCTGGAGTCAGAGGAAGACACGGGCATAGGCACAGGAACCCGCGGATGCTGACCATAGTTAAGAAGGTTTGGGGTCTGACCAGTGGAGTCGGCTATGGCGTTGTTTAGCGCAAACTCCGCCCACAGTAGCAAGGATGCCCAGTCATTCTGCCTGGCTGAAACAAAATGTTGCAGACATGTGACCAAGGTCTGGTTAGCCCTCTCTACCAACCTATTCATCTCGGGATGATATGCTGAAAAGAGATTCAACTCAATGCTGAGTAGATGACAAAGCTCTCTCCAGAACCAAGACGCAAACTGGTCACTGACAATTTTGCCCGGCATGCTATGTAGGCATAAAATGTGTTTTATATACAATGCTGCCAAGGCCCATGCAGAAGGTAGCCATGGAAGCGGCACCAAGTGCACCATTTTAGAAAAATGGTTGGTGATTACCCAAATGATTGTGCGGCCGCGGGACTTCCCGACCATCTCTCAGGGCCTGTCTGCCACCGGCTGGGGATAAAGTAACCCAGCTGGCCATTGTCGAGGAGACTTATTTTTGGCACAGGAGACACATGCCCGAATATAGTCTCCGATGTTACGGGCCATATGCGGCAACCAGTACGTCCTCGCCAGAAGCTCAGATGTCCTTTTGGTCCCAAAGTGTCCACCCACCCTGGAGGGGTGAGCCCAAGAGGGAACCTCAGGTCACAAATTTGATGGCACGAAGGTCTTGCCCAGGGGCACAGACTCTAGTGAAACCGGAGCCACTGTCCTCAGGCTCTCAGAAGGGACAATAAGCCAAGGTTCCTCCTCCTCCGCTGATGACACTACGGACCGGGAGAGAGCATCGGCACAAATGTTCTACTCCCCGGAGAGAATCTCTTACATCTACCCCCACAAGATTCACTCCTTCCCAAAATCGTGCCTGTGGACCACTCAAAATGAGGAGGTGGTGCCGTAGACAAGGTATCCCTAACAGGACCTCATCAATTCCCTCAGGAATGACGAGCAGAGATATTGTCTCCTGATGAGATGGTGACATGGATAGAGTAACTGGGATGCTCTGGTGTGTAATCTGTGAGGGCAGTGTTGACCCATTCACCACTCATAAGGTCACTGGTTGGGCGAGCATCACCAGAGGTATTGTGTGTCGTTGGGCGAAGGTAGAAGACATAAAATTGCCCTTCGACCCGGAATCCACGCAAAGCTCTACCGAATGAGTAGATGGATCTCTGTTACTTCACAGAGTCGCACAGAAGGGAAAACGTTGTGCCCTTTTAGCGTCACAGGTGAACACAGCTGCCTAACAGAGCAAAAGCAATCAGTGGTCAGGGAGTAGCAAGCACACAAACACCTCCTCTCCGGTGGAGCCAGAATTCTAATGGCTTTACGCCAGCCCTGAATTCACCATACAAAACTCCTCACCGGAGGTGCCAGTATTCTAGTGGCTTGTTTCAGCCGGACCCTGACCACAAGCAGACAAGACCACTGAATAGCAAAAGCTCATGACATAAGCTGATCCTAGTGCATGGCCATGCGGCCATGCCAACCTTTTATAGCTGCAGCAACTTCAGGACCTTCCTAGAGGACCAATGGGAGCTGCCACAGTACCTGAGCAACTTATGGACCTTCCTAGAGGACCAATGGGAGCTGCTGCAGTACCTGATCATGTGACCCCTGACCTCCAATGAGAGGTCTTACCTTGGGTATGCTCAGAAGGGGAAAAGCAGGACTTCATCCCAGAGACGTCTGCTCGCCGCTGACCAGTATTGGCTACAATGGCTGATCCTGGAAAGGCAGCAGTAGCAATCCGCACAGTATCAGGCTCAGCCAGACGCTGAGACGGTCATCTACACTGAGCAGGCTCCACTGCGGCTGGAGAAGATTGGGAGTCTGCAGCGGAAATGGTTCGAGACTCCCCCTTTGCAGAGGCAGAAACTTGACCCCTAACACCCGCTATAAATAGTAAATCAAACCCCCCTTTATCACCACTTAGTTAGGGAAAAATAATAAAATTAAAAAAATCTATTTATTTCCATTCTCCCATTAGGGTTAGTGTTAGACTAAGGCTAAAATTAGGGTTAGGGTTGGGGCTAAAGTTAGGGTTTGGATTGGATTTTACGGTTGGGGTTGGGATTAAGGTTAGGGGTGTGTCAGGGTTAGGGGTGTGTCAGGGTTAGGAGTGTGGTTAGAGTTATTGTTAGGGTTGGGATTAGGGTTAGGGGTGTGTTGGGGTTAGCGGTGTGGTTAGGGTTGGGATTAAGGTTAGGGGTGTTACAGGGTAGGGGTGTGGTTAGCGTTATGGTTAGGGTTAGGGGTGTTACCGGGTAGGGGTGTGGTTAGGGTTATGGTTAGGGTTGGGATTAGGGTTAGAGGTGTGTTGGGATTAGGGTTGGAGTTAGAATTGGGAGGTTTCCACTGTTTAGGCACATCAGGGGCTCTCCGAACGCGACATGGTGTCCGATTTCAATTCCAGCCAATTCTGCATTGAAAAAGTAAAACGGTGCTCCTTCCCTTCTGAGCTCTGCCATCTGCCCATACAATGGTTTACCCAAACATATGTGGTATCAGCGTACTCAGGTTAAATTGGACAACTTTTGTTGTCCAATTTGTCCTGTTACCCTTGTGAAAATAAAAATTTGGGGGCTAAAAAAATCATTTGTGTGGAAAAAAAATGTTTTTTTATTTTCATGGCTCTGCATTATAAACTTTAGTGAAACACTTGGGGGTTCAATGTTCTCACAACTCATCTAGATAAGTTCCTTGGGGGGTCTAATTTCCCATATAGGATACCCGCAGATCATTCCAAGTCTGCATTCCAAAACTGTGCTCCTTCCCTTCCGAGCTCTGCCATGCACACAAACAGAGGTTTATCCCCACACATGGGGTATCAGCATACTCAGGACAAATTGCACAACAACGGTTGGTGTACAATTTCTCCTGTTACCCTTGGAAAAATAAAAGATTTGGGGCAAAAAATCACTTTTGTGAAACAAATATGATTTTTTCATTTTTACGGCTTTACATTATAAACTTCTGTGAAGCTCTTGAGGGTTCAAAGTGCTCACCACACATGTAGGTATATTCCTTTGGGTTTCTATTTTCCAAAATGGTGTTACTTGTGGGGGTTTCCACTGTTTACGCACATCAGGGGCTCTCCAAATGCACCATGGCGTGCTATCTCAATTCCAGCTAATTTTGCATTGAAAAGTGAAACTGCGCTCCTTCCCTTCCGAGCTCCGCCAGGCGCCCAAATAGTGGTTTACCCCCACATATGGGGTATCAGCATACTCAGGAAAAATTGCACAACAACTTTTGGTGTCCAATTTCTCCTGTTACGCTTGGTAAAATAAAATAAATTGAATCTGAAGTAAATTTTTTGTGAATAAATGTTCATTTTTTTTTAAACATTCAAAAAATTCCTGTAAAGCACCTGAAGAGTTAATACACTTCTTGAATGTGGTTTTCAGTACCTTGAGGGGTGCAGTTTTTAAAATGGTGTCACGTTTTGGCATTTTCTGTCATATAGGTGTTAGGGGTTGAGTTCCCACCTCTGCACAGGGGGAACCTCGAACCACCTCCACTGCGGTCTCCCATTCTTCTCCAGCCGCAGTGGAGCCTGCTACACAAAGATGTCGGTCCCAGCATCTGGCTCAGCCTGATACTGTGTGGATGGTTTCTGCTGCTTTCCCAGACTCAGCCATTGTAGCCAGTACTGGTCAGCGGCGAGCAGACATCTCTGGGACTAAGTCCTGCTTTTTCCCTTCTGAGCATACCCAAGGTAAGACCTCTCATTGGAGGTCAGGGGTCACATGCTCAGGTACTGCTGCAGCTTCCATTGGTCCTCTAGGAAGGTCCTGAAGTTGTTCTGGTATTGTAGCAGCTTCCATTGGTCCTCTAGGAAGGTCCTGAAGCTGCTACAGCTATAAAAGGTTTGCGTGGCCGCACGGCCATGCGCTAGTATCACTTCATGTTATGAGCTGGCTATTTGTGGTCGTGCCTGTATGTGGATAGGGTTTGGCTGAAATAAGCCCCTAGAATGCCGGCACCTCTGGTGAGGAGTTTGTATGTATGTATTCAGGGCTGGCTAATAGCCACTAGAATTCCGGTTCCACTGAAGAGGAGTGTTTGTGTGCTTCTCTGTGTGCTTGACCACTGACTGCAATCAGCTCAGCAGTTAGCTGTGTTACTCTGTGATGCTAACAGGGCACAGCGCGACTCAGTGAAAGAACTAAAATCACTTATACCGCCATATAGTGCCGTCATCTTCTAGCAGCAGGTTCTCCCTGCAGAGTGGACCCCGGGCTGCAAACTCACCAATTATCAGATCTATAATAACTTGGTTCATTCCACCAGTCCTTACAATAGGCCCCTCAAAGTCACTTCAAGTGTGAGGTGGTCCCTAAAAAATGTTTTTGAAAATTTTGTTGTAAAAATGAGAAATCGCTGGTCAACTTTTAACCCTTATAACTTCCTAACAAAAAAAAAATTGTTTCCAAAATTGTGCTGATGTAAAGCAGACATGTGATAAATGTTATTTATTAACTATTTTGTGTGATATGACTCTCTAATTTAAGGGCATAACAAGTAAAATTTTGAATATTGCACAATTTTCAAAATTTTCACCAAATTTCCATATATGTCATGAGAAAACAATCTCAGAAACACCAGGATCCATCAAAGCATTTCAGAGTTATGACCTCATAAAGTGACAGTGGTCAGAACTGAAAAAAATGGCCTGGTCAGGAAGTTGAAAACAGGCTTTGGAATGAAGGGGTTAATATAAATGAGATCATATGCCCCCTGAGATCCAGTTTAGACAACTACTTTGCTCCTATGATCTGATTAAACAGGTCCGGGATTGGAAGGAGCGATTACAAATCCTGAACCATGTTCTGATTGAGTTTGTGGAAATCTAGGCAGGAGCATAATCCCCTATTTTTCTTCTTTACAAATAAAAACCCAGCAGCAATGGGGAATGAGGAAAATCTGATATGACCCTTTTCCAATCTCTCCGCGCTATAGTCCTTCATGGCCTGCCTCTCTGGAGCAGAAATATTATATAGTCTGCTCATAGGCAGCTTGGCCACAGGAACAAGATTAAGGGTGCAGTCATAAGGACAATAGGGAGGAAGTTCTTGGCACCCCTGGTCTGAAAATACATCCGAAAAGACACAGGTATTTAGGCACAGACTGGGTACCCACTTTAGCTAGCCGGGTGCCCAACAGTCTCCATGACAATACCCGCTCCACTTTACCACCACCCGAGTCTGCCAATCTGCAATAGAGTTGTGTAGCATGAGCCAACGTAGACCAAGAACCAATGGCGAGAGCAGACCATCTAGCATGTAACAGTCAATACATTGTGAGTGCAGGACCCCTACCTGCAGATGTAACCCTCAAACGACTTGAGTAAATAACCCTGTCTCAAGGGTGTGGAGTTGATGGTGATTATGGGTATATGTATGGACAGCATATGGCTTGATTCCCTGGACGTGGACGAGCCTAGCATCATAGTAACATAGTAACAGTTTTAGCAAGGCCATAAAAAGACATTTGTCCATCCAGTTCAGCCTATATTCCATCAGAATAAATCCCCAGATCTACGTCCTTCTAAAGAACCATCGATCATATTAAACCCTGCCTTGCTGTCCAGAAAGGCAGAAACGACCTTCTTATTTTTGTCCAGATGGATTTCAGCTGGTAGAAAAATTGTGTTCTACCCAAAGAGGAGATAAGTACACCCGGATCGATAACCTCCCTGTAATACAGGCTCCTTAGTTATCTGGCAGCTGTTTACACTGAGGTAGAGAAGGACAAGCACCCAAACAATGGCCCTTTCTCCCACAGTAAAAACACACTCCCCCTTTACATCGAGCTGCAGTTTGATTCCCAGAACAACTCTCCCCACCCAACTGCATGGGTTCCCAGATTACTCAGACCAGATTTCCCTTGGCCCCGGACCACTCACCCATTTTGGTGTCTCCTTATGTCTCAGGCTAAGATGGCGATAAACATACAGCCAGAGATTGCTTGCCCTGAAAATGTTGCCATTTAGGTTTGTGGAGATGTAATGTTTCTGCAACCTCTTGGCGGCTGCTGTCCCTCGGTACTTGGTCCCCAGCCACCACTATTTTTCCCAGTATGCTTACACAAGCAGGTGTCCTATAACAACAACTGTGTCCTGATCAGTGCTGTAACTGGGATGGTCCACTTAACCACAGACACCTGGACAAGTGCTTGCGGCCAAGGATGCTATATTTCCCTGACGAGACACTGAGTGAACATTATGGAAGCTGTGACCCAGTCAGAGCCTGGGATGGAACACATGCAACCTACACGGAGGATTGAAAGCCCTGGTTTAATCAGGGTTGGCCCCGTCTTCTACAGCAGGTCATGCACCTCCTCCTCCCTACCCTCCATCTCAGAAACATCAACATCAGTTGCAAGCTAGAAGCATTACAGCACTGCATCGGCCAAGGGGCACACCACTGAGGAGTTGTTGAAAGGTCTAACAGACCTGACTGATCTGTGGTTCTCACCCCTAAACCTACAACCAGGCAAGGCCATGTGTGATAATGGCCCTAACCTGGTGGAAGCTCTGAAGCTTGGAAACCCTGCACACACAACTTGCCTGCCCCACATGCTAAACTTAGGGGTTCAGTGGTTTCTCAAAACCTACCCAGATCAGCCTGAGCTACTTGTGAAAGTAGGCTGCGTGTGAGCTCATTTCTGCAAGTCAGCTACAGCTGCTGCCTGGCAGTGCTGCAGTAGCGTTTGAAAGTTAGAGATCACCAACTGGTGTGCAATGTCACCAGATCTTGAAACTCAAAGTTACATATGTTGGCAAGTCTTTGTGAGTAGTAGAGCATAGTAGTTGAATACCAGCTACACCATGCACATCTGTATCAGCCTCTGCACATAGTAGCTGATGAGTGGGCATGATTTCTGACATCTGTGCAGTTCTCAAAAACTTTGAGGACTTGACCAAGATGGTGAGCGGCAATGAAGCCATAATCAGCATCACTATCCCACCTCTGTCTACTGAAATGCTTGCTGCTCACATTTAAAGAGGAGGCTTTGCAAGTGGAGCAAGCTGAGATGGAGCAAGAAACTATACTGGGTGATGCTACGGAGCCCAGCCTCATCTCATCTTTTTGGATTGGGTGATTGTGAGGAGGAGGAGAAAGCGGAACAAGAGTTGGTTGCCCGCTCCACAGTTAGTAGTACTCATACCACCTTCATCCCATTTGACCAGCATGGATGGTATAAAGATGAGGACGAGAGGGAGAACGAGGAGGACAACATGGACATTGACCTTGTTGGTGGGGCCAAGGGAAGTCTTGGTTGTTGGCAATCTGGCACACATGGCTGAGATTTTGTTCCACTGACATTCTCGTGACCCTCGAGTTGAATGCAATTTGGCAAACACTAAATGCTGGTTGGTCACCCTCCTAGACCCATGCTATAAGGAGAACTTTGCATATCATTTTAACTTGGTGGACAGGTCAAAGAAAATGTTGCAATACCAGAAGGCCTTAGTTGAAGAATTATTACAAAAAAATTACAAAAATTTTCATCTAACAATGCAGGTGGCAGAAGTCACAGTTTCTTGGACAAGGAGTTGAGACTAGGGAGACACACACCAGATGCAGCAGAGGCAGGGCAACATTCTAAATGGTCTGGCATAGGTTTCTCAGACCTTCCCATTGCCCAGGCCCTGATGCATAGGGTACTCTGTCAAGGAGGGAAAAGTTTTGGAAGATGCTGAATGAATATATTGCCAACTGTAGCAGAGTCCACCATGATTACTCTGTGCCTTACAACTCTTGGGTATCCAAGCTAGACACATGACATGAACTGTCTCTCTATAGCTTGGAGGTCCTGGATTGCCCTGTTGCTAGTGTTTTGTCAGAGCCAGTTTTTATTTTAGCCGGGGGTATTATAACCAATAGGCAAATCTGTCTGTCAGTACTCAAAGGCTGATTCTTATCAAAATGAACAAGAGCTGGTTTGGGCAAGACTTATGTACACCACCGGATGACTGCAGCGGAGCATAAGCCCAATGCATGTGTTTTTTTTTTTTTTTTCTGGTATATTTCCATGCGCCCTTTCCCACCCAAACATTGGTTTACGCTTCAGGATTTCATCTTTTTTATGTCGTCCTCCCTCTTCTCCTCCTCCACTACCAGATCAACAGGGTGATCATGCTAGATATACAATTTTTAAGGGTGTGTATGATGACCACATTAACAATTTTTAGAGGCCTAGCTCAAACATTCTATTATATGTATGCTTACACCCTCCAGCTGTAAATGTTTTTTAGCCTATGCGCTTAGTGCATGGGCATTACCAATCTAGGATACCACTCCTTAATAATGGGAAAAGAATGCTTTCTGAGACACTCCGCTATGTCTCTATAAAGGGATATTGTAGTGCATCCTTCTAACTTTTGGCATCCCTTGCACTCAGTGCATATCCTTTACAGTCTAGGAGACCCACTCCATAGTAATAGGATAAAATGTTTTTTTCTGAGGACCCACCTTCTAGTTGAGGGAAATTTTTTTGTTTGATTTGTGTGTTTGTTGTGGGCTGTCAGGTGGTCGTCACATAGGAAGTTCTCATACTCTTTACAGGATTTCACAACCATGACAGTAGAGTTGGTACATTAAGTACAGAAGATCCTGGTCAACTCTGAACCAGGCTGAGTAGATGCAAGATGCTCTACTATATTCCCCAGCAGGGTTTGTGAAATAACAGTCCTTGATTCTGCTACATTAAACTAATCACTTTTTTCAGGGCTAATTCAAATAGATTCCATTATGTTCTAATAATACTGCTCTTATCTGCATTTCGTCTGCGGCGAGGTGTGGCAGTAGTTATAGCGTATGACAGCCATCTAGTCAGGGGTTTTTTCATTATAAATTCTAAGCTTTGCTGTTGCTTTTTCCCATTGACTCATTGACAGATTAATGTTTTTTATATTGATCTGTACTCAGAAATTCATCAAAGCTGACAGTGTTACTTAACTTTAATGCTCAGTTGAGATTTTTTAGTGTCTAACCTATTAATCCCAAGTGAGTTGCTACACACGCATAATGTAAACACTGCCTTCTGCTAATAGGGACTGTATCAAATGGTGGTGCTGGTTGTTGTGACATGTTGAGTAAGGTTTTCCACCTTTCTGCCATGCTATCCCCCCAATGATGCCGATGCCCTGGCTGCATTGGTGACTTCCTCCTCCTCTGCTTTGTGCTTCCCTGTCCTCCTGGGATATGGTTGTTTATTTATTAATTTTTTTTACAGGGGACATGGGCTTCAAAGGATAAGGTGTGAAAGTGAGCATAACTTTGCTTTTCTATTTTTATTTAAAATAAAGGTGTCTTTATTTCAAATAAAGGATTTTATTCTTGCAGTGTGTTTATTTCAAAACTTACTGTTGAGTTGGTAATGTAGGTGACTTACAGACGCCTCTCCATTACTAACCCTTATACTTAATGTCAGCTGACAATACAAAGCCAACATCAACTCCATAAATATTACCCCACTTGCCACCACATCAAGCAAGTGGTAAGAGTGAGCCTAAGTTCCAGATTTGGGGCATTTTATGGATGCTCCATTTCTGGAGAGGATGAGGGCGTATGTGGGGGAGCAATATCTCTTTCACTCTGCTGGTTTTGAAAATTACGTGGGAGCCCACAATTTTGTTTTACTCTTATTTATTTATTTAATAAAAAGAACACAAAGACCTGGTTATAGTACACTGAAATGCCAGAACAGCACCAAAGATGCAAAAATATATATACGGTGCATCATATTTATAAAGCATTAGAAAACTGACATTTACATTAGAGGTGAGCAGATCAGGCAAAATTTGAAATTGTTTATTCATTGTAATTTTTCTTGGAAATGTAATTTCCAGAGAAACTATTCTCCGTAGATTTAGGATTCGTGTGGATTACTGCAATTTCATGCCAAGTGCGATGTGACAAAAAATCCGATCATTCTTATCAGAGTTTGATCAGAGAGTCATTTTCATAATCAACCTGATTATCTTGGAGGGAAAAACATATGGTTGTCTAAACCTGCCCTGGATGTCCCTAATTATGCTCCTGTGTCTCTGCAGACTTCAATAAAAAATAAAAGTAAAAGATAATTAATAACAACACTTATACTCAACTCCAACATAGTATGAGATGGATAGGGAATGTAGCTCTTATGCTTTTGTGAGGGTGATAAGATTCATTATTGATAGGCCGATGTCACATTTGCAACTGCAATGCGAGAAACTCGCGTGAGTCTCTCGCCTCAATACCCGGCACTGCCACCGACATTCGGGACAGGAGTGTGTGGCTGCATGTATGTCTATTCAGCTGCACACTCCGGTCCCGAATGATGGCGGGAGTGCCAGGTATTGAGGTGAGAGACTCGCCCGAGTTTCTCGCATTGCAGTTGCAAGTGTGACACCGGCCTTAGGAGTGAGTGTGAGGGCCCAGAAAGGAGAGAGGTAAAGTGAATATTACTCTTTATTTTTAACCTTTTCATAGCCCATTAAAAATCAGAAAATTGGTGACCAGTGATTGCCTTTTTGCTGAATGTGCATGGAAACAAATCGAAAATTCACATTTTGGTGAATGCTAATTTTTGTAATCTAGTAAAATTCAATTCTACTTGAATATATTCGCTCAACTCTAAGTTATATGTAGAATGTTTTCTTTTAATTATTCATAACTTTTAATTTAGGTCAACATTCAGCATGCACAGAATTGCTTCTGCTCAGCGCTATCAAAACAGAAGAGATAATTAGTATTTGCCTACAGACAATAATGATTCATGTTTGTGTCTAAAGAATTGATGCTCTCAATAAACACAAAAAACATTCTTAGACCCAAATTCAGACATTTCTTTTTTTAGAAAAATGCCACTACAGTTTTTGAAACAGTGTGCTTATTTTTTCTAAGTCAAAGCTTTTCATGTTACAGATATCCTGCAGGATCTCTGCACCTGTTAGCTAAATTAGGTTACTTGCAGTTTTTTCATTGCATTTTTGAGTGGGTTTTTTTAAATAGATTTTTTATTGCATTATTGACACTGGGGTTTTTGTCTTTTTTTGGTATGTTATGTTTTAGGCCGGCGTCACACTAGGCGTAAGACAATACGGTCCGTATTTTACAGCCGTAATATGCCTCAAAATTCCAGAAATGGTGATCTGTATGTAATCCGTAGGCAAGGTGTGGTTGCGTATTTTGCACATATAATGTTGCGTATGTAATCCGTATGCCCACCATAATGCGTTTTGTTCACGCAACCTGACAAAATGGACTTTTAAAGGTTTTTCAGGCTGAAATTGATTTAAATCAGCATCATCAACCCTACGGTATTTAAGGCCTCGACAACAGGTGGCACCCTCCCATATGGCCATTTTGTGGTTGTGCATTTGTTGTTGTGTTGTGTTAACGTTTGCACCATGTCTGACCTCCTGCACTTCACCCCAATGCAGCGGGTTTTGTTTAACTGGCTCTTGTCGCGTCGGTTTGGCCACCCATATCCAGTTATTGTAGATCCACGAAGGAGGAGCAGAAGAATGTTGGTGCATTTTCTTCTGACTAAACACCTCACTAAAGGCCATTTTCAGAAGCTCTATACAGCTCTGCGGGCACATCCTGACAAATTCTATCTGTACTGTCGCATGACCATCACAGCATTTGATAGATTGTTGGAGATATTACGTCCAGGTATCACCTATCAGGACACAAGGATGCACAAAGCCATATCCGCAGAGGAGCGGCTTCTCTTTACCTTACGGTATGTATTCACCATCCTCACATACTGTATGTTGATGATCTTTTTTTGTTATGTGTTGGGTTCTAGCAGGTATTTTCATATATATGTGTACATTAGGTCCCAAGCAGATCTAAAAAAGTGTTTGAAATGTTCTAGTGAAGTACCCTAAGTACATTTTGCATTTTACATCGTTAATCAAGTTTTAGACGAAACAAACAAAAATTGTGCTTATTCATGTTTAGTGTGAACTGTTTTAACCTAGCTAATATATCTTTTTTTCACTTTCAGTTTCCTGACAACTGGATTGTCGTATGCGGGACTTCACCTGGAGTTTTTGATTGGCCGCTCAACAATTTCGGGCATTGTGCGGTCAACCTGTAGGCAAATCTGGGAGAAACTGAAGGACCTTGTGATGCCTGAGCCCAAGCTGGCTGATTGGCTCAAAATATCCCGTGGTTACCTTGAAAATTGTGACTTCCCTAACTGCATTGGAGCTGTGGATGGGAAACATATCAGGGTACATAAGCCGCCGAACTCTGGCTCCCAATTCTACAATTATAAGCAGTTTTTCTCTGTAGTTCTGCTAGCTGTAGTTGACAGTAACTACAGGTTTATAATTGTAGACATTGGGGCCTCTGAGTGAACTGGGGACTCTAGGGTCTTCAATTCGTCCATTATGGGTTGGCGGCTACGTGACAACCAGTTAGATCTCCCACCACCACAACAACTCCCAGGCTCCACTGCAGAAGCAGTGCCTTTTGTTTTTGTTGGAGATGAGGTGTTCCAACTGACCAGACATGTCATGAGGCCTTATCCCCGCCGCAACCTCGACCACCGGCGGAGGATATTTAATTTGCAGCTTTCTAGGGCGCAGAGACTGGTGGAGTGCACCTTTGGGATTCTGGTGGCCAAATGGCGTGTTCTCCAGTCTGCCATTCAGCTCAGTGAAACTTCTGTGAATGAAGTGATCAAAGCCTGTGTAATTTTGCACAATTACATCCGCATACATGATTGCTCCTCAGATGATATTGTTGAAGACATGTTGAGCAATGTGATTAGGCCTACACCACATGGTCCTCCTCCGCGCCGTCCCCTTTCTGGAAATAAAGTTAGGAATGTCTAGGAATTTCTAATTATTTTGTCTCTCCTCAGGGTGCTACTCCCTGGCAAGATTATGCTGTGTCTCAGTTGTGATGTTCTTTTTTGCTTAATATTTTGTTAAAATATAATTTGTTTGGCCATTTAACCAGTACTGTGTGTGTTGTATTTCCTTCATTAACAGATGATTATGAACAGAGCAAATGTGTGTGATGTTAAAATGATTAGTCCACAAACATCAATTGGGTATTTGAAACTTTGTTTAGTAAATGCAAAAGCCTATTTTTGCTAACTTGCAACCATATTTTTTTTGTTTTGTTTTTTTGCTTCAAAACCACAAAAAACAACAAAGTGTACATACACTGCAAACGAAACAAATACATGGTTTTGAGGAACATATATTCATAAGAACAAAACACACAAAACCAGATCCCTGTAAGTTGGTGGGGGAGATGGCGGCAGCTCAGGGTCCTGTTCAGGGGGCCTTTGTTGGGCCAATTATCCTTCACCCTGTGAGGATGATGTGGCTTGCGGAGCCGAATACAGGCCTTGGCTATATTGGGTAGTTGGTTGTTGGCCAGAATGAAATTGTCTCTGCCCCTCCTGCTGACGGAGATATTGGCTGTAGTCATACCCTACCCCAAAATGGCCATGTTGACCAAACCCAGGTTGGGACCAGCCTACATCACTGGGTCTGGAAAAGTGGCCATATTGGGAATGGGGGTTGCAGGCTGCCATTTGGTGCAGTGCTGGCCTTTGCAGATTTGGGGGTGGGAGGGGTTGAGGTGTAGGCATACGTGGAGTAGGGGCTTCAAATCCTGATTGATCCTGCACCTGTTGAGGAAATTGAAGGCGCAAGAGGTTATTTGCTGAAAGCTGCCTTCTCTCCAGAAAAGCAAAAACCTCATACAGGTTATTTGGAGGGGTGCTTAGATCAATCAGGATTTGAATGCACCCTCTCACACGTAGCCTCACCTCACGGGGAAGGGGATGAAGATAACGGGCAAGGCTGCACGCAAATGCCTCCTCTCCATCATCCGTGGCTGCCCTGGACAAATAATTGAGGACGCCAGCGTCCACATCCCTCCTTCTGGCTTGCACCTCTCTCCTTCGGCGCACTCTCTCTAATAAAGGCACAACTGGCTGTGGGGAGGACACCTGTGGGCCACTATGGCTGCTGCTCTGTGCTTGCTTCTCCTGGATTCCAGGATCAAGTTGTGCTGTTGATGGTGGTGGTGGTGCAGCATCTTCAACACTGGGTGCTCTGCCTTGTGATGCCGAAGCTGATGGTCCCGGAATGATGGAGGTAGAAGATTGTGAAGATGGTCCTGCAACCTCTTCTTCAAGACCAACAGGATCTACGACCGCTTCGGATTCAGACTGTGAGGCTGAGACTGTGAGGTTGGACTGTGTTCTGTTAGTAAACAATAAATAAATGAAAAAAACATTAATATTTGAGTAATTTGATAACATTATTTTAGGACACATCTGTGACCTCATCTCACAAAAATTATCTACACACAACCTCCGATACTCACAAGATCTCATTCTCTACTCCTCTGAAATCTCCTCTTCCCACAATGGGATACAAGAGTTTTCTAGTGTATCACCCCTACTGTGGAAGCAAATACAACTGCATGAACAGCTCTACCCTCGCCTAATGTATGATAACCCATTCCTTGTTGAAGCTTGTGAGGCTTTGCGGCCAGGGTCCTCTCTCTTCCAGGACCATTTGTAAATTTTTTCTTATTAAAATTTTGTTTGTGAATAGGTTGACTCATACTTACATCTAAAGCGCAATTGAATAACCCTAAAAAATGAGAATAAAAATAATAAGTAAAAAAATAAATGTGTACTGTCGTTCGGACTTACTGCCTTAGATCCATAGTTGCATCCAAAAAGGAAAGCCGGTCATAATAAATATATTTCCTTTTTTTTGGTGGTGCTGCTGAGCCACTTCGTGCACGCTGCTGACGTTCACGACGGTACTGGTCCCTTATGCTGCGTCATCTTCTCATAACATCATCCACTGCAAAGACATGTTTAAAAATATTGTTTACACTCATTCTGCACATTGCTTAATTCAGTTGTCATTGATAGATCATTATTATTGTTATTTCTATAGCACCATTAACCCCTTGCCGACATGCGCCGTACTAGTACTGCGCTGCCGGCACTGCATTACTGACAGCCGCAGTACTAGTACGGCGCCCCGATCACCGCGGTCTCGCGCTGAGCGCCGCGGTGATCGGGTGCGGGTGTCAGCTGTATATGACAGCTGACACCCCGCAGCAATGCCCACGATCGGCGCTATCGCCGATCGCGGGCATTTAACCCCTCTGATGCCGCTGTCAATAGTGACAGCAGCATAGAGGGGGATCGCGCAGGGACGGGGGCTCCCTGCGCTCTCCCACCGGAGCAACGTGATGAGATCGCGCTGCTCCGGTGACCTGGAAGGAGTCCCCAGATCCAAGATGGCCGCGGGACTCCTTTCGGGTCATGAGATGACCCTGCTTGCCGGCGTCTGCTGAGAATTCCTCATAGCAGGCGCCGGCAAGCCTCTGCAATGTGCCTGTCAGATCGGTGATCTGGCAGAGTGCTGTGCACACTGTCAGATCACCGATCTGTGATGTCCCCTCCTGGGACAAAGTAAAAAAAATTTTTTTCCACATGTGTAAAAATAAAAAAAATAATAAAAATCCTAAATAAATGAAAAAAAAAAAAAAAAATTCCCATAAATACATTTCTTTATCTAAATAAAAAAAAATCACACAATAAAAGTACACATATTTAGTATCGCCGCGTCTGTAACGACCCCACCTATAAAACTGTATCACACTAGTTAACCCCTTCAGTGAACACCGTAAAAAAAAAAAAAAAGAGGCAAAAAACAACGCTTTATTCTCATACCGCCAAACAAAAAGTGGAATAACACACGATCAAAAAGACAGATATAAATAAGCATGGTACCGCTGAAAACGTCATCTTGTCCCGCAAAAAAAAAGCCACCATACAGCATCATCAGCAGAAAAATAAAAAAGTCATAGCTCTCAGAATAAAGCAATGCAAAAACAATTATTTTTTTATATAAAATAGTTTTTGTGTAAAAGCGCCAAAACATAAAAAAATTACATAAATGAGGTATCGCTGTAATCGTACTGACCCGAAGAATAAAACTGCTTTATCCTTTTTACCAAACGCGGAACGGTATAAACGCCCCCCCTAAAAGAATTTCAGGAATTGCTGATTTTTGTTCATTCCGCCTCCCAAAAATCGGAATAAAAAGCGATCAAAAAATGTCATGTACCCGAAAATTGTACCAATAAAAACATCAACTCGTCCCGCAAAAAACAAGATCTCACATGACTCTGTGGACCAAAATATGGAAAAATTATAGCTCTCAAAATGTGGTGATGCAAAAACTATTTTTTGCAATAAAAAGCGACTTTTATTGTGTGATGGCTGCCAACCATAAAAATCCGCCCAAAAAATGCTATAAAAGTAAATCAAATCCCCCTTCATCACCCCCTTAGTTAGGGAAAAATAATACAATTTAAAAATATATATTTATTTCCATTTTCCCGTTAGGCTACTTTCACACTAGCGTCGGTACAGGGCCGTCGCGCTGCGTCGGCCCGACATACCGACGCATACTGTGCAAGCGCCGCACAACGGGGGTAGCGGATGCTGTTTTTCCACGTATCCGCTGCCCCATTGTGAGGTGCAGGGAGGTGGGGGCAGAGTTCCAGCCGCGCATGCGCGGTCGGAAATGGTGGACTGTCGGCACAAAAAAAGTAACATGTAACGTTTTTTGCTGCCGGCGGTCCGCCACAACACGACGCAACTGTCGCACGACACTTGCGACGTGTGTCAATATGTCGCTAATGTTAGTCTATGGGGAAAAAACGCATCCTGCAGATGACTTTGCAGGATGCGTTTTTTCGCCAAAACGACGCATTGCGACGTATGCAAAAAACGCTAGTGTGAAAGTAGCGCTAGGGTTAGGACTAGGGTTAGGGCTAGGGTTAGGGTTGGGGTTAGGGCTAGAGTTACGGCTGGGGTTAGGGTTGGGGTTAGGGTTTCAGTTAGAATTGGGGAGTTTTCACTGTTTAGGCACATCAGGGGCTCTCCAAACGCGACATGGCGTCCGATCTCAACGCGTTTGCGTTAAAAACGCATGCGTTCTTATAGGAAAAAACCAGAACACACACTGAAAAGTCACCCACCACCATCAAGGTGATAAAGGGATCCAAACCCTAACCCTACCCCTAAACTCACCCCTAACCGTTTAATGAAAATTGTCTGACAGTCATAGTGCCACGTATTTCAGTGCCACGTATTTCAGTGCCACGATATTTCAGTGCCATGTCTTTCAGTGCCACGATATTTCAGTGCCACGTATTTCAGTGCCACAATATTTCAGTGCCACGTATTTCAGTGCCACGTCTTTCAGTGCCACGATATTTCAGTGCCATGTATTTAAGTGCCACAATATTTCAGTGAAATACGTGGCACTGAAATATTGTGGCATTTACGTGAAATACGTGGCACTTATATACGTGGCACTTATATACGTGGCACTTATATACGTGGCACTTAAATACATGGCCACTGAAATATCGTGGCACTTATATACGTATATACATATATAAACGTATTTCAGTGCCACGTATTTCAGTGCCACGTATTTCAGTGCCACGTATTTCAGGTCAGGTTTAGGGGTAGGGTTAGGGGTTTTTTTTTCTCGTTTTCTTGTGTTTTTCTATAAAAACGCATGCGTCTAAAAAATGCATGCATTTTACCGCGTTTACATGCGTTTTTTCACACATGCGTTTTTTTAAAAAACGCATGCAGATAAAAACGCAAGTGTGAAACCAGCCTTACCCTTGGGAAAATAAAAACGTGGGGGCTAAAATATAATTTTTGTGGAAAAAAATATATTTTTTATTTTCGCGGCTCTGCGTTATAAACTGTAGTGAAACACTTGGGGGTTCAAAGTTCTCAAAACACATCTAGATAAGTTCCGTGGGGGGTCTAGTTTCCAATATGGGGTCACTTGTGGGGGGTTTGTACTGTTTAGGTACATCAGGGGCTCTGCAAATGCAACATGACACCTGCAGACCAATCCATCTAAGTCTGCATTTCAAACGGCGCTCCTTCCCTTCCGAGCTCTGCCGTGTGCACAAACAGTGGTTCCCCCCCATATATGGGGTATCAGCTTACTCAGGACAAATTGGACAACAACTTTTGTTGTCCAATTTCTCCTGTTACCCTTGGGAAAATAAAAACGTGGGGGCTAAAATATAATTTTCGTGGAAAAAAAATATTTTTTATTTTCACGGCTCTGCGTGATAAACTGTAGTGAAACACTTGTTGGTTCAAAGTTCTCACAACACATCTAGATAAGTTCCGTGGGGGGTCTAGTTTCCAATATGGGGTCACTTGTGGGGGGTTTCTACTGTTTAGGTACATCAGGGGCTCTGCAAATGCAACATGACACCTGCAGACCAATCCATCTAAGTCTGCATTTCAAACGGCGCTCCTTCCCTTCCGAGCTCTGCCGTGCGCACAAACAGTGGTTCCCCCCCATATATGGGGTATCAGCGTACTCAGGACAAATTGGACAACAATTTTTGTTGTCCAATTTCTCCTGTTACCCTTGGGAAAATAAAAACGTGGGGGCTAAAATATAATTTTCGTGGAAAAAAAAATATTTTTTATTTTCACGGCTCTGCGTGATAAACTGTAGTGAAACTCATGTTGGTTCAAAGTTCTCACAACACATCTAGATAAGTTCCGTGGGGGGTCTAGTTTCCAATATGGGGTCACTTGTGGGGGGTTTCTACTGTTTAGGTACATCAGGGGCTCTGCAAATGCAACATGACACCTGCAGACCAATCCATCTAAGTCTGCATTTCAAAACGGCGCTCCTTCCCTTCCAAGCTCTGCTGTGTGCCCAAACAGTGGTTCCCCCCAATGTATGGGGTATCAGCATACTAAGGACAAATTGGACAATAACTTTTGTGGTCCAATTTCTCCTGTTACCCTTGGGGAAAAAAATTGCGGGCTAAAACATCATTTAGTGGAAAGAAAAAATTATTTTTTAATTTTCATAGCGCTACCTTCTAAACTTTAGTGAAACAATTGGGGGTTGAAAGTGCTCACCACACATCTAGATAAGTTCCTTAGGGGGTCTTCTTTCCAAAATGGTGTCACTTGTGGGGGTTTCCACTGTTTAGGCACGTCAGGGGCTCTCCAAACACGACATGGGTTCCGATCTCAATTCCAGCCAATTTTGCATTGAAAAGTCAAATGGCGCTCCTTCCCTTCCGAGCTCTGCCATGCGCCCAAACAGTGGTTTATCCCCATATATGAAGTATCAGCATACTCAGGAGAAATTGCACAACAACTTTTGTGGTCCAATTTATCCTGCTACCCTTGGGAAAATAAAAAAGTTGGGGCAAAAACATCATTTTTTGTGAAAATTAATATTAATTTTTTTTACGGCTCTACATTATAAACTTCTGTGAAGCACTTGGAGGTTCAAAGTGCTCACCAGACATCTAGATTAGTTCCTTAGAGGGTCTACTTTCCAAAATGGTGTCACTTGTGGGCGTTTCCACTGTTTAGGCACGTCAGGGGCTCTCCAAACAGGACATGGGTTCCGATCTCAATTCCAGCCAATTTTGCATTGAAAAGTCAAATGGCGCTCCTTCCCTTCCGAGCTCTGCCATGTGCCCAATCAATGGTTTACCCCAACATGTGGGATATCGGCGTACTCAGGACAAATTGTACAACGACTTTTTTGGTCCAATTTCTCCTGTTACCATTGGTAAAATAAAACAAATTGGATCTGAAGTAAAAATTTTGTGAAAAAAAAGTTAAATGTTCAATTTTTTTTAAACATTCCAAAAATTCCTGTGAAGCACCTGAAGGGTTAATAAACTTTTTGAATGTGGTTTTGAGTACCTTGAGGGGTGCAGTTTTTAGAATGTTGTCACTTTTGGGCATTTTCTGTCGTATAGACCCCTCAAAGTCACTTCAAGTGTGAGGTGGTCCGTAAAAAAATGGTGTTGCAAATTTTGTTGCAAAAATGAGAAATCGCTTTTCAACTTTTAACCCTTATAACTCCCTAACAAAAAAAAATTATGTTTCCAAAATTGTGCTGATGTAAAGCAGACATGTGGGAAAGGTTGTTTATTAACTATATTATGTGATATAACTCTAATTTAAGGGCATAAAAACGAAAAATTTGATAATTGCGAAATTTTCATAATTTTCGACAAATTTCTGTTTTTTTCACAAATAAATGCAAGTCATATCGAAGAAGTTTTACCACTATCATAAAGTACAATATGTCACGAGAAAACAATCTCAGAATCACTAGGATCCGTTGAAGCGTTTCAGAGTTATGACCTCATAAAGTGACAGTGGTCAGAATTGTAAAAATTGGCTGTCAGTTAGGTGAAAACAGGCTTCGGGGTGAAGGGGTTAATTCCATGGTGCTGTACATGATAAAGTGTTTACATACACGGATATAGATATCCTTTACAGTAAACAAGTTTACAGTGACAGACTGGTACAGAGGGGAGAGGACCCTGTCCTTGCGGACTTGCATTCGAGCATATTTGAACGAGGATAATAAAAAGCCTTCTTAACTGATTTACCTAAAGTTAAAAATCATTTATTTAACAAGGAAAGGACATGGTCCACAACCCTCTGTATGACTTTTCTGTTCCGAAAAATAGTAAACAACACAACATCAATATTAGCTATGTACGTAAACACTTGATCATGTTAATCATCTTTGCTTTGGCCAAAAAATTTGAAAAAATATACTAATAAAAATAAAAAGACAAAAAAAACATCATGTAGGACAAGCAGTTTTGTAGGTTACATAATGTCAATACATTAGTGTACTTACAAAGTTGGATCTGCTCCGCAAGTGGCCATTGGGCATAATCTGGGAATAAGATCCCACATATGTCCCTCCAAGCTCCCTCTTTCCTTGCCCGGTTGGAATAATTAGGATCCCGCTGGTCCCAGATTACTGGCCTTTCTTGGACCAGAATGCAGAGCATATCTACGTTTATGATGCTTGCCATGGTGTTTGGAACTCCGTGGAGGCGAGCGCCAGACTTCCGGGATGTCTGTGTGGCTTTTTAAGCTAATTAGCATGTCTGAGCTTCCTGATTGAGTGTTTGCCACAATTCCTTGCACCTGGCGATGTCTGGAGATGTCTGGCGTATTTCTCGCAAGTCACACTGCTGGTCCATGTGTAATCCGTATTTTTCACGCCCCCATAGACTTTCATTGGCGATTTTTTTGCGCAATACGATGACAAACGCAGCATGCTGCGATTTTCTATGGCCGTAGAAGACCGTATAATACGGATCCGTAAAATACGGCTGATAGGAGCTGGGCCATAGTGAATCATTGGGCCATGTGTTATGCGTAATTTACGGATGTATTTTCTGCGCTCATATGTCCGTAAAACTCGCTAGTGTGACGCCGGCCTTAAATAAATCTTCTTTGTTTCTGACACTTTCCGTTATTTGGCTTAGACAAAACTTTATTGTGGCTTTTTTTATGTTCTTAGTCTGTTTCTGTAGCAGAAATGCACTAAAAATGTATATGGGAAAATCTGCAGAAAATACTATTTTTATATTTGAGCATAGCTATTTTCCCTTAATTTTTCACCATCTCAAAGCCCTTTATGGTTCAGAAGCAGAGTGGATGAGCATATTTTAAAAATACACCCCAGATAATAATTGTGCAGTCTAAAAATAAGAAGCAAAGTGAGTATAAGATTTTCATAAATACTATCCACTTTGCTGGAACTGTTAGATACTGCTGCGTTTTATGAGCAGAGAAAAAATATGCAAAGTGAAAAACTCACTAAAATCTCACCATGAGAACTTAACCTAACAGTGTGAAATAAAATGCCACAATAACTTTGTGTGATATTAGCAGTTTCCTTTTGACTAGAGATCAGTAGGGTTGAGCGACTTTCATTTTTTAAAGATCGAGTCGGGTTTTGTGAAACCTGACTTTGTCCAGAGTCGAGTCGAGTGCAGTCGGCCGATTATCGCTAAAAGTCGGGGATCGACCGAAACACGAAACCCAATGCAAGTCAATGGGGAAGCATAGTCGGCAGTGCGTGGAGGCCAGGAAAACACCTACAGTGCCCATTTTAATGCCAAAAACATCCATTCTTGTTTCTGAAGCTTGTCAATCTTAATTAACTTTATAATAATAGTTGGGCATAGGAAATTGGGGGTCATTTGGCAAAAGTTGTGGGGGGTAGGGCTGGTTCAAGGCTTTAGTGGGCCCAGGAAATGTGGACTCCGTCACGGCAGTGGAGCAGGGAGAGGTAAGTATTTCAACGTTGCAAGTGCTGTGATCCTGAGCAAGCAGGGGGGGCCACTCGTTCGCATTGGCACCGGCACAGGGCCCCTCAAAGTACAGCGGTGTGTTTGCATGGCGGGGGCGCCTCCCACCTGCAGCGACACTTTTGCGTACTCTGAGGGGCCCTGTGCCCGTGACGTCGCCAACGAGTATGCCCCCCCACCTAATGAAGGAACCTGCACTTTCATCTGCACCTTCCTCTTTGTCCCTGTGTAAGGTGGTATAACATGCGGGAAGGGGAACTTTACTTTCAGCAGGGTCAGATTCTGGCTGTGTAGAGTGCAAGGGGAATGTAGTGGTCTAGGTCAATGTACCAGCAGACTCATCTAGCAGTGGCTGGGCAATGGGCAGGATGAGGAGGAAACAGATATAGGGCCAAAGAATAAAGTAGGCTAAATGCAGTTCAAAATTGGTAACAGGACTAAACAGGCGGCATTGCTTTGTTCAGTGGAGTAGCAAACCCAAGAGCAGCAGACACTGTTTTAAGGGCCCAACCACACTAGTAGGCCAAATGCAGTTTAATATCTGCTACTGTAGGCCAAAAGCCAGAAGGTTGAAGCTCAGCTTTATTCAGTTGAGGACAAACAACATGGAGGGGCAGACACCGTTAGTAGGCCCTAACCACCAATTTTTAAAAACACAGCACTTAATTAACCCTGCTGTTCTGTTGGTCAAAAATGACCGTTTTTGAAATTCTATAATGTTATAAAAATTCAGCGTGTGATTCTGAGACTTGAGGGTCCTTGACTTTTCGTCATTAGGGGGGTACTCTCTGTGGGAATTTTTTTTTTTTTTAATTTTTGTTTACTTTATTTGGTACAATTTTTTTATGTGAAATCTAAACAGAACAGCAGGGTTTTAATGAGAGCCAGAAGGTTGAAGCTCAGCTGTATTCAGTTGAGGTCAGACTCAACACCAGGGAGGGGCAGACACCGTTAGTAGGCCGTAACCAAAGTTGAAGGTCAAATGCAGTTTAATATCTGATACTATAGGCCGAAAGCCAGAAGGTTGAAGCTCAGCTGTATTCAGTTGAGGTCAACACCAGGGAGGGGCAGACACCGTTAGTAGGCCGTAACCAAAGTTGAAGGCCAAATGCAGTTTAATATCTGATACTATAGGCCGAAAGCCAGAAGGTTGAAGCTCAGCTGTATTCAGTTGAGGGCAAACACCAGGCAGGGGCAGACACCGTTAGTAGGCCCTAAACACCCTTTTTGTTAAAAAAAAGCACTTAATGGGAGCCAGAAGGTAGAAGCTCAGCTTTATTCAGTTGAGGACAAACACCAGGCAGGGGCAGACACCGTTAGTAAGCCCTAAACACCAATTTTTTTTTAAACAACAGCACTTAATGAGAGCCAGAAGGTTGAAGCTCAGATTTATTCATTTGAGGACAACTTGAATTAGGGACTGCAGAAAGACTTACCAGGCTGTCCCCTGTGTGGACCATGCATCCAATACATTAACCCATTGCGCCACAAAGGACACGTAACCTTCCATGGCCATGCCTACAGGTCCATGTGTCTGTTGTCAGGTGTACCTTTGGACTCACAGATTGACATAGTGCATGGACAATGCGGTAATTTACATGCTGGTGGAGGGGTGGGATGGCTTTTCTCGCAAAGGAATTGTCAACTGGGTAGCCCATAGCGTGGTACAGCGTAGTCCATCATGGCTTTATTAATATTAAATAAAATAAAAAAATAGGCTCTATGCACTGTAAAATAGGTTCCAGGGGTAAACGGGCAGCATTGGTGTGGTCAGTGGAGGAGTATTGCAAGTAGGGACCGCAGACAGGCTATCAAAGGCCTAAAATAACAAACAATAGGCTCATGGCAGTTTTACATCGGTTACATGGATACACAGGCAGGCAGCATTGTGGTCAGTGGAGGAGTAATGCAAGTAGGGACCACAGACAGGCTATCAAAGGCCTAAAATAACAAACAATAGGCTCATGGCAGTTTTACATCGGTTACATGGATACACAGGCAGGCAGCATTGTGGTCAGTGGAGGAGTAATGCAAGTAGGGACCACAGACAGGCTATCAAAGGCCTAAAATAACAAACAATAGGCTCATGGCAGTTTTACATCGGTTACATGGATACACAGGCAGGCAGCATTGTGGTCAGTGGAGGAGTAATGCAAGTAGGGACCGCAGACAGGCTATCAAAGGCCTAAAATAACAAACAATAGGCTCATGGCAGTTTTACATCGGTTATATGGATACACAGGCAGGCAGCATTGTGGTCAGTGGAGGAGTAATGCAAGTAGGGACCGCAGACAGGCTATCAAAGTCCTAAAATAACAAACAATAGGCTCATGGCAGTTTTACATCGGTTACATGGATACACAGGCAGGCAGCATTGTGGTCAGTGGAGGAGTAATGCAAGTAGGGACCGCAGACAGGCTATCAAAGGCCTAAAATAACAAACAATAGGCTCATGGAAGTTTTACATCGGTTACATGGATACACAGGCAGACAGCATTGTGGTCAGTGGAGGAGTAATGCAAGTAGGGACCGCAGACAGGCTATCAAAGGCCTAAAATAACAAACAATAGGCTCATGGCAGTTTTACATCGGTTACATGGATGCACAGGCAGGCAGCATTGTGGTCAGTGGAGGAGTATTGCAAGGAGTGTCTGACACAGTTAGTACTCCAAAAAAATAAATAGATGTTAATGTCTCGCAAAACAACTATAAGTAAAAAAAGGGTGTCATGCTTAGGTACAGGGGTGGGCTCAACTGCAGAGTTTATTACAAAGTAATTTGGCAGTAAATTAGTATTTACTGGTGTCAATATAGGACACTGACCCAGACTACTTTAACTAGCATCATAAGTGCAAACAAATTGGTATTGTTTGTCAGTGCCAGGCATTGAATGATGTCAGTGCATAGACTAAACATTGGTGGAGCTGTGCGAGATAATTTTGCACGTGGTAGAGCACAGTTTGAGCTGGGGGGGAACTCTCTTGTGGCCGGCGGTACCACCCCAGGGCCCCTCATGTTACAATGGTGTGTCTGACGTTGGGTGCGCACCACCACCGCCAGAGACACTACATTGTACTATGAGGGACCCAGTGGCAGTGCCGTCGACCAAAAGCGGGCACACCCACCTCTTCAGACAATCAGCACTGTAGCGGGTGCTTGCGCCAAGTGGCGAGACAACGGCCCCGTGGGGGGATTTTTCCCATTGGGGAGGTGTAAACATGTTGTATGCTGGACAAACAGCTGCTGCAAATTAACAGATTGGAACACTCAGTAAGACCAGTCCACAAGCAAGACCTTTTTATAGGAAAGCTAGGTGTCAGCCGGGAAAGGTGGGGCAAAATAATTTGAAATCCAGGAGTGGTTCATTTTAATGAAGGTGAGATCATCCACATTTTGGGTAGCCAGACGAGTCTTTTTTTTGGTTAATATTGAACCAGCAGCACTGAATACTCTTTCTGATAGCACACTAGCTGCTGGGCAAGCAAGCTCCTGCAACGCATATTCTGCCAATTCAGGCCAGGTGTCTAATTTTGATGCCCAGTAATCAAATGGGAATGACGGTTGATGGAGAACATCGATAAGGGAAGAAAAATAGTTAGTAACCATACTGGACAAATGTTGTCTCCTGTCACTTTGAATAGATGCTGCAGTACCTGTCCTGTCTGCGGTCATTGCGAAATTACTCCACAGCCTGGTCAGAAAACCCCTCTGTCCAACGCCACTTCTGATTTGTGCACCTCTAACACCTCTGCCATGTAGCCCCCTGCAGCTTGTGTGAGACTGATAACCATCACCGGCGCTGTGTGCTGGGAATGCTTGAATCAAACGGTCTACAAGAGTAGCTTGTTTGGTTGCTAATAGTGTTGAGCATTCCGATACCGCAAGTATCGGGTATCGGCCGATACTTGCGGGTATCGGAATTCCGATACCGAGATCCGATACTTTTGTGGTATCGGGTATCGGTATCGAAACAACATTAATGTGTAAAATAAAGAATTAAAATAAAAAATATTGCTATACTCACCTCTCCGAAGAAGCTTGGACCTCACCGAGGGAACCGGCAGCGTTGTTTGCTTAAAATGCGCGCTTTTACTTCCTTCCATGATGTCACGGCTTGTGATTGGTCGCGTGCCGCCCATGTGGCCGCAACGTGACCAATCACAGCAAGCCGTGACGTAATTTTCAGGTCCTCAATGCCTAATTCTAGGCATTCATGATTTTAAAATTACGTTCCGGCTTGTGATTGGTCGCGTCGCGGTCACATGGGCGACGCGACCAATCACAGCAAGCCGTGACGTCACGGGAGGCAGGAGACGCGCGCATTTTTAAAATTACGTCACAGCTTGTGATTGGTTGCGTGCCGCCCATGTGACCGCGACGCGACCAATCACAGCAAGCCGTGACGTAATTTCAGGTCCTGATGCCTATTTCTGCATTCAGGACCTGAAATTACGTCACGGCTTGCTGTGATTGGTCGCGTCGCGGTCACATGGGCGGCACGCAACCAATCACAAGCCGTGACGTAATTTTAAAAATGCGCGCGTCTCCTGCCTCCCGTGACGTCACGGCTTGTGATTGGTCGCGTCGCCCATGTGACCGCGACGCGACCAATCACAAGCCGGAACGTAATTTTAAAATCATGAATGCCTAGAATTAGGCATTGAGGACCTGAAAATTACGTTACGGCTTGCTGTGATTGGTCGCGTCGCGGCCACATGGGCGGCACGCGACCAATCACAAGCCGTGACGTCAAGGAAGGAAGTAAAAGCGCGCATTTTAAGCAAACAACGCTGCCGGTTCCCTCGGTAAGGTCCAGGCTGCGTCGGAGAGGTGAGTATAGCAATATTTTTTATTTTAATTCTTTATTTTACACATTAATATGGATCCCAGGGCCTGAAGGAGAGTTTCCTCTCCTTCAGACCCTGGGAACCATCAGGGATACCGTCCGATACTTGAGTCCCATTGACTTGTATTGGTATCGGGTATCGGTATCGGATTAGATCCGATACTTTGCCGGTATCGGCCGATACTTTCCGATACCGATACTTTCAAGTATCGGACGGTATCGCTCAACACTAGTTGCTAATATTTGTTCGAGGTTCTCATTTGGCATAATATTTTGCAATTTGCCTTTATAGCGAGGGTCAAGGATGCAGGCCAACCAATAATCGTCATCGCTCATCATTTTAATAATGCGTGTGTCCCTTTTGAGGATACGTAAGGCATAATCCGCCATGTGGGCCAAAGTTCCAGTTGTCAAATCTGCAGTTGTGCTTGTTGGAGGGGCTGTTACAGGCAAATGTACGTCACTTGTCTCCCTTAAAAAAACAGAACCCAGCCTTGCAACGCCACTAATTTCTGTTGGCCCAGGAGAAGCTTCCTCATTCAAAAAGTATTCATCCCCATCATCCTCCTCGTCCTCCTCCTCCTCTTCGCCCGCTACCGCGTCCTCTACACGGCCCTGACCAGACAATGGCTGACTGTCATCAAGGCTTTCCTCTTCCTCGGCTGCAGATGCCTGCTCCTTTATGTGCGTCAAACTTTGCATCAGCAGACGCATTAGGGGGATGCTCATGCTTATTATGGCGTTGTCTGCACTAACCAGCCGTGTGCATTCCTCAAAACACTGAAGGACTTGACACAGGTCTTGTAGCTTCGACCACTGCACACCTGACAACTCCATGTCTGCCATCCAACTGCCTGCCCGTGTATGTGTATCCTCCCACAAAAACATAACAGCACGCCTCTGTTTGCACAGTCTCTGAAGCATGTGCAGTGTGGAGTTCCACCTTGTTGAAATGTCGATGATTAGGCGATGCTGGGGAAGGTTCAAAGACCGCTGATAGTTCTGCATACGGCTGGAGTGTACGGGCGAACGGCGGATATGCGAGCAAAGTCTGCGCACTTTGAGGAGCAGGTCGGGTAACCCCGGGTAACTTTTCAGGAAGCACTGCACCACCAGGTTTAAGGTGTGAGCCAGGCAAGGAATGTGTTTCAGGTGGGAAAGGGCTATGGCAGCCATGAAATTCCTTCCGTTATCACTCACAACCTTGCCTGCCTCAAGATGTACAGTGCCCAGCCATGACTGAGTTTCATTCTGCAAGAACTCGGACAGAACTTCCGTGGTGTGTCTGTTGTCACCCAAACACTTCATTGTCAATACAGCCTGCTGACGCTTGCCACTAGCTGTCCCATAATGGCACACCTGGTGTGCAACAGTGGCAGCTGCGGATGGAGTGGATGTGTGACTGCGGTGTGTGGACGAGCTCTCGCTTCTGCATGAGGAGGAGGAAGAGGAGGAGGGGGGGCGAATGCCTACAGCCAACTCTTTCCTTGACCGTGGACTAGGCAAAACTGTCCCAATATTGCTGTCCCCTGTGGACCCTGCATCCACCACATTCACCCAGTGTGCCGTGATGGACACGTAACGTCCCTGGCCATGCCTACTGGTCCATGCATCTGTTGTCAGGTGCACCTTTGTAGTCACAGACTGCCTGAGTGCATGGACGATGCGGTCTTTAACATGCTTTTGGAGGGCTGGGATGGCTTTTCTAGAAAAGAAGTGCTAACTGGGTAGCTCGTAGCGTGGTACAGCGTAGTCTATCAGCGCTTTGAAAGCTTCGCTTTCAACTAACCGGTAGGGCATCATCTCTAATGAGATTAGTCTAGCAATGTGGGCATTCAAACCCTGTGTACGCGGATGCGAGGATGAGTACTTCCTTTTCCTAACAAGAGTCTCATGTAGGGTGAGCTGGACTGGAGAGCTGGAGATCGTGGAACTAGCGGTGGTGCCGGTGGACATGGGTGAGTGAGAGAGGGTTGGAGATGGTATTCTTGCCGGTGCCCTACATGCAGTGTTTCCTACTGCAAACCTGGTGATTCCCTGACTGCTTTGGCCTGGCGACGAAAGCTGCACAGATACTAACGGTGGTGCGGGAAATGGTGGGTTTACAGTGAGGGAAGGGATGTAGCGTTGCTGACTAGCTTCATTGGCCGAGGGTGCTGCAACCTTTAGGGACATTTGGTAGTTATTCCAGGCTTGCAAATGCATGGTGGATAAATGTCTATGCATGCAACTTGTATTTAGACTTTTAAGATTCTGACCTCTGCTTAAGGTAGTTGAACATTTTTGACAGATGACTTTGCGCTGATCATTTGGATGTTGTTTAAAAAAATGCCAGACTGCACTCTTTCTACTATCGGATAACTTTTCAGGCATTGCAGACTGAGCTTCTTTAACCGGATGGCCACGCTGTCCTCCAACAGGTTTTGGTTTTGCCACGCGTTTTTGGCCAGATACAGGCACGGTAGATGGAACCTGTTGTGATGTTGATGCCTGCTGCGGCTCCTCCTCCTCCGCTTCTGAACTACTGCCGCCTGCACCCTGTTCCCCCAATGGCTGCCAATCGGGGTCAACAACTGGGTCATCTATGACCTCCTCTTCTATGTCGTGTGCAACTTCGTCTGTGTCACCATGTAAGCCGGTGGTATAGCGTTCGTGACGGGGCACCATAGTCTCCGCTGGGTTTGATTCTGCCTCAGTACACTGCGAGGGCAATGTTCTGGTCTGAGTCAAAGGAACAGCATAGTAATCTGGCTGTGGCTGTGCATCTGTGCACTCCATGTCCGATTCAACTTCTAATGGGCATGGCCTGTTAACTGTTTCACTGTCTAACCCAGGAACGGTATGTGTAAAGAGCTCCATGGAGTAACCTGTTGTGTCGACTGACGCATCCTTCACTGTTGTTTTTAGTGAAGGACACAAGGAAGCGACTTGTTCCTGACCGGGAGCATCCACTGACGATGCACTGCTCTGACATTTGGCACTTTCCGAGGAGGAGGCGAAAGAGTTAGAGGCAGAGTCAGCAATGAAAGCCAATACTTGTTCCTCCTGCTCCGGCTTCAAAAGTGGTTTTCCTACTCCCAGAAAAGAGAGCGTTCGAGGCCTTGTGTAGCCAGACAACGAACCTGGCTCAACAACTCGAGACTTAGGTGCTGTACTGCTTTTACCACGACCACCTGATGCTCCACCACCACTACCATCATTACCAGCTGACAATGACTGCCCACGGCCACGACCTCTTCCACTAGACTTCCTCATTGTTTGCAAAACGTAACCAAAGTAACGCTATTTGTTACTGTAAAACAACTTACAAGGTGAACTCAAAATTCTGTAGGATTTATATATACCTTTATAGGTGCCTGACACTGAAAGGAAAATCAGGCCCAATGTTACACACTAGGATTTCTGTGCCCCAATAATTTGAGACATATGGCACACACAGGAGCAGCACTCAAGCAGACTTGCCAATATTTATCTCCCACTAATTATTATTTTTTTTTTAAAAGGGAGAATTTACCCCCCCCAAAAAAAGGCCCAGTATTACACAGTGTTTTTGGTGGCACACAATGAGAGACAGATACCACACACAGCAATGGCACGGAGGCAGACTTGCCAATATTTATCTCCCACTATTTTTTTTTTTTTGGAAAAGGGAGAATGTACCCCCCCCAAAAAAAAATGGCCAAGTATTACACAGTGTTTTCGGTGCCACACAATGAGAGACAGATGCCACACACAGCAATGGCACGGAGGCAGACTTGCCAATATTTATCTCCCACTAATTTTTTTTTTGGAAAAGGGAGAATTTAGCAAAAAAAAAAAAAATGGCCAAGTATTACACAGTGTTTTCGGTGCCACACAATGAGAGACAGATGCCACACACAGCAATGGCACGGAGGCAGACTTGCCAAAATTTATCTCCCACTAATTTTTTTTTTGGAAAAGGAAGAATGTACCCCCCCCAAAAAAAAAATGGCCAAGTATTACACAGTGTTTTCGGTGCCACACAATGAGAGATAGATGCCACACACAGCAATGGCATGGAGGCAGACTTGCCAATATTTATCTCCCACTAATTTTTTTTGGGGAAAAGGGAGAATGTACCCCCCCCAAAAAAAATGGCCAAGTATTACACAGTGTTTTCGGTGCCACACAATGAGAGACAGATGCCACACACAGCAATGGCACGGAGGCAGACTTGCCAATATTTATCTCCCACTAATTTTTTTTTGGGAAAAGGGAGAATTTAGCAAAAAAAAAAAAAAGGGCCAAGTATTACACAGTGTTTTTGGTGGCACACAATGAGAGACAGATACCACACACAGCAATGGCACGGAGGCAGACTTGCCAAAATTTATCTCCCACTAATTTTTTTTTTGGAAAAGGAAGAATGTACCCCCCCCCAAAAAAATGGCCAAGTATTACACAGTGTTTTCGGTGCCACACAATGACAGACAGATGCCACACACAGCAATGGCACGGAGGCAGACTTGCCAATATTTATCTCCCACTAATTTTTTTTTTGGAAAAGGGAGAATGTACCCCCCCCCAAAAAAATGGCCAAGTATTACACAGTGTTTTCGGTGGCACACAATGAGAGACAGATACCACACACAGCAATGGCACGGAGGCAGACTTGCCAATATTTATCTCCCACTAATTTTTTTTTTGGAAAAGGGAGAATGTACCCCCCCAAAAAAAAAAATGGCCAAGTATTACACAGTGTTTTCGGTGCCACACAATGACAGACAGATGCCACACACAGCAATGGCACGGAGGCAGACTTGCCAATATTTATCTCCCACTAATTTTTTTTGGGAAAAGGGAGAATGTACCCCCCTCAAAAAAAAAATGGCCAAGTGTTACACAGTGTTTTCAGTGCCACACAATGACAGACAGATGCCACACACAGCAATGGCATGGAGGAAGACTTGTCAATATTTATCTCCCACTAATTTTGTTTTAGGAAAAGGGAGAATTTAGCAAAAAAAAAAAAAATGGACAAGTATTACACAGTGTTTTCGGTGGCACACAATGAGAGACAGATACCACACACAGCAATGGCACGGAGGCAGACTTGCCAATATTTATCTCCCACTAATTTTTTTTTTTGGAAAAGGGAGAATGTACCCCAAAAAAAAAAAATGGCCAAGTATTACACAGTGTTTTCGGTGGCACACAATGAGAGACAGATACCACACACAGCAATGGCACGGAGGCAGACTTGCCAATATTTATCTCCCACTAATTTTTTTTTGGAAAAGGGAGAATGTACCCCCCCCAAAAAAAAATGGCCAAGTATTACACAGTGTTTTCGGTGGCACACAATGAGAGACAGATACCACACACAGCAATGGCACGGAGGCAGACTTGCCAATATTTATCTCCCTGCAGTTATCTCAGAAAAGTATGGCAGGCAGCTATAAAAAGGACTGCTGCACACAAAAGTGTGGACAAACACACAAGATAGCTGTGCAGAAAGGAAGGAAAAACAGGATTTGTGCTTTGAAAAAAGCAGTTGGTTTGCACAGCGGCGTACACACAGGCACAGCGACGCAGCTATCAGGGTCAGGGAGCCTTCTAGGGCAGCCCAATGAGCTACAGCGCTGAGGAAAAAAAAATGTAGCTTCCACTGTCCCTGCAATCAAAAGGTGGTGTTGGACAGTGGAAATCGCTACAGCACAAGTGGTTTGTAGCTTTATGTACCCTGCCTATTACTATCCCTGCTTCTGAAGAAGCTGCAGCAACCTCTCCCTACGCTCAGATCAGCAGCAGTAAGATGGCGGTCGGCGGGAACGCCCCTTTATAGCCCCTGTGACGCCGCAGAAAGCAAGCCAATCACTGCAATGCCCTTCTCTAAGATGGTGGGGACTGAGATCTATGTCATCACGCTGCCCACACTCTGCGTCCACCTTTATTGGCTTAGAAATGGCGCTTTTAGCATCATTGAAACACGACTTTGGCGCGAAAGTCGCGTACCGCATGGCAGACCCCACACAGGGATCGGCTCGGTTTCATGAGACGCCGACTTTGCCAAAAGTCGGCGACTTATGAAAATGAACGATCCGTTTCGCTCAACCCTAGAGATCAGTTTATGTCTCAAAATTTGTTTTTGACACATATCTCTAAAAAAATTAATTCGGACTAAACTGATTCTGCATGAATGGAAAATGATCTGAAGCACCTAATCATTCTGAATAGATGTGTATTACACATTGAGTTCTCAAAATACATATACATGTGCATTATATTATTTGCATACTTTATTATGTTGATCTTGAGCAAAATATGCATCTTACAAATATCAAATATTAAAATAATTTCAATTAATAATAAAACAAATTGGAGAATATAATAATACATTACAGAAAAGCACTTAGATCATTACGATCTTTTTAAGCTTATGGGACCCAAAGCTTCCATTTTCATAATTAACTGTGCTTCTTTTTGTAATATTGTTTTATGATAATTTCCTCTCCGCTCAAGGTTTAGACCTATAAATGATGGTGAGTAAAGTCCTTTAAACCCATAAATAAAGGTGAGGAAAGTCCTTTAGACCCATAAATAAAGGCGAGGAAAGTCCTTACTAGAGATGAGCGAATATGTAAGCGCTATAGCACTGAATCATTTATAAAGTGAATGAATTGTTTTTCCAATATAGAACCTACCACAATTACAAATAGTTACATATAATGCATATTCGGTTTGGAATGTAAACAAAAATGTTAGATACTTAGTCATCTATTCATCAAAACAATTATGCTAGAAGTTGCAAATAATTTGATGTTTTGGGTGGAGCAGAGATTGAACAGCAATTTATACTGGTACTATCTTTGTTGTATATACAATTCTATGTAGACATAAAGAGAGAGGCTAGAACGAGAGCTCTTCCCTCCTTCTCCCCCTCCTATCTACATAGAATCTTATCATTAGCGCTTGTCATCTCCTATCTCAGTAATGTGAAAGTCTGTCTTCACTGTATACAGATTTTACCTCAGGATTGAGAATTTTGATATTTTCTGGTCAATCTTAGCAGAGAAAGCAACACATTTCTCTGATAAGATGATAAGATATATTACAGATATATTTTATTATATTATTTTCATGTGTACTATTGATTTATTAAATTGAAATGACTGTTATTCTTTAACCATTGTGTGCCAACTCTTTTGGAACTTCTGTGAGTCACCCCCCTCCCCCCCAACAAAAAAGGAAAGACTTTCCAGACTCTTGGAAGAATTGGCTAACCTCCCATATCCCATAACTATGTCTCAACTTTTTTTTAGTGCCTTGAAGCAGAGCCCTGAAATAAAAAGGTTCATTCAGGAACAAGTCATGTCAAAAAGGGGTCTTTAGGGGTCAAAATGATTTTTCATCTGCAAGAGAATTTAGAATATTGTTAAGTATGGCTGAGCCTACCAAATTTCATCAATCTTGGACAAAGTTTTATGATGCTGAGAAAACCTTTCAGCGTTCGGCAGGCTTGCTTTCTTTCATAAACGTATAAAGTCTTAAATGTATGATTGATGATTAAAAGAAGACTAAGGAACAGAAGGTAAAAATAACGCATTTGCCTTGAACTTCCTGATGAATTGTCAGTTCTATGAAAAATGACAAATAATCCTTTTGCTTTGGATCTTCATTACATTACAGGATTGACACAGCATTTTTTGCTTCCTTGTTTAATGATATGCAAGTTCCAAAATTTCTCATAATTTAAAAAAAAATTGCTTTAATTCAGGACTTTCTACAAACATTTACTACTTTTCAAATGTGCTCTAGAGAAGTGGTCATATTACTTAGTATTAGAATATCGTTATGGAAACAGAGTGTCCAGCTAGGTAACAAGGCAATAATAACTACTCTGCGCAAGGAAGGGAACAAAACTATGGATTGCAGCTTATTAGTGTTAACAACTAGTTGAAATCTTCACTATCCCCACCACTCTTGTCTATAAATATAATAAATGTAATAAATTATATCTTGCCTTTTTTTTCAATAGCTGTGCACTTAGCTCCATCTAGAGAACTAGAGATGAATGATAATAAAGGTTTACGCAGACAATTTCTTGCTATAGAATGTCACTCTATTAAAGCGGATGTCCTCTCTTGGGATATTGTTGACCTCTTTTTGAGATAGGTCACCAATAGCAAACTGGTGGATGGATCTCATTGATCAGCTGTTATTACCTACAGCAGTGACCAGACAGAGACAGTAAATGAATCCAGAATTGCACAGCTCCATTCACTGTTTGGTGGCCTTTGTCTGGTAGGCACGGTACTGTATAAGGAACGTGCCTCTGACTGCGGAGCCCTTAAGGGATAGCTAGAGGGGAAAACTGTGCAGTGCCCAATTCCCCCCTCCCACTACTTTCCCAGGTGATGTCATGATTGGGATGCCCAGCGGACCAACCGGGGAGAGGAGGGAAGTCTGGCCACACCCTCAGGGGTTAAATTCTAGTGCCGGGCCCGGATTCTCCCTCTTTCTCCCCGGCTGACCCTCGGAAGCTGTTGTCTCCCTGATCTCCTGACAGCGGTGGCTGCCCCTGCGATCGAGGCCCTACAGCGGGGAGCTGCACAGGAAGGTGAGCAATGGTCGCGATCCCTTAATTCTGGCCTGGGTGCTCACCTTCCTGTGCCCTCTCCTCACCCCCCAGCCTCTCCATCGTCCCCCGGGACCCGGCCCTGGCACCCCCCCCTCCTGGGGCCTCGTCCTCGCCCTCGCCTGTCGCCCCTGCGCTGCTGGCCCCCGCTCGCCTGCCCATGTTGTCGGTCCCGTCCACTGCAGACCCCGGGGCTCCCGCTCCCAGCCCCCGGCACTCCTGCTGGCCACGGCGCAGCGGCGCCGCCGGGTGGACGCTCGGGGCGTTCCTCCCGTCCTCCCGAGCGCCTGCGTGTCGGAGCGGAGCCGGCGCTGCCGGGCCGCCGTGCTTCTGCCCCTCGCACGGCTCCGGGTGGCGCGGCGGGCGTCGCGGCGCTTGCCCTGGGTTCCGCTCCCCGCCGGTCCCGGGCGCCCGCGCCATACTACGAGTGCGCCCGGGCCCCGGTCACTTCCGGTCACCGCTCTGAAGCCCGTGGCCCGGCGCGCTTAGTGAATGCCTCCCCCTCTCACACAGTCCAGGCCCGCTGTCATGGTTCCCAATGGCAAGGGAACGTCAGAGAACTTAAATAACAGACTAGCTCTTGGGTGATGGAATCTCAAGCTGACCGTGAGCTAAACCTACCACACAACTAACAGTGGCCAGGTGACGTACCTACGTTTTATCCCTAGACGCCTAGCGCCAGCCGGAGGACTAACTAACCCTAATAGAGGAAAAGACAGACCTGGCTTACCTCTAGGGAAATTCCCCCAAAAAGGAGACAGAAGCCCCCCACATATATTGACGGTGAGTTCAGAGGAAAAGACACACGCAGTATGAAGGTAGGTTCAGCAAAGCGAGGTCCGCTTACTAGATAGCAAGAAGATACAATAGGGAACTTCACGGTCAGCTGAAAACCCTATTAAAATACCATCCCGAAATTACTTTAAGACTCATGTGTCAACTCATGACACCGGAGTGGCAATTTCGGCCCACAAGAGCTTCCAGCTACAGAAAAATAACATAACTGTGAACTGGAACAAAAATGCAAAACAAACTTAGGACTAAGAGTCCAACTTAGCTGATAGTAGTCTAGAAGCAGGAACATGCAACAGAAAGGCTCTGGTTACATTGATGGCCGGCACTAGAATAACTGAGCAGCAAGGCTAAATAGGATACTCCCATATCCTGATGGAAACAGGTGAACGGAGAAAGTGAAGCACACAAGTCCAGTACCACCAGTGACCATCCGGGGAGCCCAAAAACCAAATTCACAACAGTACCCCCCCCCTCAAGGAGGGGGCACCGAACCCTCACAAGAACCACCAGGGCGATCAGGATGAGCCCTATGAAAGGCACGGACCAAATCAGAGGCATGAACATCAGAGGCTGTCACCCAAGAATTATCCTCCTGACCGTAGCCCTTCCACTTAACCAGATACTGAAGTTTCCGTCTGGAAACACGGGAGTCCAAGATCTTCTCCACAACGTACTCCAATTCACCCTCAACCAACACCGGAGCGGGAGGCTCAACGGAAGGCACAACCGGTACCTCATACCTGCGCAATAATGACCGATGGAAGACATTATGGATAGAAAAAGAAGCTGGGAGGTCCAATCGAAAGGACACGGGGTTAAGAATCTCCAAAATATTATACGGGCCGATGAACCGAGGCTTAAACTTAGGAGAAGAAACCCTCATAGGGACAAAACGAGAAGACAACCACACCAAGTCCCCAACACGAAGACGAGGACCAACACGACGACGGCGGTTAGCAAAATGCCGAGTCTTTTCCTGGGACAACTCCAAATTGTCCACCACCTGTCCCCAAATCCGATGCAACCTATCCACCACAGTATCCACTCCAGGACAATCCGAAGACTCCACCTGACCGGAAGAAAAACGAGGATGAAACCCCGAATTGCAAAAGAAAGGAGAAACCAAAGTGGCAGAACTAGCCCGATTATTGAGGGCAAACTCCGCCAATGGCAAAAAGGCAACCCAGTCATCCTGATCCACAGACACAAAACACCTCAAATAAGTCTCCAAGGTCTGATTAGTTCGCTCAGTCTGGCCATTAGTCTGAGGATGGAACGCAGACGAAAAAGACAAATCAATGCCCATCCTAGCACAGAACGCCCGCCAAAATCTAGACACGAACTGGGTCCCCCTGTCAGAAACGATATTCTCCGGAATACCATGCAAGCGAACCACATTTTGAAAAAACAGAGGAACCAACTCGGATGAGGAAGGCAACTTAGGCAAGGGCACCAAATGAACCATCTTTGAAAAACGGTCACACACCACCCAGATGACAGACATTTTCTGAGAAACAGGGAGATCAGAAATAAAATCCATAGAGATGTGAGTCCAAGGCCTCTTCGGAATAGGCAAAGATAACAACAATCCGCTAGCCCGAGAACAACAAGGTTTGGCCCGAGCACAAACATCACAAGACTGCACAAAAACTCGTACATCTCGAGACAGGGAAGGCCACCAGAAGGACCTAGCCACCAAATCCCTGGTACCAAAGATCCCGGGATGACCTGCCAACACAGAAGAATGAACCTCCGAGATGACTCTACTGGTCCAATCATCAGGAACAAACAGTCTACCAGGCGGGCAACGATCAGGTCTATCCGCCTGAAACTCCTGCAAAGCCCGTCGCAGGTCTGGGGAAACAGCAGATAATATCACCCCATCCTTAAGGATACCTGTAGGTTCAGAATCACCAGGGGAATCAGGCTCAAAACTCCTAGAAAGGGCATCCGCCTTCACATTTTTAGAACCTGGTAAGTATGAGACCACAAAATTAAACCGAGAGAAAAACAACGACCAGCGCGCCTGTCTAGGATTCAGGCGCCTGGCAGACTCAAGATAAATCAAATTCTTGTGATCGGTCAATACCACCACCTGATGTCTAGCCCCCTCAAGCCAATGATGCCACTCCTCAAAAGCCCACTTCATAGCCAAAAGCTCCCGATTACCAATATCATAATTTCGCTCGGCGGGCGAAAATTTTCGAGAAAAGAACGCACAAGGTCTCATCACGGAGCAGTCGGAACTTTTCTGCGACAAGACCGCCCCAGCTCAGATCTCGGAAGCATTGACCTCAACCTGAAAAGGAAGAGTAACATCAGGCTGACGCAACACAGGGGCGGAAGAAAAGCGGCGCTTAAGCTCCCGAAAGGCCTCCACAGCAGCAGGGGACCAATCAGCAACATCAGCACCCTTTTTGGTCAAATCAGTCAAAGGTTTAGCAACATCAGAAAAACCAGTTATAAATCGACGATAAAAATTAGCAAAGCCCAAAAATTTCTGAAGGCTCTTAAGAGAAGAAGGTTGCGTCCAATCACAAATAGCCCGAACCTTAACAGGATCCATCTCAATGGAAGAGGGGGAAAAAATATACCCCAAAAAAGAAATCTTTTGAACTCCAAAAATACACTTAGAACCCTTCACACACAAGGAATTAGCCCGCAAAACCTGAAAAACCCTCCTGACCTGTTGGACATGAGAATCCCAGTCATCCGAAAAAATCAAAATATCATCCAGATACACAATCATAAATTTATCCAAATATTCACGGAAAATGTCATGCATAAAGGACTGAAAGACTGAAGGGGCATTTGAAAGACCAAAAGGCATTACTAAATACTCAAAATGGCCCTCGGGCGTATTAAATGCGGTTTTCCACTCATCCCCCTGCTTAATTTGCACCAAATTATACGCCCCACGGAGATCAATCTTAGAGAACCACTTAGCCCCTTTTATTCGAGCAAACAAATCAGTAAGCAGTGGCAGAGGATACTGATATTTGACTGTAATTTTATTCAAGAGTCGATAATCAATACACGGCCTCAAAGAGCCATCTTTTTTAGATACAAAGAAAAAACCGGCTCCTAAGGGAGAAGAAGAAGGACGAATATGTCCCTTTTCCAGGGACTCCTTAATATATTCTCGCATAGCAGCATGTTCAGGTACAGATAGATTAAATAAACGACCCTTTGGAAATTTACTGCCCGGAATCAGATCTATGGCACAATCGCAATCTCTGTGAGGAGGTAGTGAACCAAGCTTAGGCTCCTCAAAAACATCACGATAATCAGATAAAAATTCCGGAATCTCAGAGGGAATAGATGACGAAATGGAAACCAAAGGTACGTCCCCATGAGCCCCCTGACATCCCCAGCTTAACACAGACATTGCTTTCCAGTCAAGGACTGGGTTATGAGATTGTAACCATGGTAATCCGAGCACCAAAACGTCATGTAGATTGTACAACACAAGGAAGCGAATCATCTCCTGATGGTCTGGATTCATACGCATAGTCACTTGTGTCCAGTATTGTGGTTTATTACTAGCCAATGGTGTAGAGTCAATACCCTTCAGAGGTATAGGAACTTCCAGAGGCTCTAGATCAAACCCACAGCGCCTGGCAAAGGACCAATCCATTAGACTCAAAGCGGCGCCAGAGTCGACATAGGCATCCGCGGTAATTGACGATAATGAACAAATCAAGGTCACAGACAGAATAAACTTAGACTGTAAGGTGCCAATTGAAATAGACTTATCAACCTTTTTTGTACGTTTAGAGCATGCTGATATAACATGAGTTGAATCACCACAATAGAAGCACAACCCATTTTTTCGCCTAAAATTCTGCCGTTCGCTTCTGGACAGAATTCTATCACATTGCATATTTTCTGGAGCCTTCTCAGAAGACACCGCCAAATGGTGCACAGGTTTGCGCTCCCGCAAACGCCGATCAATCTGAATAGCCATTGTCATGGACTCATTCAGACCTGTAGGTGCAGGGAACCCCACCATAACATCTTTAATGGCATCAGAGAGACCCTCTCTGAAATTCGCCGCCAGGGCGCACTCATTCCACTGAGTAAGCACAGACCATTTACGAAATTTTTGGCAGTATATTTCAGCTTCATCTTGCCTTTGAGATAGGGCCATCAAGGCTTTTTCAGCCTTAATCTCTAAGTTAGGTTCCTCATAAAGCAACCTGAAAGCCAGAAAAAACGCATCCACATTGAGCAACGCAGGATCCCCGGGTGCCAATGCAAATGCCCAGTCTTGAGGGTCGCCCCGCAGCAAGGAAATTACTATCCTAACCTGCTGTGCGGGATCTCCAGCGGAGCGAGATCTCAGGGAAAGAAATAATTTACAATTATTTTTGAAATTTAGGAAACGAGATCTATCCCCGGAGAAAAATTCTGGTATAGGAATTCTAGGTTCAGATATAGGAGCATGAATAACAAAATCCTGTAAATTTTTAACCTTCGTAGCAAGATTATTCAAACCTGTAGCCAAACTCTGAGGATCCATTTTAATCAGGTGAGATCAGAGCCATTCAAGGATTAGAAGGAGAGAGAGAGACAAAGGCTGCAATTAGAGCAGAAATGCAACTAAGTCAACTATAGAGCAAGCTCAGAGGAAAAAAACAAACAAATCTGCAGACTTCTTTTTCTCTCCTTTCTTCTGCCAACGGTTTTAACCCTTGGCCGGCCATACTGTCATGGTTCCCAATGGCAAGGGAACGTCAGAGAACTTAAATAACAGACTAGCTCTTGGGTGATGGAATCTCAAGCTGACCGTGAGCTAAACCTACCACACAACTAACAGTGGCCGGGTGACGTACCTACGTTTTATCCCTAGACGCCTAGCGCCAGCCGGAGGACTAACTAACCCGAATAGAGGAAAAGACAGACCTGGCTTACCTCTAGGGAAATTCCCCCAAAAAGGAGACAGAAGCCCCCTACATATATTGACGGTGAGTTCAGAGGAAAAGACACACGCAGTATGAAGGTAGGTTCAGCAAAGCGAGGTCCGCTTACTAGATAGCAAGAAGATACAATAGGGAACTTCACGGTCAGCTGAAAACCCTATTAAAATACCATCCCGAAATTACTTTAAGACTCATGTGTCAACTCATGACACCGGAGTGGCAATTTCGGCCCACAAGAGCTTCCAGCTACAGAAAAATAACATAACTGTGAACTGGAACAAAAATGCAAAACAAACTTAGGACTAAGAGTCCAACTTAGCTGATAGTAGTCTAGAAGCAGGAACATGCAACAGAAAGGCTCTGGTTACATTGATGGCCGGCACTAGAATAACTGAGCAGCAAGGCTAAATAGGATACTCCCATATCCTGATGGAAACAGGTAAACAGAGAAAGTGAAGCACACAAGTCCAGTACCACCAGTGACCACCGGGGGAGCCCAAAAACCAAATTCACAACAGCCCGCCCTGCCTCCCAGGGTGCAGTGCGGGCCGCGTGGGACACGCCCACTTCCTCCCTGCAGCCCCACAGCTTTTCTGGGGCAGGCAGGGGGCCGCCCGCCGCCCCAGTGTCCTCGGCTGTGCACCAGCCGCTCTGGAGGACCGGGGTGCAGCGCGGGCAATCAGCTCGGGCGCAGCGCCGGTCCCCTGCAGCGGCGGGGAGTCTCCCCTCCCTGATGCCGGCCGGGGACCAAATCAAGCCCCGCACACATACGTCCCTGAGCGCGCTGTTAGCACAGCGATAGCCTGTGGGCCCCCAGCCCGCCAAATCGTTCGGGGGGGCGCCTCATATGCCGCGCCCCCTAATCCCCCGAGCCAGTTCCCGCCACGCAGCGCCGCACCGACCCCTGCTACACCCGGGCTGCACCACGGGGGACCCCTGGCCAGCCCACTCCTGGCCTGCCATGTCCCCCCAGCAGGCACATCAGCGTTGCCTGTGCGGGGGGCGGGCGGTCAGGGGCCAGAGCCACAGATACGGCCGCAGAGCGTGGTTGACCGGTCTAAACGTATCGGCCAGCACGCTCTGCGGCCAGAAGTGTACGCACCAAGCACGCACACAGTCGCACTAAGCACAAACACAGCTGCAATAAATTGTGCTCCTCCAACACCCCCATGGTCACAAACGCAAATCGCAGACAGTTTCCTATCAGCCCCCCCCCCTTTTTAGCTCACCCCGTAGTGCAAGCCTAACAGTCGCTGTGCCTTCCTCGGCTCTACGCCCTGCACCGCCACTCACGCCCAATAACCAAATTTACGTCCCCCCCAATCCCGAATTAAATGTCCCCAACACAACCCCTAGACACGGCAATCACAGGCATAGATGCCGCAGATCGTCCTCACCCTCATCAGTAGATTCCCGCCACCGTCCCCGCTGTCCCTCTAGCTGTTGGCATTCCAACTCCAGTCGCCGACACCACTCATACAGGAGCCGCAGGAGCCACCATAGATCCTGCTCCTCCAGATGGCGCTCGCCATCCACAACCGGCTCAGAGACATCGGGGAGTTACAACGGGTGGTACCGGTCGCATGCCGAAAGACGGCGGTCTCACCGGACACCCAGAGCGGGTACCCGGTGGGAACAGACACTGACACCCCCCGTTACGGACCAGGCAGAGATCGGAGCCCCAATAGCCTCTCATCCTCGAGCACACGACAGAGGTCATCCGTCACGTGCTCCATCCTGGGCTGACGCACGGGGAGACATGCCATACGTACCTCCCCGGTCCACCAGCCAGCACCGAACCATCGAAACAATAGAAGCCGGAGCACCTCCCTCTCCGGGGGACGCTCGGCACCAGACACAATGCAGCAAAAGACATCCCCGTGCCACGGCGCTGGCCACTGGCACGCCATCTTCATCCTCCTGGGTGGGCGGCCAGCACCAGGACAGCGCCATGGCAGGAGCCAGAGTACCTCCGTCCGGAGACACTCGGCCCGCATCTGACAGCGGTGAGTTCTTTGATATCGGTGAGCACTCTACAATACAAAATGTGGGAGAAAGCGAGCTGGCAGCCGCTATTAAGACCCTAGTTCAGCAGTTGACACGCCCAGGCGTACCAACTGACACTAGCACCACCCAAGCAGCGAGTCTGCACAAGGATGCATTTTTCTGTGGAGTTAGCCCGCTAGGAGTGCACATTGAGTTAGAGACAAAGCAAAAAATTTGGGATAATGCTTACGTAAATATATGGTCACTGTTATCGGCCGACCAACAGTCCGTGGACAAGGAAAGGAGAATAGGCGAGCGGTTTCAAGATAGGAGCAAACCAAAAATAGCTCAAACAATGAATAACTGGCTCCAGGCCTTCGCGGTTCTCGGCTGCATCATGGGCCAAAAGCACCCAGAGCGCTGTTCTGAATTATTTATTTACCAAGACCTAATCTATAATTCATATAAAAGTCATAGCGGGTCTGCATGGAAACGGTACGACGAGGAGTTCCGCAGGCGTTTGGCCATGCAGCCTGATTTGGGCTGGGGGGTAAAAGCGACGGACATTTGGCTACGACTGATGCTGTCCCAAAAACAGCCCCCCTTTTCAGCAGCGACCACTTATCGCTCAACAGCAGCAGGCCAGAATACAGGGGTCGTACACGGACCTGGGGCCTGCTTACTGTTTAACGATGGATACTGCCGTTTCCAAGGGTCCTGTAAATATAGACACGAATGCTCCTCCTGCGGAGGTGGACACCCTGCATCCAGGTGTACCCGCCAAGCAAACAGAGCGCCTGCGAGGTTTTCACCCCGGTGAACATAACCGCAATGGGCCCATGGCTAAACCGTTATCCCAATAAAAAGCGGCGCAACAGCCACATTTCTGCTTTAAATACGGCTTCTATATCCCCTTCGAACCAAGTCCCAAGTTAAAATCAGCACGCGAATTCCCCAAGATTTTACAAAAGTAGAACTAGGCTCGATGGCGGGCCCATTAAAATCATTGTGTGCTCCATTGCTGACTGACAGCCTGAGTGAATCTTCACCCGGGGCTACCAGCCAGTCCAACATACAAGAGCCGGTTTTTCATCCTTCAACTGAAGGGTTTACAAATGAGCTACACAGGAGTCGGAGCACACAATCGATGTGCATGGTATGATCAATAATGAATTAATGCCGAAAAGGTGGTTACTTGAATCGATGCCGAAAAAGGCGGTTACTATGACTATGACGAATCAATGATAAATCAATGCCGAACGAGGCTTTTACTGGCAAATGAGAATAAACTACACTGGAGCAGGAGTTCCTCCATCAATGGGAGTCACTCTGCCAGAATCAGATAGCGGTGAGTGTTTTTCATTTGGCGAACTCAATGGTCTGGGGCTCAGCGGACGGTGGAACAAGGGTCCCTGAGGTGGACTTTTAGAACGGGTGAAATATGGTTTCATAATGCGGGCAATGAATACAGGTCCCGGGGAATGTGCTCAGAGGACAGTAAATGAGATTATTGATGGGCTTGACATACCAATCATTAATTAAACCCCAGCTTTACATACGGTTTCTTCAACATACTAGAAATTAGACTCAACCGCTCCCTGAAGGCAGACTTGCTGGTCTGGAGGACATTCCGGAAGTCCTACAAGTTTATGGCGCGGGGCATATATGCATTATGGCGCGGGAGACGCCAAACAAAGATTTAGGCCTAATGGTCGGTGGAAATATTACAGATGGTTTCGCGGCAATCTACAAGGACCAGTGGTGAAAAGGCCAATGGCCTGAACTATGGACCACGGCCGCATGGGGCCGTGACTCAGCACTGGTAGAAATTTTGGCAATAGTAACATCAGTCGAGCTATGGGGGCCCAATTGGAAAATACGAACATCAGATTTCTAACCAAACAGCTGAGAACAGCAAAAGCCCTAAACAGCATGCCCTCTTCTTCTCAGCCAGCACTCGCGCTGTTGCGACGCCTAGCACTACTATGCCTGAAACACAACATCTGGTGCCGGGCTACATTTACGGCGACTGTAGATGAAAGAATTGTTTAACTTTGTTATCTTCCGATTGGCAGGCATTCAAACTCTCCAGGGAGCAAACGTCGGGCCTACGATGTCCTCCTTCCCTCTGGGACATGGTGGCCAATCACTGATGCCCTTGATCCGTGCTTCAGTGACACCGGCGACTTGGCAGGTTTACGGTAAGGCGTGGGAGGAGTGGTGCTCGCTAACGCAAGGAAGACCAGTCGATAGGTGCGACCGGGCGAGATGCGACGTCTCAGTAGAACTCTTACAACGGCTCGGGCGGAGAGGTGCGTCAGGGACATTAGCGCAACGTCATCTATCGGGAATAGCCTCATTCGTTCAGCTGCTGGGGTGGGTGGACGTAAACAAATATTTTTCATCAAACAAGCCGTTAAAGGCTGGAGAAGGCTTCAACCTAGCCAGGAATGCCATCGCCCAGTTTCCTTATGGCTACTGCACGACATAATTGCAATATCTTCATCAGTGTGCAAGTCACAATACGAGGCAACGCTGATATCTGCGGCGTACGCAATCGCCTTCTTCGGGGCGCTTCGCATCAGTGAATTAGTGCCGCAGTCTAAAACAGCATCAGTAGGCGGTTTAATCAACGAAGACCTCGTCATATGCAGCAAAGCTCTGCGCATTAGAGTACGGAGATCCAAATGCGACCCCACCGGGAAGGGGACATGGGTATTGGGCAAGGCGTCAGACGGCCCTATATGCCCTGTAAAAATAGTTAAACGCTATGCGGTAGTAAGACATTCGGGTAGAATTTTTCTTTCACACACCAACGGGTTCCCTCTTACAAAATATCAATTTCAAGCGATTTTAGACAGTGCCTAGAGGCAGTCGGCGTGGCTCCGAGAGAATATGAGACACATTCCTTCCGAATAGGGGCAGCTACCGAAGCAGCTAGAGCGGGGGTATCGGAAGTCGAGGTGCAGAGAATGGGCCGCTGGAAATCCGCATGCTTTGCCAGATACATAAGACCAGACCTGCTTTAACACTTTTGTCTCTTACAGGCAGCTTTAAGCCCACAGTTTGGGTAGTGGGGCATTCTTTTGTCTACTGGGCGTACGAAAGAGCCAAACTGCGGCCAGGCGGAACAAATGTTGGCTTCCCGAAGCTGGAAGTCAGCTGGAGAGGCATCAAAGGGCTCCGGTGGCATCAGATCTTTCTGGAGATGGTCGACATCGCCAAGAGGGCCAAGGGGCCGGTGGTGCTGGTGCTACATGCCGGAGGCAATGATTTGGGCAAACGAAAAGGGGCCGAGCTGTACACAGTAAGATCAACAGATGTCGAACGGTTTGTTGGTTTATTACCGGATATGGTGGTGGTGTGGTCCGAGATAATACCTCGAGCGGTTTGGCACGGAGCCAAGGACGTGAAAGCCATCGAAAACTCAAGAAGAAGGATTAACACAAAGACGTCGAAGTTGGTGAGGGAAAATTACGGCATTGTGGTTCGCCACCAAGAGCTAGATGGGAACAATGTAGCTTCACTAAGACCGGATGGCATCCACCTCACGGACGTCGGGCTCGACATATTTTTGGAGGGTTTACGGGATGGTGTTGAACAGGCTCTAACGAGGTTGTGTGGGGGGTCGGAGTCCTGTGTAGGTCATACACATGATCCTCCGTGGCGGTAGGTAGAGGGGGGCAAAGGTTCGTAACCTCTCATCGGCTTGCTGGCCCAGCGGTCGTCGGCTGGGGCCTTCAGCAATGAGTCCGTCGCGAAATGTAATTGCCCTTCTCTACCTTGCAAAATAAACTGTGACCGACCTGTTCAACCCATCCAGGTTTCTTGGTATCTTTTATTACGGAGTGGTGGGATGGGGGAAGGCACGGTTTACGACACACGGGTCTCTGCAGTCTGGTAGGCACGGTACTGTATAAGGAACGTGCCTCTGACTGCGGAGCCCTTAAGGGATAGCTAGAGGGGAAAACTGTGCAGTGCCCAATTCCCCCCTCCCACTACTTTCCCAGGTGATGTCATGATTGGGACGCCCAGCGGACCAACCGGGGAGAGGAGGGAAGTCTGGCCACACCCTCAGGGGTTAAATTCTAGTGCCGGGCCCGGATTCTCCCTCTTTCTCCCCGGCTGACCCTCGGAAGCTGTTGTCCCACCCTCCCTCCCTTATAAAGGGCTGAATGTACTGTGCTATTATTGTTAAAATGTTTTAAATTATTTAAAAAAAAAAAAATTGACGTTCTTTTTATATACGTCACAGCGGTAGGTAGAGGGGGGCAAAGGTTCGTAACCTCTCATCGGCTTGCTGGCCCAGCAGTCGTCGGCTGGGGCCTTCAGCAATGAGTCCGTTGCGAAATGTAATTGCCCTTCTCTACTTTGCAAAATAAACTGTGACCGACCTGTTCAACCCATCCAGGTTTCTTGGTATCTTTTATTACGGAGTGGTGGGATGGGGGAAGGCACGGTTTACGACACACGGGTCTCTGCAGTCAAGAACTGCAGCTCACCTCTTATTCAATTCAATTGAATATGTCTAACTGCTCTGGATATCCTCACCCTACTTATTGAGGCAATCTTTTGTGCAGGTAGGCTGGTCTCCGCTATTCAGGACAACCGCTACTTGATTGCAGCTATGGCTGGCACTTAAATGCTCCTCAGTGGCCCTATGTAAGTTCTAGCATGTCATATCACATAAGTGCTTGCTTATCCCACTTCCAGCTATTTTAGTGCATACTGTACTTTCTTTTAACACACTCTTTTCTCTTTTTTGTGCCTGTAGTGAGTCCTATCCTTACTCATTTTTTCATGCTCTCTGAGATGATCTAGGAGACTTGAGGATACATGCCAGGATAATCCTATGTTTACTCAGCTGTGACCTCCTGCATATTTAAAAGGAGTCCGTCACCTACAAAATGCATTTTCAGTGTGCTATATAGTGTTTTAGGAGACTTAAACACCCTATAACTGTGATAAATCTGAAGGATCCACACCACGCCACAAAGCCTGACGTCACTATTACCTCAGTGGGATCATGTGGTAAGGTCTCCCCAGTAGTACCAATGTTACATTCAGAGCATCCTGGGGACAAGTAAGGTCAGCTTGCCACAGTTTTACTCACCCACAACCCTGATAGGCTGAGAGACCCCTTTTACTAGCACCAGTGAAAAAGAGCCTTTTCAGTCTGGTAGGACTGCCACCAGTTCCTCATTCGATATATATGCCTGGTCCATTAGCAGGGTTATATCGGGCCAGAAACCCGCCCCAAGTAGCATGTGAAATTAGGCAGAGAAAAGGATGTGTGGATTCATGGATAGAAATAAAACTGCCCAAGTTTAAATTGTATATTTAATCACCTTAAATGCACACTAGACAATATGCTATATATGCACAATGGTTATACATACAGTGGGTACGGAAAGTATTCAAACCCCTTTACATTTTTCACTCCTTGTTTCATTGCAGCCATTTGGTATATTCAAAAAAGTTTTTTTTCATTAATGTACACTCTGCACCTCATCTTGACTGAAAAATAACAGAAATGTAGTAATTTTTGCAAATTTATTAAAAAGAAAAACTGAAATATCACATGGTCAGACCATTTGTTCAGTATTGAGTAGAAGCACCCTTATGAGCTAGCACAGTCATGAGTCTTCTTGGGAATGATGCAACCAGTTTTTCACACCTGGATTTGGGGATACTCTGCCATTCTTCCTTGCAGACCCTCTCCAGTTCTGTCAGGTTGGATGATCAATGTTGGTGGACAGCCATTTTCAGGTCTCTCCAGAGATGCTCAATTGGGTTTAGGTCAGGACTCTGGCTGGGTCAGTCAAGAATGGTCACAGAGTTGTTCTGAAGGCACTGCTTTGTTATTTTAACTGTGTGCTTAGGATCATTGTCTTGTTGGAAGGTGAACCTTCTGCCAAGTCTGAGGTCCAGAGCACTCTGGAAGAGGTTTTCATCCAAGATATCTCTGTACTTGGCCGTATTCAGTGCTGCCTTATTTATTTGATTGTATGTGAGTTGGTGACTCTAGGTTCAGCACCTTTTCACACTTAGTCTATGTTTGGCTGTGACAGTCAGTTTTTTAAATTTGTATTCATTAGCATTCTGACTGAACACTCCGCCTTTTAGCCACAGGTCTTTTTAATCACAGCAGGACAACTACCCCTTCACATAGATATAAATTTTAGTTTAACAGAGGATTCATGCTCCCATACAGATGAAGACTTTATTCTAAGAGAAGAAAGGTATTGCTAGGTCCTGGTAAATGAGAAATGCCTTATCGTGGCTACCAGGTACACATGAATTGGCCTATTTATGCGCTAAGCTTTCTCGATTTCTCATATTTCTAGTGCAGTAATGCAATTCAATTTTCTTATTTCATGTTTGCAAGTATTGGCACTACAGAGTGCTGCCTCATTTATTTGATTGCACTGAGGAGAGGCTTCCATCAGGCCACACTGCCATAAAGGTCCGACTGGTGGAGGGCTGCAGTGATAGTTGACTTTGTAGATTTTTCTACTATCTCCCTACTGCATCTCTGGAGCTCAGCCACAGTGACGTTAGGGTTCTTCTTTACCTCTCTCACCAAGGCTCTTATCCCATGATTGCTCAGTTTGGCTGGACAGCCAGGTCTAGGTAAACTTCTGGTGGTCCTAAACTTCTTCCATTTAAGGTTTATGGAGGCCACTGTGCTCTTAGGAACCTTGAATACTGCAGAAATTCTGTTGTAACCTTGGCCAGATCTGTGCCTTGCCACAATTCTGCATGTGACTTAAATATGAGTGTCTATGCAAAGTGTCTGAATACTTATGATCATGTGATATTTCAGTTTTTCTTTTTTATTAAATTTGGGGTGCAGAGTGTACATTAATGAGAGAAACAATTCACTTTTTGAATTTACCAAATGGCTGCAATGAAACAAAGAGTGAAAAATGTAAAGGGGTCCGAATACTTCCCGTACCCACTGTAAATAATGGTAAGATATGGAAATACAATAGTGGTAGGATAAATGGTATAAGCAGAACATATAGTTAGTTGCCAGTTAGATGAAAGCCCTGGCTTGCAAGGGAGGGGTGTCACATGGGATGCTTGTGGTCTCCTTTGTGTGCTACTTCTCACACAATGTGTCCTCGCAACCTCCCAGAGAAAAATCAATAGAATATGCTGACCATAAGCATTTAATACTCTGGGTCACTCCACTCCTGCCCTCTGGGTTGAACCTTAATCCCCTCCCCTGGAGGTTGGGAGATAAATCTCCCAAAATCTATGAAAGATCATAACTCTTTTCTGGGCTGTTCTAGAGCAGAGGTTTTGGCACCATCGGATACGACCAAGCCCCTGCTACTCAGAGAGACTAAACACAATTTTGCATCCTAGCTGCTTGTGGCTGTTCTATGTATCTCCCTTCATGTGTGTCTTAGAATAATTTGAGTACCAGGCAGGCGATTGCCCTGTTCTGGGGAATCTCAGAAATATACAGAATGTACAGCTAATAGTACCGTCACATTAAGCGACGCTGCAGCAATATCGACAACGATGACGATCACTGCAGCATCGCTGTGTGGTCGCTGGAGAGCTGTCACACAGACAGCTCTCCAGCGACCAACGATGCCGAAGTCCCCGGGTAACCAGGGTAAACATCGGGTTACTAAGCGCAGGGCCGCGCTTAGTAACCCGATGTTTACCCTGGTTACCATTGTAAATGTAAAAAAAAAACAGTACATACTCACCTTCTGATGTCCGTCAGGTCCCTGGCCGTCTGCTTCCCGCACTGACTGTGAGCGCCAGCCGGCCATAAAGTAAAAGCAGAGCACAGTGGTGACGTCACCGCTGTGCTGTGCTTTACGGCCGGCCGGCGCTATCAGTCAGTCTTAAGGCATATAGTATTTCCATAACTCCTTTATGAAATCCTAGCTGGCTGAACAAATGTCTCAGGCTACATGGCTTAGATCCAGGGGGTCTTCCTGTGGAAGTTTGCATACCATCTAGCTGGTGGGGGTGTGCAACCTTTGTTTTAAGCTGTCCAGGTGTCATGTTACCACTGCAAGTGACGAAGGGGCTTTATTTGAATCCATGTCCAATAGGAAACAGATGAGTGACATGGAATTATATCTCCAATATTCTTCACACCTTGTTCCATTAGAGGGCTCTTGGGGGAATCACTTTCAGGTGTTCTCCCGCTCGCCCGTCCGCAACCTCCCCTCAGCGGGATAACCTGTCGGCATTACAATGGTCATGGCCCTTCTTGTGGTGAATGGCAAAGCGGTATTGTTGGAGGGCACAGCTCCAGCATAGCAACCTTTAATTAGTTCCGGATACGGTGTGTAACCAGATCAGGGAGTTGTGGTCCGTTTCCATGGTGAATTGGTGTCTGTACAAGTATGGATGCAGACGCTGCAGGGCCTACACAATTGTCAGACATTCGTTCTCCATCATGAAGTAAGCCACCTCCCTCAGCAGGAGCTTCCAGCTCAGGTACAAAACGGGGTGTTTATGGCCCGTAGTGTCAATCTGGCTAAGCACAGCACCAAGGCCAAAGTCACTTTCGTCAGTCTGCACTACAAATGACTGGGTAAAGTCAGCTGCCTGTAGTATTGGGAAGCTGTAAAGAGTGGTCTTCAGCGCTTTGAAGGCCATCTCACAATCATTGGTTGAATTGACTGTGGAGGGCAGCTTCCTCACGGTGAGGTACTCAGGGGCTTCGCCAGGCTTCTTTAGTGAGGAACAAAACTCTTATAGTACCAGGCTGTGCCCGAGAATGACATCACCTGTTTCTTAGCATCCACCTTCTTGGACTCTGGCTTTCATGCCCCCCCGCCTACCCAGCATCGCAGGTAGGGTTGAGCGACTTTTATTTTTATAGGATCGGGTTTCACGAAACCCGACTTTCTCAAAAGTTGGGTCGAGTGAAATCGGCCGATCCTATAAAAAAGTCGGGGTCGGCCGAAACACGAAACCCAATGCAGTGCAATGGGATACTATGGTTCCCAGGGTCTGAAGTAGAGGAAACTCTCCTTCAGGCCCTGGGATCCATATTAATGTGTAAAATAAAGAATCAAATTCACGCGCTCATTCTTAGGAAGGAAGGCTGCCGGTTAGTACCAGGGCGCGTCCGAGGGTGAGTATATCAATATTTTTTATTTTGATTCTTTATTTTTTTATAGGATCGGCCGATTTCAATCGACCCGACCTTTGAGAAAGTCGGGTTTTGTGAAACCCGACCCGATCCTATAAAAATAAAAGTCGCTCAACCCTATCTGCAACCTGATGCACCCACACACCTTACAGTATTTGCACTCAGATTGTTTAATGCTGAAAAAGCTACTGCTGGTAGTCATTAGCATCTGGAAGTCTGTGTCACAAACTCACACACACTATTATAGTCCGTGGACAAGGAAAGGAGAATAGGCGAGCGGTTTCAAGATAGGAGCAAACCAAAAATAGCTCAAACGATGAATAACTGGCTCCAGGCCTTCGCGGTTCTCGGCTGCATCATGGGCCAAAAGCACCCAGAGCGCTGTTCTGAATTATTTATTTACCAAGACCTAATCTATAATTCATATAAAAGTCATAGCGGGTCTGCATGGAAACGGTACGACGAGGAGTTCCGCAGGCGGTTGGCCATGCAGCCTGATTTGGGCTGGGGGGTAAAAGCGACGGACGTTTGGCTACGACTGATGCTGTCCCAAAAACAGCCCCCCTTTTCGGCAGCGACCACTTATCGCTCAACAGCAGCAGGCCAGAATACAGGGGTCGTACGCGGACCTGGGGCCTGCTTACTGTTTAACGATGGATACTGCCGTTGCCAAGGGTCCTGTAAATATAGACACGAATGCTCCTCCTGCGGAGGTGGACACCCTGCATCCAGGTGTACCCGCCAAGCAAACAGAGCGCCTGCGAGGTTTTCACCCCGGTGAACATAACCGCAATGGGCCCATGGCTAAACCGTTATCCCAATAAAAAGCGGCGCAACAGCCACATTTCTGCTTTAAATACGGCTTCTATATCCCCTTCGAACCCAGTCCCAAGTTAAAATCAGCACGCGAATTCCCCAAGATTTTACAAAAGTAGAACTAGGCTCGATGGCGGGCCCATTAAAATCATTGTGTGCTCCATCGCTGACTGACAGCCTGAGTGAGTCTTCACCCGGGGCTACCAGCCAGTCCAACATACAAGAGCCGGTTTTTCATCCTTCAACTGAAGGGTTTACAAATGAGCTACACAGGAGTCGGAGCACACAATCGATGTGCATGGTATGATCAATAATGAATTAATGCCGAAAAGGTGGTTACTTGAATCGATGCCGAAAAAGGCGGTTACTATGACTATGACGAATCAATGATAAATCAATGCCGAACGAGGCTTTTACTGGCAAATGAGAATAAACTACACTGGAGCAGGAGTTCCTCCATCAATGGGAGTCACTCTGCCAGAATCAGATAGCGGTGAGTGTTTTTCATTTGGCGAACTCAATGGTCTGGGGCTCAGCGGACGGTGGAACAAGGGTCCCTGAGGTGGACTTTAAGAACGGGTGAAATATGGTTTCATAATGCGGGCAATGAATACAGGTCCCGGGGAATGTGCTCAGAGGACAGTAAATGAGATTATTGATGGGCTTGACATACCAATCATTAATTAAACCCCAGCTTTACATACGGTTTCTTCAACATACTAGAAATTAGACTCAACCGCTCCCTGAAGGCAGACTTGCTGGTCTGGAGGACATTCCGGAAGTCCTACAAGTTTATGGCGCGGGGCATATATGCATTATGGCGCGGGAGACGCCAAACAAAGATTTAGGCCTAATGGTCGGTGGAAATATTACAGATGGTTTCGCGGCAATCTACAAGGACCAGTGGTGAAAAGGCCAATGGCCTGAACTAAGGACCACGGCCGCATGGGGCCGTGACCCAGCACTGGTAGAAATTTTGGCAATAGTAACATCAGTCGAGCTATGGGGGCCCAATTGGAAAATACGAACATCAGATTTCTAACCAAACAGCTGAGAACAGCAAAAGCCCTAAACAGCATGCCCTCTTCTTCTCAGCCAGCACTCGCGCTGTTGCGACGCCTAGCACTACTATGCCTGAAACACAACATCTGGTGCCGGGCTACATTTACGGCGACTGTAGATGAAAGAATTGTTTAACTTTGTTATCTTCCGATTGGCAGGCATTCAAACTCTCCAGGGAGCAAACGTCGGGCCTACGATGTCCTCCTTCCCTCTGGGACATGGTGGCCAATCACTGATGCCCTTGATCCGTGCTTCAGTGACACCGGCGACTTGGCAGGTTTACGGTAAGGCGTGGGAGGAGTGGTGCTCGCTAACGCAAGGAAGACCAGTCGATAGGTGCGACCGGGCGAGATGCGACGTCTCAGTAGAACTCTTACAACGGCTCGGGCGGAGAGGTGCGTCAGGGACATTAGCGCAACGTCATCTATCGGGAATAGCCTCATTCGTTCAGCTGCTGGGGTGGGTGGACGTAAACAAATATTTTTCATCAAACAAGCCGTTAAAGGCTGGAGAAGGCTTCAACCTAGCCAGGAATGCCATCGCCCAGTTTCCTTACGGCTACTGCACGACATAATTGCAATATCTTCATCAGTGTGCAAGTCACAATACGAGGCAACGCTGATATCTGCGGCGTACGCAATCGCCTTCTTCGGGGCGCTTCGCATCAGTGAATTAGTGCCGCAGTCTAAAACAGCATCAGTAGGCGGTTTAATCAACAAAGACCTCGTCATATGCAGCAAAGCTCTGCGCATTAGAGTACGGAGATCCAAATGCGACCCCACCGGGAAGGGGACATGGGTATTGGGCAAGGCGTCAGACGGCCCTATATGCCCTGTAAAAATAGTTAAACGCTATGCGGTAGTAAGACATTCGGGTAGAATTTTTCTTTCACACACCAACGGGTTCCCTCTTACAAAATATCAATTTCAAGCGATTTTAGACAGTGCCTAGAGGCAGTCGGCGTGGCTCCGAGAGAATATGAGACACATTCCTTCCGAATAGGGGCAGCTACCGAAGCAACTAGAGCGGGGGTATCGGAAGTCGAGGTGCAGAGAATGGGCCGCTGGAAATCCGCATGCTTTGCCAGATACATAAGACCAGACCTGCTTTAACACTTTTGTCTCTTACAGGCAGCTTTAAGCCCACAGTTTGGGTAGTGGGGCATTCTTTTGTCTACTGGGCGTACGAAAGAGCCAAACTGCGGCCGGGCGGAACAAATGTTGGCTTCCCGAAGCTGGAAGTCAGCTGGAGAGGCATCAAAGGGCTCCGGTGGCGTCAGATCTTCCTGGAGATGGTCGACATCGCCAAGAGAGCCAAGGGACCGGTGGTGCTGGTGCTACATGCCGGAGGCAATGATTTGGGCAAACGAAAAGGGGCCAAGCTGTACACAGTAAGATCAACAGATGTCGAATGGTTTGTTGGTTTATTACCGGATATGGTGGTGGTGTGGTCCGAGATAATACCTCGAGCGGTTTGGCACGGAGCCAAGGACGTGAAAGCCATCGAAAACTCAAGAAGAAGGATTAACACAAAGACGTCGAAGTTGGTGAGGGAAAATTACGGCATTGTGGTTCGCCACCAAGAGCTAGATGGGAACAATGTAGCTTCACTAAGACCGGATGGCATCCACCTCACGGACGTCGGGCTCGACATATTTTTGGAGGGTTTACGGGATGGTGTTGAACAGGCTCTAACGAGGTTGTGTGGGGGGTCGGAGTCCTGTGTAGGTCATACACATGATCCTCCGTGGCGGTAGGTAGAGGGGGGCAAAGGTTCGTAACCTCTCATCGGCTTGCTGGCCCAGCGGTCGTCGGCTGGGGCCTTCAGCAATGAGTCTGTCGCGAAATGTAATTGCCCTTCTCTACTTTGCAAAATAAACTGTGACCGACCTGTTCAACCCATCCAGGTTTCTTGGTATCTTTTATTACGGAGTGGTGGGATGGGGGAAGGCACGGTTTACGACACACGGGTCTCTGCAGTCTGGTAGGCATGGTACTGTATAAGGAACGTGCCTCTGACTGCGGAGCCCTTAAGGGATAGCTAGAGGGGAAAACTGTGCAGTGCCCAATTCCCCCCTCCCACTACTTTCCCAGGTGATGTCATGATTGGGACGCCCAGCGGACCAACCGGGGAGAGGAGGGAAGTCTGGCCACACCCTCAGGGGTTAAATTCTAGTGCCGGGCCCGGATTCTCCCTCTTTCTCCCCGGCTGACCCTCGGAAGCTGTTGTCCCTCCCTCCCTCCCTTATAAAGGGCTGAATGTACTGTGCTATTATTGTTAAAATGTTTTAAATTATTTAAAAAAAAAAAAAAAAAAAAAAAAAATTGACGTTCTTTTTATATACGTCACAGCGGTAGGTAGAGGGGGGCAAAGGTTCGTAACCTCTCATCGGCTTGCTGGCCCAGCGGTCGTCGGCTGGGGCCTTCAGCAATGAGTCCGTCGCGAAATGTAATTGCCCTTCTCTACTTTGCAAAATAAACTGTGACCGACCTGTTCAACCCATCCAGGTTTCTTGGTATCTTTTATTACGGAGTGGTGGGATGGGGGAAGGCACGGTTTACGACACACGGGTCTCTGCAGTCAAGAACTGCAGCTCACCTCTTATTCAATTCAATTGAATATGTCTAACTGCTCTGGATATCCTCACCCTACTTATTGAGGCAATCTTTTGTGCAGGTAGGCTGGTCTCCGCTATTCAGGACAACCGCTACTTGATTGCAGCTATGGCTGGCACTTAAATGCTCCTCAGTGGCCCTATGTAAGTTCTAGCATGTCATATCACATAAGTGCTTGCTTATCCCACTTCCAGCTATTTTAGTGCATACTGTACTTTCTTTTAACACACTCTTTTCTCTTTTTTGTGCCTGTAGTGAGTCCTATCCTTACTCATTTTTTCATGCTCTCTGAGATGATCTAGGAGACTTGAGGATACATGCCAGGATAATCCTATGTTTACTCAGCTGTGACCTCCTGCATATTTAAAAGGAGTCCGTCACCTACAAAATGCATTTTCAGTGTGCTATATAGTGTTTTAGGAGACTTAAACACCCTATAACTGTGATAAATCTGAAGGATCCACACCACGCCACAAAGCCTGACGTCACTATTACCTCAGTGGGATCATGTGGTAAGGTCTCCCCAGTAGTACCAATGTTACATTCAGAGCATCCTGGGGACAAGTAAGGTCAGCTTGCCACAGTTTTACTCACCCACAACCCTGATAGGCTGAGAGACCCCTTTTACTAGCACCAGTGAAAAAGAGCCTTTTCAGTCTGGTAGGACTGCCACCAGTTCCTCATTCGATATATATGCCTGGTCCATTAGCAGGGTTATATCGGGCCAGAAACCCGCCCCAAGTAGCATGTGAAATTAGGCAGAGAAAAGGATGTGTGGATTCATGGATAGAAATAAAACTGCCCAAGTTTAAATTGTATATTTAATCACCTTAAATGCACACTAGACAATATACTATATATGCACAATGGTTATACATACAGTGGGTACGGAAAGTATTCAAACCCCTTTACATTTTTCACTCCTTGTTTCATTGCAGCCATTTGGTATATTCAAAAAAGTTCATTTTTTTCATTAATGTACACTCTGCACCTCATCTTGACTGAAAAATAACAGAAATGTAGTAATTTTTGCAAATTTATTAAAAAGAAAAACTGAAATATCACATGGTCAGACCATTTGTTCAGTATTGAGTAGAAGCACCCTTATGAGCTAGCACAGTCATGAGTCTTCTTGGGAATGATGCAACCAGTTTTTCACACCTGGATTTGGGGATACTCTGCCATTCTTCCTTGCAGACCCTCTCCAGTTCTGTCAGGTTGGATGATCAATGTTGGTGGACAGCCATTTTCAGGTCTCTCCAGAGATGCTCAATTGGGTTTAGGTCAGGACTCTGGCTGGGTCAGTCAAGAATGGTCACAGAGTTGTTCTGAAGGCACTGCTTTGTTATTTTAACTGTGTGCTTAGGATCATTGTCTTGTTGGAAGGTGAACCTTCTGCCAAGTCTGAGGTCCAGAGCACTCTGGAAGAGGTTTTCATCCAAGATATCTCTGTACTTGGCCGTATTCAGTGCTGCCTTATTTATTTGATTGTATGTGAGTTGGTGACTCTAGGTTCAGCACCTTTTCACACTTAGTCTATGTTTGGCTGTGACGGTCAGTTTTTTAAATTTGTATTCATTAGCATTCTGACTGAACACTCCGCCTTTTAGCCACAGGTCTTTTTAATCACAGCAGGACAACTACCCCTTCACATAGATATAAATTTTAGTTTAACAGAGGATTCATGCTCCCATACAGATGAAGACTTTATTCTAAGAGAAGAAAGGTATTGCTAGGTCCTGGTAAATGAGAAATGCCTTATCGTGGCTACCAGGTACACATGAATTGGCCTATTTATGCGCTAAGCTTTCTCGATTTCTCATATTTCTAGTGCAGTAATGCAATTCAATTTTCTTATTTCATGTTTGCAAGTATTGGCACTACAGAGTGCTGCCTCATTTATTTGATTGCACTGAGGAGAGGCTTCCATCAGGCCACACTGCCATAAAGGTCCGACTGGTGGAGGGCTGCAGTGATAGTTGACTTTGTAGATTTTTCTACTATCTCCCTACTGCATCTCTGGAGCTCAGCCACAGTGACGTTAGGGTTCTTCTTTACCTCTCTCACCAAGGCTCTTATCCCATGATTGCTCAGTTTGGCTGGACAGCCAGGTCTAGGTAAACTTCTGGTGGTCCTAAACTTCTTCCATTTAAGGTTTATGGAGGCCACTGTGCTCTTAGGAACCTTGAATACTGCAGAAATTCTGTTGTAACCTTGGCCAGATCTGTGCCTTGCCACAATTCTGCATGTGACTTAAATATGAGTGTCTATGCAAAGTGTCTGAATACTTATGATCATGTGATATTTCAGTTTTTCTTTTTTATTAAATTTGGGGTGCAGAGTGTACATTAATGAGAGAAACAATTCACTTTTTGAATTTACCAAATGGCTGCAATGAAACAAAGAGTGAAAAATGTAAAGGGGTCCGAATACTTCCCGTACCCACTGTAAATAATGGTAAGATATGGAAATACAATAGTGGTAGGATGAATGGTATAAGCAGAACATATAGTTAGTTGCCAGTTAGATGAAAGCCCTGGCTTGCAAGGGAGGGGTGTCACATGGGATGCTTGTGGTCTCCTTTGTGTGCTACTTCTCACACAATGTGTCCTCGCAACCTCCCAGAGAAAAATCAATAGAATATGCTGACCATAAGCATTTAATACTCTGGGTCACTCCACTCCTGCCCTCTGGGTTGAACCTTAATCCCCTCCCCTGGAGGTTGGGAGATAAATCTCCCAAAATCTATGAAAGATCATAACTCTTTTCTGGGCTGTTCTAGAGCAGAGGTTTTGGCACCATCGGATACGACCAAGCCCCTGCTACTCAGAGAGACTAAACACAATTTTGCATCCTAGCTGCTTGTGGCTGTTCTATGTATCTCCCTTCATGTGTGTCTTAGAATAATTTGAGTACCAGGCAGGCGATTGCCCTGTTCTGGGGAATCTCAGAAATATACAGAATGTACAGCTAATGGTACCGTCACATTAAGCGACGCTGCAGCAATATCGACAACGATGACGATCGCTGCAGCATCGCTGTGTGGTCGCTGGAGAGCTGTCACACAGACAGCTCTCCAGCGACCAACGATGCCGAAGTCCCCGGGTAACCAGGGTAAACATCGGGTTACTAAGCGCAGGGCCGCGCTTAGTAACCCGATGTTTACCCTGGTTACCATTGTAAATGTAAAAAAAAACAGTAAATACTCACCTTCTGATGTCCATCAGGTCCCTGGCCGTCTGCTTCCCGCACTGACTGTGAGCGCCAGCCAGCCATAAAGTAAAAGCAGAGCACAGTGGTGACGTCACCGCTGTGCTGTGCTTTACGGCCGGCCAGCGCTCACAGTCAGTCTTAAGGCATATAGTATTTCCATAACTCCTTTATGAAATCCTAGCTGGCTGAACAAATGTCTCAGGCTACATGGCTTAGATCCAGGGGGTCTTCCTGTGGAAGTTTGCATACCATCTAGCTGGTGGGGGTGTGCAACCTTTGTTTTAAGCTGTCCAGGTGTCATGTTACCACTGCAAGTGACGAAGGGGCTTTATTTGAATCCATGTCCAATAGGAAACAGATGAGTGACATGGAATTATATCTCCAATATTCTTCACACCTTGTTCCATTAGAGGGCTCTTGGGGGAATCACTTTCAGGTGTTCTCCCGCTCGCCCGTCCGCAACCTCCCCTCAGCGGGATAACCTGTCGGCATTACAATGGTCATGGCCCTTCTTGTGGTGAATGGCAAAGCGGTATTGTTGGAGGGCACAGCTCCAGCATAGCAACCTTTAATTAGTTCCGGATACGGTGTGTAACCAGATCAGGGGGTTGTGGTCCGTTTCCATGGTGAATTGGTGTCTGTACAAGTATGGATGCAGACGCTGCAGGGCCTACACAATTGTCAGACATTCGTTCTCCATCATGAAGTAAGCCACCTCCCTCAGCAGGAGCTTCCAGCTCAGGTACAAAACGGGGTGTTTATGGCCCGTAGTGTCAATCTGGCTAAGCACAGCACCAAGGCCAAAGTCACTTTCGTCAGTCTGCACTACAAATGACTGGGTAAAGTCAGCTGCCTGTAGTATTGGGAAGCTGTAAAGAGTGGTCTTCAGCGCTTTGAAGGCCATCTCACAATCATTGGTTGAATTGACTGTGGAGGGCAGCTTCCTCACGGTGAGGTACTCAGGGGCTTCGCCAGGCTTCTTTAGTGAGGAACAAAACTCTTATAGTACCAGGCTGTGCCCGAGAATGACATCACCTGTTTCTTAGCATCCACCTTCTTGGACTCTGGCTTTCATGCCCCCCCGCCTACCCAGCATCGCAGGTAGGGTTAAGCGACTTTTATTTTTATAGGATCGGGTTTCACGAAACCCGACTTTCTCAAAAGTTGGGTCGAGTGAAATCGGCCGATCCTATAAAAAAGTCGGGGTCGGCCGAAACACGAAACCCAATGCAGTGCAATGGGATACTATGGTTCCCAGGGTCTGAAGTAGAGGAAACTCTCCTTCAGGCCCTGGGATCCATATTAATGTGTAAAATAAAGAATCAAATTCACGCGCTCATTCTTAGGAAGGAAGGCTGCCGGTTAGTACCAGGGCGCGTCCGAGGGTGAGTATATCAATATTTTTTATTTTGATTCTTTATTTTACACATTAATATGGATCCCAGGGCCTGAAGGAGAGTTTCCTCTCCTTCAGACCCTGGGAACCATAGTATCCCATTGCACTGCATTGGGTTGCGTGTTTCGGCCGACCCCGACCCCGACTTTTTTATAGGATCGGCCGATTTCAATCGACCCGACCTTTGAGAAAGTCGGGTTTCGTGAAACCCGACCCGATCCTATAAAAATAAAAGTCGCTCAACCCTATCTGCAACCTGATGCACCCACACACCTTACAGTATTTGCACTCAGATTGTTTAATGCTGAAAAAGCTACTGCTGGTAGTCATTAGCATCTGGAAGTCTGTGTCACAAACTCACACACACTATTATCTCAATCTTATCACGCTGCCATCACTTGTCATGAAACATGAAGGATCCACACGATGCCACCCAGCCTGATGTCAATATTTAGTCAGCGGAATCACATGGTAAGGTCTCCCCACTTGTATCAACATGATATTCTGTACCCCTGGGGACAAGTAAGGTCAGCTTGGCACAGTTTTAGGCCATGTGCACACGTTCAGTATTTTTCGCGTTTTTTCGCTATAAAAACGTGATAAAAATGCGAAAAAAAGCTAACATATGCCTCCCATTATTTTCAGTGTATTCCGCATTTTTTGTGCAAATGTTGCCTTTTTTTCCGTGAAAAAATCGCATCGCGGAAAAAAAAGCAACATGTTCATTAAAATACAGAATTGCAGGGGATTCCGCACACCTAGGAGTGCATTGATCTGCTTACTTCCCGCACGGGGCTCTGCACACCATGCGGGAAGTAAGCAGATTATGTGCAGTTGGTACCCAGGGTGGAGGAGAGGAGACTCTCCTCCACGGACTGGGCACCATATAATTGGTCAAAAAAAAAGAATTAAAATAAAAAATAGTCATATACTCACCTTCGATGTCCTCCTGCCTCTCCGCTGCATGCTGCCGCTTCAGTTTCTATAGCTGGTGTGCGGTGAAGGACCTGCGATGACGTCGCGGTCTTGTGATTGGTCGAGACCGGTCATGTGACCGCTCACGTGACCGCGACATCATGGAAGGTCCTGAACCACTCCGGCATCTATAGGAACGGACGCCTGCAGGGGAGTATAACCATTTTTTTTTTTTTTTTTTATTATTTTTAAACATTCTATCTTTTACTATAGATGCTGCATAGGCAGCATCTATAGTAAAAAGATGGTCACACTTGTCAAACGCTATGTTTGACAAGTGTGACCAACCTGTCAGTCAGTTTTCCAGATCGCTTGGAAAACTTTAGCATTCTGCAAGCTAATTACGCTTGCAGAATGCTAAAAAAACCGCGAAAAAAACGGAAAAAAAACGCCAAAAAAAAAATGCGGATTTCTTGCAGAAAATTTCCGGTTTTCTTCAGGAAATTTCTGCAAGAATTTCGGACGTGTGCACATACCCTTACACAGACACCCCACTGTCCACAGGGGCCCAGGGAGGCTTGGAGAGTAAGAAAAGGTGGCCTGTGAAGTCACTGACATGGCACCACACTCACCCACAACCCTGACAAGCTGAGAGGTCCCTTTCACTAACACCAGTGAAATAGAAACTCATCAGCCCGGTAGGACTGCCACAAGTTCGATATATACGCCTTGTCTGTTAACATAGTTGTATTGGGAAAGAATCCCGCCCCGAGTAGCAAGTGAATTTAGGCCAAGAAACAGACATGTGGATTCGGAGATCGAGATAAAAGAGCAGCCTAAGGTTAAATTATATATTTATTTGCCTTAAGGGGCTGCCACATGGGAGGCTTGAGGTCCCCTTTGTGTGTGACTTCTCTTCACAAGATGTGTCCTCACGACCTCTCATAGAAAAAACAATAGGATGCGTTGCACATAAGCATTTAACCCTCTGGGTAACTCCACTCCTGCCCTCTGGGCTGAACCTAAGTACCCTCCTATGGAGGCTTGGAGATCAATCTCCCAACACCTATGAAATATCATAACTCCTTTCTGGGCTGTCCTAGGACAGCGGTTTTGGCGCCACTGGATCCAACCAGGATTCTGCTACTCGTAGAGACTAAATGCTATTTTGCTACCTAGCTGCTAGAGGCTGTTCTATGTATCTCCCTTCCCGTTAGAATGACTCAAGACTCAGGCAGGCACTTGTGCTGTTATGGGAATCTTGAATATTTATACACTGTACAGCTAGGATATATAGTATTTCCATAACTTCTTTGTGAAATCCTAACTGGCTGAACAAATGACTCAGGTCTCATGGCTTGGATCCACAAGGGGTCTGCATGTAGAAGTGTTTGTTGTATCATGCTGTGTTGAGGGTTGTGTTTGGACCATTGTACTGTGTGGAGGGATATTGTGCCTATTATTCTGTAGGAAGGACCATTATATTGTATGCATAGCTGTGTGGGAGCCATTAAATTGTGTCGAGGGCTGTGCTGGTGGTCATGGTTGTGGCATCATACTGTGTTTGGGTAACCATACTTTACGTGTGGGTGGTATAGTATGTCATTATACTGTGTTTGGAGTGGAATTCACTGTGGGAGTATCATACTGTCTTTGGGAGGCATTTTTGTTGGCATCATGCTTAATGGGGACAATGAACGGGGAATCTAGGGGATTCAATGGAAGGATAGATAATTTGTAAGGGTTTCAAAGTTGAGAGATATGTTCTTCTCTGGCCCTGCTGAATATTATAACTTTTTTCTCTGGGGTGGCCCTAATAAGTCTTTTTCTATAGGGCCCCATGATTTCTGTATATACGCTTTGGATTGGACAAGAGTTTGGTGTACAGTTACTCATCCACATTTGTATATTCCAGACCTTCCCACCCTTCTGACTGACTGTGCTCACTTCCCAGAGCAAGCACTAGAATACTGCCGTTGTGTGTGCGTATGTGTACTGACATTGCCCAGCCAAACATGCAGGGTAGCTGGGCATGTTTTTCTCTCTGATAGAACCACAAGAACATACTTGCTAATTTGTCTTAATGCTGGAACAATCCTGAGAAAAGGAGACTGAAAGAGTTTGGGTTTGGAAAAATTGCCTGTTATAAGTGCCCTTTTTGTGGATATTCTTATATGTGGGCAAATCTAAAATGGCACGTATTTTTCATTATAAATGTTTGTAAGAATGTAAGACTACAGTAAGTTACATTATTCAAGCACTGTTGGAATTTCCAGTCAATCCTTATAGGGCCAAATAGGAAGTTCAGTGAAAACAACATTCATTAATGACAGTTCCCAGTAGTCAGGTGAAGAAAAATATCAGCCACATGTGGAGATGTGAGAAAAAAAACACACATAGTGCTTAGCAATGGTAAAACAGTTGAAGGTTCTTAAAACAAACACATATTATGCAAATCATAATAAATATCTAAGTCTTTTAATATAATAAAATATATGTAACCAGATGTTTTATAATTCTGAAATGTTGCAAACTAAAGGCTATATTGGCCTTTATTTTCTGTTACTGTCTGATAGTATCAATTAGAAAAGGTAACAAAGCATTAAATATAAGTCTTTCTTGAGCAGGCATGTTACAGTGCATGAACTACTCAAAGTCATCTCTACTCATTCCATGATACAGAGGATACAGAAGAGAGAAAGAAATTAAAAGTTAATTGGTCCCTTGTTATGAAGTGTTGCTTTAATAAACTGTGACTCAAATCGTCTTTCTGTAAAACAATCACAATTGGCTTTTTCAAAGCTTTAAAGGGCTTAAGGTTTTAATTGAGTGATTAGGCCATGAGGATTTTAATTGTCAGATATGAAGGCATCAGAATTTGCAAGTGCAGTCACCGTCTGATCGTCTTTTAATTTCCAACAAATTGCATTTTCATGCTGAACTGCTACATAGCATATACTGCCTGAGTCAATAGTTCTCGCAATACTCTCATCCAGATACTGTTATTTGACATGCAGTGTGCAGCAGTATTTAAATTATCCCAATTTAAATAATATAGAAAGTTTAAAATAAACTTGGTACAGAGCAGAACCAGCATTAGGGTCTGTTTAAACGGATTGATCAACAGCACTAAATGGTAAACTTTTCCTTATGGGCGTTTATTTAATACCCTCTTTACAAAGGCATAAAGCAGTGAACGATGCGCACTGACCATTTTATAGTAGATAGTTTGGCTAGCTTCAGTTACCATTATTCTCGGTAGAGCAAGTCCTGTTTACACAGAATGATGCACTACCAATATTAATGGTCTTTGGAACAGCGGAAAATATTATTTCACCCTATGAATGCGAATTTTGCATGTTCCTCAGAAAATCTGCAGCATCTTTACTGAAAGATTCTAAAGTTCTTTTTCAATGTAAATGCAGTTTGGAGGATAAAAATGGGACAAAAAAAGAAACAAAATTCTTACGGGTATCTATGTCCTGAAAGCTATACAGTTGAAACCAGAAGTTTTAACATATTTATTAATGATCTTGTAGGGGGCATACAGAGTAGAATTTCAATTTTTGCAGATGACACTAAACTCTTCAGGATAATCAATACAGAGGAGTACAATATTATATTACAGGAAGATTTATGTAAATTAGAAGCTTGGGCTGATAAATGGCAAATGAGCTTTAATGGGGATAAATGTAAGGTCATGCACTTGGGTAGAAGTAATAAGATGTATAACTATGTGCTTAATTCTAAAACTCTGGGCAAAACCGTCAATGAAAAAGACCTGGGTGTATGGGTGGATGACAAACTCATATTCAGTGGCCAGTGTCAGGCAGCTGCTACAAAGGCAAATAAAATGATGGGTTGCATTAAAAGAGGCATAGATGCTCATGAGGAGAACATAATTTTACCTCTATACAAGTCACTAGTTCGACCACACTTAGAATACTGTGCACAGTTCTGGTCTCAGGTGTATAAGAAAGACATAGCTGAACTAGAGCGGGTGCAGAGAAGAGCGACCAAGTTTATTAGAGTACTGGGGGTCTGCAATACCAAGATAGGTTATTACACTTGGGGTTATTTCGTTTGGAAAAACAAAGGCTAAGGGGTGATCTTATTACAATGTATAAATACATGAGGGGACAGTACAAAGACCTTTCTATTGATCTTTTTATTCATAGACCTGAGACAGGGACAAGGAGGCATCCTCTACGTCTGGAGGAAAGAAGGTTTAAGCATAATAACAGACGCGGATTCTTTACTGTAAGAGCAGTGAGACTATGGAACTCTCTGCCGTATGATGTTGTAATGAGTGATTCACTGCTAAAATTTAAGAAGGGACTGGATGCCTTTCTAGAAAAGTATAATGTTACAGGCTACGTACACTAGATTCATTGATAGGGTGTTGATCCAGGGAACTAGTCTGATTGCCGTATGTGGAGTCGGAAGGATTTTTTTCCCCGATGTGGAGCTTACTGTTTGCCACATTGTTTTTTTTTTGCCTTCCTCTGGATCAACATGTTAGGGCATGTTAGGTTAGGATATGAGTTGAACTAGATGTACTTAAAGTCTTCCTTCAACCTTAAAAACTATGTTTCTATGTTTACATACTGTATACAAAAAGACACATATGCATGTTTTTCTCAATATCTGAAATGAAATCAGAATAAACCTTTCCCATTTTAAGTTAATTAGGATTACCATAATTATTAATGTTTGCCAAATGCCAGAATAATGAGAGAGAGGATGTTTTAAGGCATTTTTATTACTTACTGCAAAGTCAAAAGTTTACATACATTTCATTAGTATTTGGAACCATTTCCCTTACATTGAATGACTTGGGTCAAATGTTTGGGATATCCTTCCACAAGCTTCTCAGAATAGTTGGCCGGAATTTGGGCTCATTCCTCCTGACAAAACTTGTGTAACTGATCCAGGTTAGTAGGTCGCCTTGCTCGCACCTGCCTTTCCAGCTTCCCCATACATTTTCAATAGAATTGAGATCAGGGCTTTGTGATGGCCACTCCAAAACACTGACTTTCTTATCCTTAAGCCACTTTGCTACCATTTTGGCAGTATGCTTTGGGTTATTGCTATTAAGGATGGTGTTGTTAGACTTCCAAGCTTCTGCCTTTTTCCTCCAAATGTAATGATGGTTATTATGCCCAAAAAGTTAAATTTTATTTTCATCAGACCATATGGCATGTCTCCAAAAATGTAGACCTTTGTTCCTGTTTTCATTTGCAAACATTAATCTGGATTTTTTATATTTCTTTTGGAGTAATGGCTTCTTCCTGTCAGAGTGGCCTTTCAGCCCATGTTGATACATTACTCGTTACACTTTGGATATTGACACAATCTTACCAGCTTCCGCCATCATCTTCACAAGGTCTTTTGCTTTTGTCCTTGGGTCGATATGCACATGTCGGACCAAAGCACAATCATCTCTGGGACACAGAACCCGTCTCTTTCCTTAGGGGTATGATGGCTGGACATTCCCATCTTGTTTGTACTTACATATAATTGTTTGTACAGATGAGCGAGGCACCTTGAGGTATCTTGAAATTGTACCCAAGGATGAGCCAAACTTGTGCAAATCCACAATTATCTTCCTGACATCTTGGCTGATTTCTTGAGACTTTCCCATGATGCTACACAAAGAAGCAGTGTGTTTCAGGTGTGCATTAAAATATATCCTCAGGTGTGTCTCTAATTAACTCAGATGTTCCCCAAAAAACAGATGTTGCCAAATCAGACGTTTCCAAACACATGATATGGGCAGTCCAAAATTGTTTAAATAGTAGTACAAGAGATGTGGTGCACTCCGCATGGAAAAAAAAGGTGCAGGCTGAACATAAAGTCACAATGTCTATAGAAAAAACAGCCGCACACTCAAGACTTGCAGGTTTTTACGTGAAAGTTGTATTTTTTATTTTTAGTACAGGCATCACCAAATGCTTATTAGTGTTCAGAGAAAATGACGGATACTTTAAGTTACGGTTAACGTTTCGACCAAGGCTGGTCTTTGTCAAAACCACACTGAAAAACAAACATACAGTGTAAGTACATGATATAGATATGCTGTACATGTATCTGTGACATGAACAATATACAGTAAACAATATATTAACACAATAATATTCACCTAAAACGAGGATCCAATATATACAATACATGCATATTTACAACCTAATATATACAAAACGATATTAACTAGAACCCCTAAGTCCAGGGGTAATGTAGGGACTCCCTATGAACATAAATATTGTAGAATCAGGAGAAGCAAGAGGAGTATGAGAAGGGCTGCCTAGGTATGCCCTGTAAGTAATATCAACACATATACATATATATACAACCACCCAAGAGCCTAATTCCTATTATTGTATTAACCCCTGAGGTCACTAGTCCAATATACAGGAACGAGCAAAAAAGGAGACCGCGGCCGTTATATTACAGACCCTAGGTTCAGCATAAACCATATACATGCAAGAAATCTGCAGGAAAAACATATGCAGGGAAAAAAAATATGCAGGGAAAAAAAACAAAAACAAAGTAGTCTGCAATCTGCCGGATCCTGGAGCAACATTAACCCCTATCTAGAGTCTCTAATACCACATGTGACACTGACCTTTTAATGGAGGGTAGAAAAGGTACAGAGGCAGTCCGGAGTGGGCTGTGAGGAGAAAATAAACTTATAAGTATCCCACATGTATACCTCTGCGGTGAGAGAATTGCAGATTAATAAGAGTCTAAGTGATTCCCATTAGAAATCCAGGTAATTACCGGAGTCTGCAAGGGTCCTGTAGCACTGAGTCCGTCTCCTTGGTGATGCAGTGTAGAATGGTGACAACCCCCAGTGTTTTAAGCTGAAGGCGTCTGACGTCATTTCCGGGCATGCCCAGTACAGCGCTCCCAGCACAGTGCTGGAAGTGCTGTGTCACAGGAGTCTATGTAAACAAGCAGTCTGGCCACGTGGGGATCTATGAATCTGTGTAGTCTGTCTGAGAGGGGGGATGTGCCTGGAGCAAGGCCGTGTGATCTCTGTGAGGAGCTGAAATTGAACACCCCAGGGGAAATGTCTAAACACCAGGAGATGGACGGGAAGGAAGAAAAAAGGGGAAAAAATCCCCTAATAGTAAAAATAAAAATAAAAGATTAAGGATTAAAGGGACGGGTAGCCTCTCGGTAGTTATATTGGAAAAATATGCCGGAAAAAATAATAAAGAAAAAATAATAAAGAAGAATAATAAAGAAAAAAATGAAAAAATAAGGAAAAAATTTCCCAGAATATCAGTAAAACGAAAAAAAGGGAATAATAATAATACCGTATATCCCGTAATGAGGAGGGAATAAGATTTTATCGTTGAGCACTTTGTTGTAGCGGTCAGGTTTAGCATTGGAATAGAGATTATTAATTGATGGACAGCAAAAAACCAGACTAATACTAAAGAAAATAATAATGACAATAATGACTGAGAAATAAAAATTAAAAAATAAAAAATAAAAAATAAATAAAAATAAAAAATAAAAGATGAACAAAATGAATGGAATGAGACGGATACATAGAAATAATGAAAAAAGTAAATAAAAATAAATATAAATAAAAATAAAAAATAAAAGATAAAAAATAAAAGATAAAAAATAATAAAAATTTAAATGAATGAGATGAGAAAGATCAGAACAATGAAAAACTGAAAAAATGAAGAAAAATAAATAAAAAAGTGAAAAAAATAAAAATTTTTGAAAAAAATTGGAAAACTAAGAGGACTTACCCTGAGAGTGCAGTGATAGAGGAAAAGAGTGCGATCCACCAGCTTCTGTATATAGTTCTATCATGAAGTCTGAGGCGTGATGGAGAGGAAGGAAGAGGAACAAGGGTTAATTATTGCATAAATATGAAGAGCCTGTAGACTATGGTATGTGGAGAGACTGATGTCGTATGTACCTAGCTGAATACCAAGTCCAGTTCCCTATTGAGCCCCTTAGGTGAAAGGGTCTGTAGTGTATAGATCCAAAAGGCCTCCCTTTGTTTTAATAATTTTACATGATCCCCCCCACGTCTAGGTTTCTCTACTTTTTCAATCACCTGGAAGCGTAATTGTGACACCAAATGGTTGGTCCTAGTAAAGTGATCCGGAAGTGGGAGCCATGTTTTCCTAAGTCTGATGGTGGATTTATGGCTCGAAATCCTATCGCGCACATGCTGAGTCGTTTCGCCTACATATATGAGGCCGCAAGGGCATTTTATCAAGTAGACTACAAAATTGGAATTGCATGTATGAAACCCCTTGATGTCAAACCTCTTGCCAGTGTGTGGGTGTATGATCTCACTTGACTTAATTACATTAGCACAGCAGGCACATCCTAGACAAGGGAACGTGCCTGTTCTTGCGGAGCCTAAAAACTGTTGTTTCGGTTGTCTGGTGAGGCTACCCACATCCGCCCTAACCAGATAATCCCTGATGTTTCTTGGTCTACGTTTGCACATCAGGGTAGGAGATTGAAAGGGGGTTATTTGAGGGTAGGCCTCGGACAGGAGGGGCCAATGTTTGTTAATTACCTTGTATACCAAGGGCATAACAGGGTGATGTGTATGTATGAAAGGGACCCTATCTTTTTTGGGGGTTTGGTTGGCCGGAGGAGGATGATTTTGTAGAATTCTTCGTTTCTCATATTGGAGAATATTGATGGGATATTCTCTCTCCATGAATTTCTGGGACATGTCGTTTAGCCGGGTCTCTGTCAAGTTGGGGTCCGAAACTATATTAGTGACCCTGTGGAATTGTGATCGCGGTAAGCTGTTCCTAGTGGATTTGGGGTGGCAACTTGTGTAGAGGAGTAGATTATTTGAATCTGTAGGTTTCACAAAGATGTCTGTGTCCAAACCACCATGTCCGTTTTTGATCACCAGGGTGTCTAGAAATGGAATTTTCTGTGTATCACTATTAGGTACAAATTGTAGCTCTGGTCTTACCTCATTGATCTGAGAGACAAATAGGGAGAATGTTGCAGCTGGCCCGTTCCATAGACAGAAGACGTCGTCTATGTAGCGGACCCAGCATCCTGAGTATGACTGGAAAAGAGGATTAACATACACGTGACTCTGTTCAAATTGGTCCATGTATAGATTGGCGTAAGCCGGCGCCATATTAGACCCCATGGCTGTCCCACAGATTTGTTGATAGAATTGGTCGCCAAAGAGGAAATAGTTTTCCTCTAGGACTAGGGTCAAAAGGTCCAAAATGAATTGCTGTGACCGGGGGCTAAGGTTAGAGGTCAACAAGTTATTGCTCACGGCCTCCACACCCAAATCATGCTTGATTGAGGTGTAGAGGCTTTTGACATCCAGAGTAGTCAATAGACATTCTGTTTGAATAAAGGACAGTTGTTTGATTGTCCTGATGAAGTGGCCGGTGTCTAAAATAAAAGACCTGGTGTTCTTGACCAGCGGAGTAAGATATTTCTCGAGAAAAATGGATAGTGGAGATAGGATAGAGTCTGTGGACGCCACAATGGGGCGACCTGGAGGGTTGGTCAGGGATTTATGTATCTTAGGAAGAACGTAAAACACTGGTGTAACTGGGTGTGGGTTTGACAGGAAAATTGCAGTTTTTTGATCAATGCAGTTAAGGGTTGCATATTCCTGGAGTATAGTGTCAATTTTCTTTTTGATTTTGACTGTGGGGTCATGGGCAATTTGTTTATAGGTAGAAGTGTCTGAAAGCTGATTCTGGATTTCCCTCATGTAGTCACTAGAATTCATAACGACTATGGCCCCACCTTTGTCTGCTGGTTTAATTGTTATATTTTTATTATTTTTCAATGATTCAATGGCCTGTTTTTCCAATGGTGTTATATTGCTTTTTGTGGGGAAATGGCCCTTCTGGTGTTGTTTAAGGATATCCTGTATATCCCGGTGTATCAGTTCAATGCATGTTTCAGTTGCATGATATGTGTGGGGTGGGTTAAATGAGCTTTTATTAAACAAGCCTAGAGAAGAAATTGATAGTTCGGGAGTAGGAGTCCCCACAGTGGGAGGAGGCTTATTCCCAAGAGTGTCCTGAAGCAAACCAAAGTGTGTTTTGAGTCTAATACTCCGATAGAAATACTGTAGATCCTGTTCAAGTTTAAAACTATCCCAGGCAGGGGTAGGGCAGAATGAGAGCCCACGTTTTAGAACTAAAAGTTCCAATGGGTTTAAAGTGTAAGATGATATATTGATCACAGACTTACATTCCCTACCTGTGACCTCGTTACCATACGTTCGGTTGTATTTACGTTTGGACCTCCTTGTCGGTCTCCTCCTTGCTGTCTCCAATTGCCCCTCCCGGGTTGTCTTTTCCCTAAAAAACGTCCCTGGTTGTTGGTATATGAGGATCCACTGCTGTCGGAGCTGAAAGAACCGGGACGTCTGGAGATGTATTGTCCTCGCCTTTGTCCAAAGTAAGTGGACTCGTTCCATCGGTACACACGTTCAAGTCTATAGTCCTCCGAGTCCCTATGAAATTTGCTTCTCTTAGTCTCTTGCAGAGATTTCCGGTTCTCTTCTATGATCTTGTCAGTCTTCAATTTCAGAGTTTGCCAATCTGAGGCAGGAATAGTTGAGCTGAGTTGTTCCTCGATGGACTTGACCTTTGTTTCTGATTCAAGGATGGCCGTCTGTAGAGTCTCTATTGTAAGAAGGATTAAGTCCAATGAGCACTTGTTGAGAATTTGTTGATACTTCTCGCAGTAATCTGGTTTGTCCGCGAATAGTGTAGGGCGGAGGTTGCACCCCAATCCTCTTGGGATCCTGCCCAATTTAAAATATTCAGCTAAGGTAATAGAGTGAAGGTCATACGACATCAATCTCCGGCGTTCCTTCTCATAGTCTTTGCTTCTAATCTCCTGCGTTGGTGTGCGGAGAAAATCACTGGATTTCGTGATCTTCGACAAGATAGTCGATGCGGTTGTTTCATCAAACGCAAAAGTCTGTGTAGACATTAGGTAGCAGGTGCGACCAACAACAAAAATTGTTCAGGTAGTACAAGAGATGTGGTGCACTCCGCATGGAAAAAAAAGGTGCAGGCTGAACATAAAGTCACAATGTCTATAGAAAAAACAGCCGCACACTCAAGACTTGCAGGTTTTTACGTGAAAGTTGTATTTTTTATTTTTAGTACAGGCATCACCAAATGCTTATTAGTGTTCAGAGAAAATGACGGATACTTTAAGTTACGGTTAACGTTTCGACCAAGGCTGGTCTTTGTCAAAACCACACTGAAAAACAAACATACAGTGTAAGTACATGATATAGATATGCTGTACATGTATCTGTGACATGAACAATATACAGTAAACAATATATTAACACAATAATATTCACCTAAAACGAGGATCCAATATATACAATACATGCATATTTACAACCTAATATATACAAAACGATATTAACTAGAACCCCTAAGTCCAGGGGTAATGTAGGGACTCCCTATGAACATAAATATTGTAGAATCAGGAGAAGCAAGAGGAGTATGAGAAGGGCTGCCTAGGTATGCCCTGTAAGTAATATCAACACATATACATATATATACAACCACCCAAGAGCCTAATTCCTATTATTGTATTAACCCCTGAGGTCACTAGTCCAATATACAGGAACGAGCAAAAAAGGAGACCGCGGCCGTTATATTACAGACCCTAGGTTCAGCATAAACCATATACATGCAAGAAATCTGCAGGGAAAAAAAATATGCAGGGAAAAAAAACAAAAACAAAGTAGTCTGCAATCTGCCGGATCCTGGAGCAACATTAACCCCTATCTAGAGTCTCTAATACCACACGTGACACTGACCTTTTAATGGAGGGTAGAAAAGGTACAGAGGCAGTCCGGAGTGGGCTGTGAGGAGAAAATAAACTTATAAGTATCCCACATGTATACCTCTGCGGTGAGAGAATTGCAGATTAATAAGAGTCTAAGTGATTCCCATTAGAAATCCAGGTAATTACCGGAGTCTGCAAGGGTCCTGTAGCACTGAGTCCGTCTCCTTGGTGATGCAGTGTAGAATGGTGACAACCCCCAGTGTTTTAAGCTGAAGGCGTCTGACGTCATTTCCGGGCATGCCCAGTACAGCGCTCCCAGCACAGTGCTGGAAGTGCTGTGTCACAGGAGTCTATGTAAACAAGCAGTCTGGCCACGTGGGGATCTATGAATCTGTGTAGTCTTTATTATTTTTTCCGGCATATTTTTCCAATATAACTACCGAGAGGCTACCCGTCCCTTTAATCCTTAATCTTTTATTTTTATTTTTACTATTAGGGGATTTTTTCCCCTTTTTTCTTCCTTCCTGTCCATCTCCTGGTGTTTAGACATTTCCCCTGGGGTGTTCAATTTCAGCTCCTCACAGAGATCACACGGCCTTGCTCCAGGCACATCCCCCCTCTCAGACAGACTACACAGATTCATAGATCCCCACGTGGCCAGACTGCTTGTTTACATAGACTCCTGTGACACAGCACTTCCAGCACTGTGCTGGGAGCGCTGTACTGGGCATGCCCGGAAATGACGTCAGACGCCTTCAGCTTAAAACACTGGGGGTTGTCACCATTCTACACTGCATCACCAAGGAGACGGACTCAGTGCTACAGGACCCTTGCAGACTCCGGTAATTACCTGGATTTCTAATGGGAATCACTTAGACTCTTATTAATCTGCAATTCTCTCACCGCAGAGGTATACATGTGGGATACTTATAAGTTTATTTTCTCCTCACAGCCCACTCCGGACTGCCTCTGTACCTTTTCTACCCTCCATTAAAAGGTCAGTGTCACATGTGGTATTAGAGACTCTAGATAGGGGTTAATGTTGCTCCAGGATCCGGCAGATTGCAGACTACTTTGTTTTTGTTTTTTTTCCCTGCATATTTTTTTTCCCTGCATATGTTTTTCCTGCAGATTTCTTGCATGTATATGGTTTATGCTGAACCTAGGGTCTGTAATATAACGGCCGCGGTCTCCTTTTTTGCTCGTTCCTGTATATTGGACTAGTGACCTCAGGGGTTAATACAATAATAGGAATTAGGCTCTTGGGTGGTTGTATATATATGTATATGTGTTGATATTACTTACAGGGCATACCTAGGCAGCCCTTCTCATACTCCTCTTGCTTCTCCTGATTCTACAATATTTATGTTCATAGGGAGTCCCTACATTACCCCTGGACTTAGGGGTTCTAGTTAATATCGTTTTGTATATATTAGGTTGTAAATATGCATGTATTGTATATATTGGATCCTCGTTTTAGGTGAATATTATTGTGTTAATATATTGTTTACTGTATATTGTTCATGTCACAGATACATGTACAGCATATCTATATCATGTACTTACACTGTATGTTTGTTTTTCAGTGTGGTTTTGACAAAGACCAGCCTTGGTCGAAACGTTAACCGTAACTTAAAGTATCCGTCATTTTCTCTGAACACTAATAAGCATTTGGTGATGCCTGTACTAAAAATAAAAAATACAACTTTCACGTAAAAACCTGCAAGTCTTGAGTGTGCGGCTGTTTTTTCTATAGACAAAATTGTTTAAAGGCATAGTAATCTTAGTGTATGTAAACTTTTGACTTTGCAGTAAGTCATACAAATGCCTTAAAACATTCTCTCTCTCTTCTCATTATTCTGGCATTTGTCAATTATTAATAATTGTGGTGTTAGGGCTAGCGGAACGCACCAAATGAATATAGAGATTTTATTATAATAGATGCGTTCGCAGCCCAGGGTCCACCGTGCAGGCGAACCTGCTGCTAGCAAACGGCGGAACTATATGGCGGTATGAGCTAACTCTGTTACTTCACAGAGTAGCCGTGAACTCAAAGCACTGCGCCCTGTTAGACTTCACAGTGGCACAGGCTAACTACCCAAACGAGAGCAGTCAGTGGTCATGCACGCACACAAAACACCTAGCCAGAGGTGCCAGCATTCTAGGGGCTTATTTCAGCCAGATCCCTGAATACACAAACACACAAACTCCTCGCTGGAGTTGCCAGCATTCTAGGGGCTTATTTCAGCCGGGTCCCTGAACACAATCATACATGATCACACTGGCGCAAAGTACATAACTTAGAACAATACTAGCGCATGGCCGTGCGGCCATGCAAGCCTTAAATAGTTTCAGCACGTACAGGACCTTCCTAGAAGGACCAATGAGAGGCTGCCACAGAGCGTGAGCACCTACAGGACCTTCCTGAAGGACCAATGGCCTAAGCTGCAGTATCTGATCATGTGACCTCGATCTCCACTGAGAGATCTTACTCTGGGCATGCTCAGAATGAGAAAAGCAGGACTTAGTCCCAGAAGCATCTGCTCGCCGCTGTCCAGCACTGACTTCAATGGCAGAAGCAGGGAAAGCAGCAGTAACTCTTTGTACAGAGTCAGACTGAGCGAGACGCTGGGACCGATGTCTCCGCTGAGCAGGCTCCACTGTGGCAGGAGAAGAATGGGAGACCGCAGCGGGGATGGACCAAGATTCCCCCTGTGCAGAGGCTGGAATTTGACCCCTAACATTACCCCCCTCCTAGGGCCCCCCTCCTTGGGCCTCGCTACGTTCGAAGGCAGCAATGAGCTGCGGAGCCCGAATGTGCCCAGCAGGCTTCCAGGACCTATCCTCAGGACCGTAACCCTTCCAGTCCACCCAAAAAAATTTTTGGCCATGAACCACCTTGCACCCCAAAATAGCGTTCACCTCGTAATCGTCCGTAGACGAACCCGATGTCCCGGCAGATGACTCAGAAAACCAGGACATGTATACGGGCTTAAGGAGGGACACATGAAAGGTGTCGGTGATACCTAGGCATGGAGGAAGGGCTAGATGGTAGACCACAGGATTAACCTGTTTGAGAACCTTGAAGGGACCCAAGTAGCGAGGAGCAAATTAGTGGACTCAACACGCAGCCTGATGTTACGAGCGGAGAGCCACACTAAGTCGCCAGGAGCAAAGGTCGGGGCAGGGCGCCGATGTGCATCGGGGGAGGACCCCATTCTCTCCTTGGAGGCCTGGATAGCATCCTGAGTGCGGTCCCAAATGTCTCGTGCCTCCACTGCCCATTCTGCCACCCTGGAATCAGCAGAGGACACAGGCATGGGCACAGGAACCCGTGGATGTTTGCCGTAATTAAGGAGGAAAGGAGTCTGACCGGTGGAGTCGGCTACAGCATTGTTAAGAGCAAACTCAGCCCACGGTAACAAGGATGCCCTGTTGTCCTGCCTGGCAGAAACAAAATGTCGTAAATAAGTGACCAGAGTCTGATTGGCCCTCTCAACCAACCCATTCGTCTTGGGATGATAAGCCGAGGAGAGATTTAACTCAATACTGAGTAGACAACAAAGCTCCCTCCAGAATCGAGCAAACTGGGGACCCCGGTCACTGAAAATCTTGTCCGGCATACCGTGTAAGCGAAAGATATGCTTGATGAACAAGGCTGCCAGAGCCCGTGCAGAAGGTAGCCATGGAAAAGGCACTAAATGAACCATTTTGGAAAAATGGTCGGTGATCACCCAGATAATGGTGCAGTTACGAGACTTGGGTAAGCCCACTACAAAGTCCATCCCGACCATCTCCCAGGGCCTGTCTGCCACCGGCAGAGGGTAAAGCAACCCAGCTGGCCGTTGCCGAGGGGACTTGTTCTTGGCGCAAGAGACACACGCCCGAACATAGTCTGCGACATCACGAGCCATATGCGGCCACCAGTATGTCCTCACCAGTAACTCAGATGTCCTTTTGGAACCAAAATGTCCACCCACCCTGGACGAGTGTGCCCAAGAGACAACCTCCGGTCGCAAACTGGATGGTACAAAAGTCTTGCCCGGAGGCACAGACTCTAGCGAAACCGGGGCCACAGTTCTCAGGCTCTCAGTGGGAACAATAAGTCGAGGCTCCTCTTCCTCCTCCACAGATGACACAACGGAGCGAGAGAGAGCATCAGCACGAATGTTCTTCTCCCCAGAAAGAAAATGGAGGGTAAAATGGAACCGGGAGAAGAAAAAGGACCATCTGGCCTGGCGAGAATTTAACCGCTGGGCTGTCTACAGGTACACCAAATTTTTATGATCTGTGAAGACTTGGAAGGGAAAACGAGCTCCCTCCAAGAGATGTCTCCACTCCGAGAAAGCCAACTTCAGGGCTAGCAACTCCCTGTCCCTGATGGAATAATTCCTCTCTGCTGGTGATAAGGTCTTTGAGAAGAAGAAGCAAGGATGCTTCCGACCTTGAGCATCCTTTTGGAAGAGGGCTGCTCCAGCACCAACAGATGAGGCATCCACCTCCATGATAAATGGCTTATCAACATCGGGGCGATGTAGGATGGGAGCGCTAGTGAAGTGTGACTTAATGGAGTTAAAGGCCTTGGAGACCTCCTCAGACCACAATTTGTGATTTGCTCCCTTCTTGGTGAGGGCAACCAAGGGAGCTACCAAAGTTGAGAAGTGCGGAATGAACTGGCGATAATAATTAATGAACCTCATAAAGCGCTGCTCCGCTTTAAGAGAATGGGGTTCCTTCCAGTCCATCACAGCCTGTAGTTTGGCAGGATCCTTGGACAATCCCTGGGCGGAGATGATATAGCCAATGAAAGGTAAGGACTCCTGCTCAAACACACACTTCTCCAACTTGGCATAGAAGGAGTTTGCCCGTAGGAGATCGAAGACTTTGCAAACATCTCTGCGGTGGGAGTCAATATCTGGAGAGTAGATGAGAATATCATCCAGATAGACTACGACTGAGGTGGAGAGCATATCCCGGAAGATGTCATTCACAAAGTCTTGGAAAACGGCTGGGGCATTGCCGCTGCCCAGCACTGACTTCAATGGCAGAAGCAGGGAAAGCAGCAGTAACTCTTTGTACAGAGTCAGACTGAGCGAGACGCTGGGACCGACGTCTCCGCTGAGCAGGCTCCACTGCGGCAGGAGAAGAATGGGAGATGGAGATGGACTGAGATTCCCCCTGTGCAGAGGCAGGAACTCGACCCCTAACATGTGGTAATCCTAAGAGCCCTAAAAAGATTTACCGTATTTTTCCGACTATAAGACGCACTTTTTTTCCTCCAAATTTGGGAGGAAAGTGTGGGTGCGTCTTATAGTACGGATGTAGCATGTGGGGAGGGGGGCAGCAGCGAGTGGGATTGCACTGTTATCCCACTTCAGGATGTCCCCGCTGCCCGGAATCAGCTGCTGTGGAAACCACATGGCCCCGCTGATTAAGTGCAGTGAATATTTAATAGTTGCTCCCCGCCCACCGATCAGCTGAGCGGTGAGCCGGGAGCAGCAAATGAATACTGCACTTAAGCAGGGACACACAGTTTCCCCAGCACTGATTCCGGGGAGAATCTGTGTGTCTGGGGGAGGAGGAGGCAGCAGCAGGGGCCAGGAGATCGCTGCATACCTGCCTGTGCTGGACGCTGAGCTGTCTGTGGTGCACAGGGAGGACCTGTGTGATGTCAGAAGTGGGCGGGCTGGAGCATCACATGGCAGCCCAGAGCCCTCCCTCTTCTGACATCATCACAGGTCCTTCAGACTCCCACCTAGTATCTGCAGCTTCCTCTTATGTCCTGCGCTGTGGAAAGGCAACAACAACAGGGAGGGCTCTTGTGTGTGCAGCCATGGGATACTCCAGCTTTTACCTCACCACAGTGTGGCTGCCACAATTAAGAAGTCAGTCTTTACAAAACACAATAAAGCACTCTGCCACTCCTTTGGTGAACTATAACTCCCAGCATGTCATAGGATCTGCAGGACATGCTGGGAGTTATAGTTCTCCCATGGGATTTTAAAGCAGCACTCCAGTGTTATTTTGCAGTGCTGGAGTGGTGCTTTCACTATAAGCCCTGTGCACCTATTCTTAGGGCTCATTTCCACATGCGAGGCACACGTCCGTATCTCGCATGTGGAAACCAAGCTGTGGAGCCAGCACTCCAGAGCAGAGCGTTCGGCCGCATAGGAACACATGGAGCTGCACAGCTCCGCTCCAAAGTGCCGGCGCCAGAGCTTGGTTTCCACATGCGAGATACGGACGTGTGCCTCACATGTGGAAATGAGCCCTTATACTCACCCTCCAGCGTCTTCATATCGTACTTCACAGACACCACACTGGTCCCGCAGCTTCCAACATAATAACATACTATTATATATAATAACACCACATATAATATTTATATTTATTTATTTATGTTATTAAATATTTTACCACATTTTTTTTGCTTCAAATATTTTTTCCCTATTTTCCACCTCTAAAACCTGGGTGCGCCTTATAGTCCGGTGCGTCCTATAGTCCGAAAAATACGGTAATCTGATTTCATGTCAGATATTGAGGAAAAATATGCACGTGTCTTTTTATATAGTGTATGGATATGAATACTTTTCTGCCCAATGATGACAAAAGTATTCTCGGAGTGATATCTTTATTAGCTAACCAGAAAATAAAATGTTTGCATACTTTCAGAGCACAAAGGCTCCTTCTTTAGGCAAATTACAAATACTATAGATTAATAAGAAAAAAGCACAATATTTATGGAATACTACAGTAGGACATTTGTTCAGGGGGTAGGAGGCGTGATGCCTCCTAGAGATAAGCCAAGGAAATCAAATTAGGCATTTTCTTACAAATGGAGAGGCAGTGAAAATGATGTTTTTAGCTATCTGGAGTCCATCTGGTGGAGGTATGAATTGTATTCATGTACTGAGTCATAAATCCAGGTGTTAAATTGAGTCCTAGTGTCAAAGAATTGAACATCTTCATTAGTTTGAATTCCCAAATGTTTCTTTCTCTGTCATCCTTAAAATTACCTTTTAGTATTAAGACTTTTAAATCTGTCATACTATGTCCAGGTCCAGAGAAATGTTTTCCCACAGATGTGTCAATTTCATTTCTGATTGTGTGTCTGTGTAGATTCATCCTAGTTTGAAGTTTTTGCATGGTTTCCCCAATATAGATATTTCCAGGGCACTTCGTACATTGTATCATGTACACTACGTTGGAGGATGTACATGAAAAGGAACCCGTGACCTCATAGTCCTGAATTGTGTTTGGTACGCGGACTATATTTATTGTGCCAGTAACTGATGGTGATGAGAGGACACTTCTGACAAGGAGATTCCTTAAGTTAGGGGGCTGTTTATAGGAGAGAAATGGTAGTTCTGGGAATATGTCTTTCAATTTGTGATCTCTATGGAACATGGGTTGGAGATCAGCACCAATTTTCCTTAGGATGCTCATGTGGGGGTTGTATGTGACCACAAGAGGCACCCTGTTGTTATCCTCTCTCAGTTTGTAATCTAGGAGGCTGTTTCTTGGGATCTTTGTAACCCTGTGGATCTGTTCATCTTTTACCAGTTGATGGTATCCTTGTTGTAGGAATGTATTCCTCAGTGATAGCAGCTGTAGTTTCCTGCCTTTACTGTCTGAACAGATCCGAATATACCTCAGAGCTTGACTGTAGATGATGGAATTTTTTTGTGTGTCTTGGATGAAAGCTGTTCCATCTAAGATATGCCGGACGTCCTGTGGGCTTATGGTAAATTGATGTTTCTATGGCTTTGTCCTAGGTGTATATAGTCATGTCCAGAAAATGTATTTGGGTCTTTGAAAAGTTGAGGGTGAGCTTGATGGTTGGGTGGTTCTTGTTGAAGTTATTGTGGAAGGTGAGCAGATCTTTTGAGCCTGTCCAGATTATTAGCAGATCATCAATGTAGAGGAAGTATGTAAGAGGTTTAACAGAGCAAGATGACAAAAAATCCTCCTCCAGTTTCACCATAAATAAGATGGCATATTGTGGAGACATTTTGCTTCCCATGGCGCTGTCCATACACTGTTGGTATAAATTGTTCTCAATTGAAAAATAGTTGTGATGGAGCACAAACCTGATAAATTGCAGTGTTGTTCCTTGGCAAAAGAAAATTTGAAGGAAATTTGCATGCTGCAATTCCATCCTCATGAGGAATTCTGGAATAGAGAGATGCTACATCAATGGTGGCTAGTATTCTGTCCTCTGAAAGTGGGCCCAGCGCTGACAATTTGCAAAGAATATCCGTAGTGTCCTGGATATAGCTGGGTGTGCACCTCACCAAGGTTTTCAGAATATTCTCCACCCAGCCTGAGATATTCTCAGCCAAAGTCCCAATACCAGAGATGATAGTCCTCCCAGGATCACCCCCTTTATGTATTTTAGGCAACATGTTGAAGGTACCTGTTTGGGGATTGTCTGGTATTAGTTACAACATCGAGGATGAAGTAGAATCAAATCCATTGATGACATGTGTTAGTTCCTCTGTGTATTTTTTGGTGGGATCTTCCTGAAGCGGAGTGTAGTATTTTATATCCAAGAGTTGGCTGTTTGCTTCCTGGATGCAATCTGTCGTGTTCATTATGACTACAGCTCCTCCTTTGTCTGCTGGTTGGTGATGATATTGTTATTGGCTTTTAAGGATTGTATGGCTTTTCTTTCCTCTATAGTGATATTTTGCAGCATTTTAAGGTGTCTGTCCAAAATGTCAGAGTTTGGTTGTGCCCAGGTTGTGGGGTACAGTTTGTCCTCTTTTTCTTTTTTGCTGCGTCGTTTACATTGTCTTGTGATGTGATATCTGCATGGTTATGAAATAATTCTTTGAGTCGCAATCTGTGGAAGAATTCCTCGATATCACTACAGAACTGAGCCCTATCAAGCTGTTTTGTAGGACAGAATGTTAGACCCTTTGATAGAGCATGCATTACTCTGAAAGCTTGCAAACATTTTATTTTCTGGTTAGCCAATAAATGTATCTCTCCGAGAATACTTTTGTCATCATTGGGCAGAAATGTATTCACATCGATTTTTCTGGTTAAAACGGTACCACAATACAATTTGTTATTGTACATCATATATAGTGTATGCAAACTTCTGGTTTCAACTATATCAGAGCAGGGAGTTATATTCTTTCTACCTGCTATTTATAGGCCACTCTAGTCTTGCAGCTTGCAAAGCTAAATTATCACACACAGTATGCATGCAGTACAGTGGATAGAAAACGTTTACACACCCCTGTTAAATTGCCTGTTTTTTTGCCCTTCAAAAAATCATACCAAGAAGAATAATTTCTGAAATGTTTCTATCTTTAATCTCTTTTCGGCATCAGCTGTACATGTACAATCAAAAGCAGGTGCATGGATCAGCCTTACCTGGCAAATAATGACTATATAAGGGAAGGGTTCGACAGACATATAACTTGGAAGAGTATGGCAATGCAATGCTTGGACAGGCTGGCAGCTATATGACTCGACTGTAACAGTTGCATAGAAATACATGCTGTCATGCTCAGGTTGGGTGAGCCAACAGCTAGTCTGAGCATTGCATTGCAATCCTTGTCCGATTTATACTGCCATCAGACTCTTCCCTAACAGCCAAAATCTACCTTTAACAGACATGAGTGGAGCAAATCTCTGTCCACTACTGTTAATGTTAATGTGACTGGGCATTCAAAGGAGTCTATGGACTTTCTTATGTACACCTATATAGTATTGATGAACAGGGGGTACGAAAAGTATTCAGACCCCTTTACATTTTTCACTCTTTGCTTCACTGCAGCCATTTGGTAAATTCAAAAAAGTTATTTTTTTTTCTCATTTATGTACACTCTGCACCCCATTTTGACTGACAAAAACCGAAATGTAGAAATGTTTGCAAATGTATTTAAAAAAACCCTGAAATATCACATGGTCATAATTATTTAGTGCTCAGCAGGGCTGTATTTGACACTAGGCACTTTTAGGCATGTGCCTAGGGCGTCAGGATTTGGGGGCGCACTTGAGCAAGTTTTTTTTTATAATGTCCGGGGTCAAACAAACCCTACCTCCCTCCCCCTATCCCTCCCTCCCCACCTCCTTGAAGACGTCATACTCACCCTCCTCCAGCCGTGCGTGCAACTCCGTCTCAGTGCCGGCAGCTCATCCTGTCCTTAGCGGCCATGTGGTACTGCTCATTAAGGTGATGAATATGGATGCATATTCATCACTTTAATGAGCGGTACTACGTGACCGCTGATACAGAAAGAATATAAACAAGGAGCAATCAGGTGCAATTAATAAATGTATTTTTTATTGAAAGTCCAAAAATAGACCAAATAACCACAAATCAGCACAAAAAATCAAGATGAGACATATATTGGAGAAAGACAGAAAAGTAAAGGGGCCACTAATTGCAACTGCCCAACTGTGCAAACATATCCATAGTCATTTAAAGAGTTTGTGCAGTAGTAAGTCACAGTAATAAGATAAGATCCCTTATCTCGCAAGAGATGTCAAAATCGCTGCATCTTAAATAAATTTCTACAAGGAGAGAAGGCTTACCGCAGGCAGAAGTAAGAGGACCCCAGATTGGGTGTTAGGCGACCCCAAATGACCCTGCACACGTTTCGCGTGTTCACTGCACCACTTTATCAAGCGGTGCAGTAAACACGCGAAACGCACATCAGGGTCACCAGGGGGAGCCATGCATACAGGATGGGAGGATGGGGGAGCCATGCATACAGGGTGGGAGGATGGGGGAGCCATGCATACAGTGTGGGAGGAAGGGGAGCCTTGCATACAGGATGGGAGGATGGGGGAGTCATGCATACAGGGTGGGAGGATGGGGGAGCCATGCATACAGGATGGGATGATGGGGGAGCCATGCATACAGGATGGGAGGATGGGGGAGCCATGCATACAGGATGGGAGGATGGGGGAGCCATGCATACAGGATGGGAGGATGGGGGGCATGCATACATGATGGGAGGATGGGGGAGCCATGCATACAGGGTGGGAGGATGGGGGAGCCATGCATATAGGGTGGGAGAATGGGGGAGCCATGCATACAGGATGGGAAGATGGAGGAGCCATGCATACAGGATGGGGGAGCCATGCATACAGGATGGGAGAATGGGAGAGCCTTGTATACAGGGTAGGAGGATGGGGAGCCATGCATACAGGGTGGGAGGATGGGGGAGCCATGCTTACAGGATGGGAGGAAGGGGGAGCCATGCATATAGGATGGGAGGATGGGGGAGCCATGCATACAGGATGGGAGGATGGGGAGCCATGCATACAAGATCGGAGGATGTGGGAGCCGAGCCATGCATACAGGATGGGAGGATGGGGGAGCCATGCATACAAGATGGAAGGATGTGGGAGCCGAGCCATGCATACAGGATGGGAGGATGGGGGAGCCATGCATACAAGATGGGAAAGGGGGAGTCGAGCCATACATGCAGGATGGGAGGATGGTGAGCCGAGCTATGCATACAAGATGGGAGGATGGGGGAGCCATACATACAAGATGGGAGGGAGGAGCTGAGCCATACATACAGGATGGGAGGATGGGGGAGCCAAGCCATGCATACAAGATGGGAGGATGAGGGCACCATGCATACAGGATGGGAGGATGGGGGAGCCATGCATACAAGATGGGACTGGGGGAGCCATGCATACAACACGGGGAGCCACACAGAGGAGAACAGGACGGGGGAACCACACATACTGGGACAGGGATGAGGGGACAATACATACCCGGCTTATACTCGAGTCGATAAGCTTACCCAGTTTTTTGTGGCAATATTAGGTACCTCGGCTTATACTCGGGTCGGCTTATACTCGAGTGTATATGGTATGTAATATATACACATGTATGTGTGTGTGGCTATATACATATATATATATATATATATATATATATATATATATATATATATATATATATATATCTTTGTTGCCATAAAAGGAGGGGGGCCCAGACACAGTTCTTGCACAGGGGCCCCAAGCTGTCAGTGTCCACCTCTGCCCAGGGATCAATTGTACTCGGATCTTACAGAAGTGAGTCCAGTTGAGGCTCTGACTGCTGGGTCAGAGCAACGTGAGCAGCGTGATCAGATCATGTGATCACACTGCTGACATCGCTCACTCGCGCTGCAGAGGTGAACAATGGTGGTAAGTCCCCAGTGGAGCAGAAGACACTGAAGATTAAGTGCACGGGGTCCAAAATAAAAGAAAGTCAAAACCGCACCCTTTTATATAAAGATTGAAGGTCTCAGCGGACACAAGGGCGCACGTGCAAAACCAGGGAGCCCATCCCGGACAGTACCAAGACCACAAAAAACAAAGAGACAGCGCCACTATGGATGGTGAAAAAATAGGAGCTTACATTTATTCTGCCTCCTGTAGCGACGTTTCAGTCAACAGACTTGACAGTGCTTGATAAAGGTCTGTTGACCGAAACGTCGCTACAGGAGGCAGAATAAATGTAAGCTCCTATTTTTCCACCATCCATTGTGGCGCTGTCTCTTTATTTTTTGTGGTCTAAGTGCATGGGGGGGACAATTTGAGTGAAGATGGGGTTATTTATTATGTGCGGGGAGAATTGGAGTGGAGATGGGGGATTTATTATGTGTGGGGACAATTGGAGTGGGGATGGAGGGATTTAATATGAGGGGGAGATTTGAGGACAGAAAATGAAGAGCAAGAGGGAGATGGGGAAACGGTACAGAGGAATGGGGGCATGTATGAGGAAACAGTACAGGGGAATGGGGGCATGTATGAGGAAACAGTACAAGGGAATGGGGGTATGTATGAGGAAAAAGTACAGGGGAATGAGGGCATGTATGAGGAAACAGTGCGGGGGAATGGGGGACATGTATGAGGAAACAGTATGGGGGAGTGAGGGCATGTACCAGGAAACAGTGTGGGGAATGGGGGGCATGTATGAGGAAACAGTACTGGGAAATGGGAGGCATGTATGAGGAAACAGTATGGGGGAAAGGGGGGCATGTATGAGGAAACAGCATGGGGGAATGGGGGGCATATATGAGGAAACAATATGGGGGGATGGGTGAAGACAGTATGGGGAGCAAACGGGGGAATGTATGCGGACACAGTATGAGTAGCGATGTTAAAAATGGATGTGGACAGAGTACTGGGAGTGAGGGTGACGGGATGTGTGCAGTCACAGTATGGGGAGTCAGGTGAGCAGGCAGTATAGAAAGTGAGGGGGTAAATATATGAGGAGACAGTTTGGTGGCAGGATGTGAGAGGAGACAGTATGAGGAGGGAGGATAATAGTGTGAGGAGACAGTATGGGGGCAGAAAAGTGAGTGGGGGCAGAAAAGTGAGTGGGCACAGAAGAGAAACTGAGTAGTGGGGGCGTAGCATGGAGGGACAGTGTAAGGGCACAGCCAGGAGGAGACAGTATACCAAGGAGGGGGAGTGTGATGAGAGAGTACAATATAGATACTGGACCCAATAGCGGGGACACAGTATGAGAGGACAGTGTGAAGACGGGCCGGTATGGAAAGGAGAGGTCAGTGTGAAGAGCATATACCATAAGAGGGACAATGTGGAGGTCATATTTTGTGCAGACAATATAGTGAGGGGCATTTTTTTATTCAGGAGCATTATAATGACACTTGTATCTTTAAGGGCATCATGTGGAGATTTTCTGCAAAAGAGCGGAGAAGATGGAAGTCTGCAGAGACGAGCTGTGGATGAGAAAACTCATCATGTGGTCTGGACAAGATGAAGAAAAGAAGAACAACTCCAGAGACGACGTCATCTATAAGGTACCTGAATGTAAATGTTATGTGTAGTGTTGAGCATTCCGATACCGCAAGTATCGGGTATCGGCCGATACTTGCGGGTATCGGAATTCCGATACCGAGATCCGATACTTTTGTGGTATCGGGTATCGGTATCAAAACAACATTAATGTGTAAAATAAAGAATTAAAATAAAAAATATTGCTATACTCACCTCTCCGACGCAGCCTGGACCTCACCGAGGGAACTGGCAGCATTCTTTGCTTAAAATGCGCGCGTTTACTTCCTTCCGTCACGTCACGGCTTGTGATTGGTCGCGTGCCGCCCATGTGGCCGCGACGCGACCAATCACAGCAAGTCGTGACGTAATTTTCAGGTCCTCAATGCCTAATTCTAGGCATTGAGGATTTTAAAATTATGTTCCGGCTTGTGATTGGTCGCGTCGCGGTCACATGGGCGACGCGACCAATCACAAGCCGTGACGTCACGGGAGGCAGGAAACGCGCGCATTTTAAAATTACGTCACGGCTTGTGATTGGTTGCGTGCCGCCCATGTGACCGCGACGCGACCAATCACAGCAAGCCGTGACGTAATTTCAGGTCCTGAATGCCTAATTCTGCATTCAGGACCTGAAAATTACGTCACGGCTTGCTGTGATTGGTCGCGTCGCGGTCACATGGGCGGCACGTGACCAATCACAAGCCGTGACGTCACGGAAGGAAGTAAACGCGCGCATTTTAAGCAAAGAACGCTGCCGGTTCCCTCGGTGAGGTCCAGGCTGCGTCGGAGAGGTGAGTATAGCAATATTTTTTATTTTAATTCTTTATTTTACACATTAATATGGATCCCAGGGCCTGAAGGAGAGTTTCCTCTCCTTCAGACCCTGGGAACCATCAGGGATACCGTCCGATACTTGAGTTCCATTGACTTGTATTGGTATCGGGTATCGGTATCAGATTAGATCCGATACTTTGCCGGCATCGGCCGATACTTTCCGATACCGATACTTTCAAGTATCGGACGGTATCGCTCAACACTAGTTATGTGTGATACTAACTAACTCTCACATTTTTATTTATGTTAGGAGCATTAAAGGGGATATCCAGGTTTGTAATGAGTTTGCAGTCATTCTTTGTGACTTCAGACTTCTGAATTCTCGCAGTGCGCACTGCACGCTGTCAGGATTCTGTTTTGCTGGCGATTTACATACATGCAGTCACAAGCCGATGTGTGGACTAACTCAATGAAAATGAACAGAGTGAGGCTGGGCACATCTAGTCAGAATGTGGTCAGAAGTATACAAATTGCATGCTTATGCTGACATGACTGTCCATCAGCAAGAGAGAATCCTAAGAGTGTGCAGTGCATTAGTTGTGAGAATTCAGAAGCCTGCGATGTCAGGATTCAGCTCTGCAGGTTCCAGCAGTCATCACATGGACACTTTGCTCATATGTGATTTTCTTACTTTTGGTCCTGTGACAATGAGCTTCTCTTCCTGCTTCTCTCAGTTTTTCACTGAACATTGAGAGCATTAGGGAGAGGAGCTCGTGGGTACATGACTAATTGTGCAAATCGCATATGTACTTGGCAGGGAGGAGGGCACCAAAATGAATTCTTTCCCTGGGTGCCATAAACCCAAGATACACCTCTGCCGGCAGGGCCGGACTGGGACTAAAATTCAGCCCTGGCATTTGAAGTTACACAGGCCCACTTGTCACATGGTGACTGTATAATATCTTTGTACACTTGTAGGCAGGGCCGGTTTTAGGCAAAGTGGGGCCCTAGGCAAAGTTTAAAATGGGTCCCCAAATGCTAACATATTGCACATCACACAGAAGCCTTTCTGTTGTATTTACGTGCGCTGAGTTCAGGCCGCTAAACGAGTTTGATCGACAATACTGAAGTTGTTCAACGCTTGTTTCCCGGCCTCTTTCCACCAGCTGAGGAATAATGATGAGACAGAACGATCACTAATAGATCACCATACAGTATCATGTTTTCAGCAGCACATCTACAGTTTACACTGGCAATGTGCTGCTGACAACAAGGCTTTTTGTTCCAGCAAAAACAATCCGAATATGCAGCATTTTACTTGTTTAGTAAAATACACCCCATAGTCCTCCATATATTATAATGTGCTCCATAGTCCTCCATATAGTATAATACACTCCCTATAGTCCTCCATATATTAAAATACACTGCTCAGTCCTCCACATAGTATAATACACTCCTCATAGTCCTCCATATAGCATAATACAATCCTCATAGTCCTCCATATAGCATAATACAATCCTCATAGTGCTCCATATAGTATAATGCACCGCCACAGTCATCCATGTAGTACAATTCACTTCCCATAGTATAATGCACCCCATAGTTCTTCATATAGTATAACGTATTCCCCATAGTCCTCGATACAGTATAATGCAGCCCACATATAGTATAATGCAGCCCACATATAGTATAATGCAGCCACCCCAGAGTATAATGCAGCCACCCCAGAGTATAATGCAGCCACCCCAGAGTATAATGCAGCCACCCCACAGAGTATAATGCAGCCACCCCAGAGTATGTAACCCCCATAGAATATAATACAGCCCACCTCCCCATAATATATAATGTAGCCCCCCATAGAATATAATGCAGCCCCCCATAGTATATAACGCAGCCTCCCCCATAGAATATAATATACCCCCACAATAGTATATAACACAGCCACATAGTACATAACATGGCCTCCCCCATAGAATATAATATACTCCCCATAGTATATAGCAAAGCCCGCATATTATATAGCACAAACCGCATAGTATACAGCACAGCCTGCATACTATAGCACAGCTCGCGTAGTAGATAACACAGCCCACACAGCAGTATTCAGCACAGACCACACAGTAGTATACAGCACAGACCACACAGTAGTATACAGCACAGCCCACAGAGTAATATATACAGCACAGCCCACAAAGTAATATATACAGCACAGCCCACAAAGTAATATATACAGCACAGCCCACAGAGAACTATATACAGCACAGCCCACAGAGAACTATATACAGCACAGCCCACAGAGAACTATATAAAGCACAGCCCAGAGTACTATATACAGCACAGCCCAGAGTACTATATAAAGCACAGCCCAGAGAGTACTATATACAGCACAGCCCAGAGAGTACTATATACAGCACAGCCCAGAGAGTACTATATACAGCACAGCCCACAGAGTACTATATACAGCACAGCCCACAGAGTACTATACACAGCACAGCCCACAGAGTACTATACACAGCACAGCCCACAGAGTACTATATACAGCACAGCCCACAGAGTACTATATACAGCACAGCCCACAGAGTACTATATACAGCACAGCCCACAGAGAACTATATACAGCACACAGTAGTATACAGCACAGAGCACAGCCCACAGAGAACTATATACAGCCCACAGTAGTATACAGCACAGAGCACAGCCCACAGAGAACTATATACAGCACAGAGCACAGCCCACAGAGAACTATATACAGCCCACAGTAGCATACAGCACAGAGCACAGCCCACAGATAACTATATACAGCCCACAGTAGTATACAGCACAGAGCACAGCCCACAGAGAACTATATACAGCACAGAGCACAGCCCACAGAGAACTATATACAGCCCACAGTAGCATACAGCACAGAGCACAGCCCACAGATAACTATATACAGCCCACAGTAGTATACAGCACAGAGCACAGCCCACAGAGAGCTATATACAGCCCACAGTAGTATACAGCACAGAGCACAGCCCACAGAGAACTATATACAGCCCACAGCAGTATACAGCACAGAGCACAGCCCACAGAGAACTATATACAGCCCACAGCAGTATACAGCACAGAGCACAGCCCACAGAGAACTATATATAGCACAGAGCACACAGTAGTATACAGCACAGAGCACAGCCCACAGAGAGCTATATACAGCCCACAGCAGTATACAGCACAGAGCACAGCCCACAGAGAACTATATACAGCCCACAGTAGTATACAGCACAGAGCACAGCCCACAGAGAACTATATACAGCCCACAGTAGTATACAGCACAGAGCACAGCCCACAGAGAACTATATACAGCCCACAGTAGTATACAGCACAGAGCACAGCCCACAGAGAGCTATATACAGCCCACAGCAGTATACAGCACAGAGCACAGCCCACAGAGAACTATATACAGCCCACAGCAGTATACAGCACAGAGCACAGCCCACAGAGAACTATATACAGCCCACAGTAGTATACAGCACAGAGCACAGCCCACAGAGAGCTATATACAGCCCACAGCAGTATACAGCACAGAGCACAGCCCACAGAGAACTATATACAGCCCACAGCAGTATACAGCACAGAGCACAGCCCACAGAGAACTATATACAGCCCACAGCAGTATACAGCACAGAGCACAGCCCACAGAGAACTATATACAGCCCACAGCAGTATACAACACAGAGCACAGCCCACAGAGAACTATATACAGCCCACAGCAGTATACAGCACAGAGCACAGCCCACAGAGAACTATATACAGCCCACAGCAGTATACAGCACAGAGCACAGCCCACAGAGAACTATATACAGCCCACAGAGAACTATATACAGCCCACAGCAGTATACAGCACAGAGCACAGCCCACAGAGAACTATATACAGCCCACAGCAGTATACAGCACAGAGCACAGCCCACAGAGAACTATATACAGCCCACAGAGAACTATATACAGCCCACAGCAGTATACAGCACAGAGCACAGCCCACAGAGGACTATATACAGCCCACAGTAGTATACAGCACAGAGCACAGCCCACAGAGAACTATATACAGCCCACAGTAGTATACAGCACAGAGCACAGCCCACAGAGAACTATATACAGCCCACAGTAGTATACAGCACAGAGCACAGCCCACAGAGAGCTATATACAGCCCACAGCAGTATACAGCACAGAGCACAGCCCACAGAGAACTATATACAGCCCACAGCAGTATACAGCACAGAGCACAGCCCACAGAGAACTATATACAGCCCACAGCAGTATACAACACAGAGCACAGCCCACAGAGAACTATATACAGCCCACAGCAGTATACAGCACAGAGCACAGCCCACAGAGAACTATATACAGCCCACAGCAGTATACAGCACAGAGCACAGCCCACAGAGAACTATATACAGCCCACAGAGAACTATATACAGCCCACAGCAGTATACAGCACAGAGCACAGCCCACAGAGAACTATATACAGCCCACAGAGAACTATATACAGCCCACAGCAGTATACAGCACAGAGCACAGCCCACAGAGAACTATATACAGCCCACAGCAGTATACAGCACAGAGCACAGCCCACAGAGAACTATATACAGCCCACAGCAGTATACAGCACAGAGCACAGCCCACAGAGAACTATATACAGCCCACAGCAGTATACAGCACAGAGCACAGCCCACAGAGAACTATATACAGCCCACAGTAGTATACAGCACAGAGCACAGCCCACAGAGAACTATATACAGCCCACATCTCTTCCCTTCCTCCCCTCACCTCCTCCGAGAATGGCCCCACAGTCCAGAAAAAAAAAAAAACTCTCCTCACCTCTCCTCGTGCCCAGCGTTGCTTCCTGGTTCCTGCTCCTGTCTCAGCAGCTGCAGTCTGCCCGGGACACAGCAGGTGCGCGATCATATGACATCATCGCGCACCCGCAGTGTCAGAGGCAGAGCGGGGAATGATGGGAGAGGAGCGTCTGTAGACGCTCTCTCCTCCATCATTGCATTCAACTGTACCGGCGTCTATACGCCGGTATAGTTGAATGCGACGGCAGGGGCGGCGGATTGAGCGGCCCACCACTGGCACCGGCCCTTCTGGCATTTGCCAGAAGTGCCCTATGGCCAGTCCGGCCCTGTCTGCCGGTATGCTACTGTGAGCGGTGATTACCCGGTCTGGTGGAGGGATATCTGTGTACAGTGCAGAACAGGCACAGTGCACAGAGAGATAATTGAGACCCGGAGACTGCCCATCCCAGTCTATGCCGTAGCCTGGAGCCCTCATTATCATATGAATATGGCAGCTAATAAATTATTTTTCTAAAGCTTTATAGTTTTAGTTCAGAGGGATGGTTAGGGATGAGCTAGCAAGGTGCAGGGACAGGTAGTGATGGCTACTTGCGGACATGTGTGGCACTTGTGGTTTTGCACTTGCGGTGAGACAAAAAAACTCTGCTTGCAGTGTTTTTTTTCCATTGCTGCAAGTACCGCATTTGCCAATGCGTGGCAAAACCGCAAGTGCCGCACATGTCCGCAAGCCCCATAGGGAATGAATGAGGCCGAACGTAGTTGTCGTAAGTTATCCGTTATGCGGCAGATGCAAAAAAACTGCGGATCTGCTGCAGAAGGCTTCTTTCACAACAGCAATTTTTGCCAAAGTTACTGCCGATAGTGTCATACTCACCAATGGGGGAGGCAGCACTAAAAGTGCCCAGAGCAGCAGAAACTCTAAATACTGCCCTGGTGCTCGGTATTCAGTAGAAGCACCCTTTTGAGCTGCTACACCCAAGAGTCTTCTTGGAAATGATGCAACAAATTTTTCACACTTGGATTTGGGGATCCTCTGCCATTCTTCCTTGCAGATCCTCTCCAGTTCATTCAGGTTGGATGGTGAATGTTAGTGGACAGCCATTTTCAGGTCTTTCCAGAGATGCTCTATGGGTTTAGTTCAGGGCTCTGGCTGGGCCAGTCAAGAATGGTCACAGAATTGATCTGAAGCCACTCCTTGGTTAGTTTAGCTGTGGGCTTAGGGTCATTGTCTTGTTGGAAGGTCAACCTTCGGCCAAGCCTGAGGTTCAGAGCACTCTGGAAGAGGTTTCCATCCAGGATATCTCTGTAATTGGCCGCATTTATGTTTCCTTCAATTACAATCAGTCATCCTGTCCCTGCAGCTGAAAAACACCCCTATAGCAGGATGCTGCCACCACCATGTTTCACCTGTATTGGGCAGGTGATGAGCAATGCCGGGATTTCTCCACACATACCGCATAGAATTATCAACAAAAAGGTCTATCTTCATCTCATCAGACCAGAGTATCTTATTTCTCATAGTCTGGGAGTCCATCATGCATATTTTTAGCAAACTCTATCAGGGCTTTCATATGTCTTGCACTGAGGAGAGGCTTCCGTTGGGCCACTTTGCCATAAAGGCCTGACTGGTGGAGGGCTGCAGTGATAGTTGACTTTGTGGAACTTTCTCCCATCTCCCTACTGCATCTCTGGAACTCAGCCACAGTGATCTTGGGGTTCTTCCTTACCTCTCTCACCAAGGCTCTTCTCCCACGATTGCTCAGTTTGGCTAGATGGCCAGGTCTAGGAATACTTCTGGTGGTCCTAAACTTCTTCCACTTAGGGATTATGGAGGCCACTGTGCTCTTTTATAACCTTGAGTACAGCAAGGAATTCTGTTGTAAGCTTGGCCAGATCTGTGCCTTGCCACAATTCTGTCTCTGAGCTCCTTGGCCAGTTCCTTTGACCTCATCATTCTCATTGGGTCTGACATGCACTGTGAGCTGTGAGGCCTTATATAGACAGGTTTGTGGCTTTCCAAATAAAGTCCTATCAGTTTAATTAAACACAGCTGGACTCCAATGAAGGAGTAGAACATCTCAAGGAGGATCACAAGGAAATGGACAGCTTGTGACTTAAATATGAGTGTCTGAGCAAAGGGTCTAAATATTTATGACCATGTGATATTTCTGTGATATTTCAGTTTTTCTTTTTTAATACATTTGCAAAAATTTCTACATTTGTTTTTTTCAGTCAAGATGGGTTGCAGAGTACATGAATGAGAAAAAAATGAACTTTTTTGAATTTACCAAAAGGCTGCAATGAAACAAAGAGTGAAAAATTTAAAGGGGTCTCAATACTTTCCATATCCACTGTACATAGTAAAGATGATAGCAGATGTTGGTTCCCTTAAGGGACTAACAAATACACTAGAACGTAAAAACAATTTTACAAAATCTGGAAAAAATGAAAAAAACAAAAAACATAAAATACAAAATAAATATACATGTATGGTATCGAAAAAATCAGATCTATCAAATAATAATTGTAAATAGAAAAAAAATGGCAACATAAAAAAATTGAGCAAAAAGTGATGAAAATGTCATATTTATCCCAAAATGGTATAAATAAAATGTCAGCTCGTACCACAAATCTAAGCTAAAAATAAGGTACCATACATACTCGAGTTTAAGCCGACCCAAGTATAAGCCGAGACCCCTAATTTTGCCACAAAAAACTGGGAAAACTTATTGACTCGGGTATAAGCCTAGGGTGGGAAATGCAGCAGCAACTAGTAAATTTCAAAAATAAAAATAGATACCAATTAAAGTAAAATTAATTAATGCTCCATACAGTTCATGATGGGCCCCATAAGATGCTCCATATTAAAATATGCCCCATATTAAAATATGCCCCATATAATGCTGCAGACTAAAAAGGTTAATGAAGGCCCAATAAAATGCTCCATAGAATATTATGCCCCATATAATGCTGCACAAAGGTTGATGGCCCCCTAAGATGCTCCATAAAATATTATGCACCATATAATGCTGCACAAAGGTTGATGGCCCCATAAGATGCTCCATAGATTATTATTCCCCATATAATGCTGCACAAAGGTTGATGGCCCAATAAGATGCTCCATAGAATACTATGCCCCATATAATGCTGCACAAATGTTGATGGCCCCATGAGATGCTCCATAGAATATTATGCCCCGTATGCTGCTGCTGCGACTAAAAAAAAATGACATACTCACCTCTCATCGCTGGGGGTCTGGTGCCGATGTCCTGAGCAGGCGGGGACACCTGCGCGCTATGGGGGCCAGGTGCGGGAGTCGCAGCTGGCTCAGCACACCGACACTTGCGATATTCACCTGTCCCTGTTCCACCACCACGTGCCACTGTGTCTTCTGGCTCTCTGCAGTGACTGTTCAGGCAGAGAGCACGCACTAACCACATCATTGCACCCTCTGACCTGAAAGTCACAGCCAGAGGACGCAGATGACAGAGCCCGGCGGTGTAACGGGGACAGGTGAATATCACATGGCTCACCCTCCCTATCATACTCACCCTATCCTGGCATGGTCTCTGCTTCTCAGATTGTCTCTGGCGCCGGCAGCATGTTCCTGTGTTCAGCGGTCACATGGTACCACTCATTAAAGTAATGAATATGCACTCCATGCCTATGTGAGTGGAGTCGCGTCCATATTCATTACTTTAATGAGTGGTACCACGTGACCGCTGAGAACAGGAAGAGCTGCGGGCGCCGGAGACCATCAAAGAAGCAGGGAAGTGTAGAGACCACGCCAGGAGCAGGTGAGTATGATGTGACAGCTGCCACTCCTGCTGCTTCCCCTCTCCCGCCAACTCCCTAGGACAATGACTCAAGTATAAGCTGAGAGGGGCACTTTTAGCCTAAAAAAATTGTTTGAAAATCTCTGCTTATACTTGAGTATATACGTTAATACTGAAACTGCAAAACTTTGGTTTTACTGTAATTGTACTGATAAGAATCATGATGATAAGATATTTTTACCACACAACGTATGCCTTAAAAACAATCCCAAAAAATAATGTCAGACTTGTATTTATTTGGTCATTCATAAGTACAACTCAACACAGAACAGTACAGAAAAGTAAAAAAGTTATGCAAAAATGGATGTTGACCATGTAGAAATGGAATTAATGTCACACATAATATGCACAAATCCTTTGAGACACTAGCAAATCATTAAGGTTAAAATAAAAATACCAAAACTGAACTAATATGGTTGCATAAGTATGAACAACCTTGTATAATTTTAGATATACAGTAGATGTGTCGAGAAACAAGCAATCACTTTTAAACTCATGTTATATCTTTGTCAGTACACAGCTGTTATCATTAGAAGTGATTCTGATTAAGCCCACATAAAGTTTAGCTGTCTTAAAAGAATTTTTTGACATTCTATAGTTTAAGCTATAATCGTTTAAACAGCATACAATGCAGAAAATGGATTTCATCGTTTAAAGTTATCTGTCAGTAAAATCATCATCATGGAAAACCGTGAAGACTATGATTAAGAAGTGGCTTAAATTTGACACATAATTGACATTACCTAGAGTTATACCACCCACATAAATTGATGGAAAGATTAAAAGAAAATTGGTCTGTGGGCAAGTACTGTTTGTGCACTGCATCTGACAATAATCTCTCATGTTCGTCTTATGTCTAGCCTGTGGGGTATGGTGACAAGAAGAAAGCTGTAAAGGCTCACCAGTTTAGGTGGTTCCTCTAATCCTCTTGTCTGGGTGGGTACAAGAACCCCAGGCATTGTTGCTTTCCAGAGGACAGGTAGAATTGTGGGGACTAGGACTAATTGGAAACTCTGCTTCAAATTGACAAATGGTGAGGAATCCATCAAGGATGGATGTGAGTTGAAACACAGTAGTAGAGATAATGGAGCATACCAAACAGGGAACTCGAGTCAAAATCCAAAAACACAAGTGTGTGTAAGTGTGTGTGTGTGTGTTAATGGGTCTTAAATAGGTCTAGGGAGATGACATCATTGATCCACGTTGGGCAACCTGCAAAATCTGATGTGGAGCACAACGTAGAGCAGGGAAGGGAACAAAGACTGAAATACCCAGAACAACTATAATGGAAGCCTATTTTTACAAAGAAAAGTATTCAAACAAAGTATTTGGAACACCCGCCAGGGCCGAGGGGTACTCGGTACTGGGTCCGGTACTTTAAGGGATGTGTCACAGCGGCGGTGACCCAGTCCGTGGCCCTTTGTGCCCAAGTAAATGGGGATGGTCTTTAACTCTTTTCCGACCTGTGACACAGCATATGCATCATGAAAGTCGGTGCTAATCTGACCTGTGACGCATATGCTGTGTCACAGAATGATCGTGTTCCTGCTGGTCGGGTGACTGGGATGAATGAAAGGTCACCCGACCCGCAGGTACAGGGTGATCTATACTTGACCCGGGGGGGGTGGCTTTGCTCCCCCGTGGCTACGATCGCTCTTATTGGCTGTTGAAAGTGAAACAGCCAATTAGAGCAATTGTATTATTTCACCAATGAAACTTGGTGAAATATTACAATCCAGCCATTGCCGATGCTACAATATCATCGGCCACAGCTGGAGACCGCGATCTACCACCACCATCAGTCTTTCCTCCCATCCATCCTGCCCTCCTCTCCCCTCCATCCTATCCTCCGTTTGCCCCGCAGTCCGATCCCACGTCCCCGTACCTCCCGAGTCCCGGTGTCCCTCCCGGTGTCCGTCAATCTTCCCCCATGGGCGCCGCCATCTTCCAAAATGGCAGGTGCATGCACAGTGAGCTCGCCAAATCTTCCGGCTGGCAGAATCATTAATTCCAGGTACACTTTGATCACTAGAATTGGGGTTAGGGTTGGAATTAGGGTTAGGGTTAGAATTAGGGTTAGGATTGGAATTAGGGTTAAGGTTAGAATTAGGGTTAGGGTTGGAATTATAGTTAGGGTTGGGATTAGGGTTGGGGTTGGAATTAGGGATAGGGTTGGAATTTGGGTTAGGGTTGGAATTAGGGTTAAGATTAGGGCTAGAGGTGTGTTGGGGTTATATCTCAAATGTACAAACTAAGTCTGCTAACACAAAAACTAGCTCATAGGGAGGTGGTAACTAGGCTGACCGAATATCTGATCCTAGCACACAACTAACAGTAGCCAGGGAACGTACCTACGTTGATTCTAGACGTCTCGCACCAGCCGGAGAACTAACTAACCCTTTCAGAGAAAATAAGACCTCACTTGCCTCCAGAGAAGGGACCCCAAAGATGAAATACAAGCCCCCAACAAATAATAACGGTGAGGTAAGAAGAAAAGACAAACGTAAGTATGAACTAGATTTAGCAAAGTGAGGCCCACTAAATAATAGCAGAAAATAGAAAGAGAACTTATTCGGTCAGCAAAAAACCCTATCAAAATATCCACGCTGAAAATCCAAGAACCCCCGCACCGACTAACGGTGCAGGGGGAGAATATCAGCCCCCTAGAGCTTCCAGCAAAAATCAGAATCACATTGTAACTAGCTGGAACAAAATATCAGAAATGCGGATAAACAAAAATAAGAAAGCAGGACTTAGCTTATCTTGCAAAAAGCAGGATACAGGAGCCAAAAGACTAGACTGGTAACATCGATTCCAGGCACCATACTGAGTTTCCAGGACGTCTAAATAGGAACACCCAGGCCAAACGACCCAGGTGGGTAAAAACCTGGAGACAGACAATCCAAGTGTCATACCGCTAGAGAACACAAGAGGGAGCCAAGAAATACAATTCACAACAGTACCCCCCCTTTAAGGAGGGGACACCGAACCCTCACCATGACCACCAGGACGATCAGGATGAGCCGCGTGAAAAGCACGAACCAAATCGGCCGCATGAACATCAGAGGCGACCACCCAGGAATTATCCTCCTGACCATAGCCCTTCCATTTGACCAGATACTGAAGCCTCCGTCTAGAGAGATGAGAATCTAAGATCTTCTCCACCACGTACTCCAACTCGCCCTCAACCAAGACCGGAGCAGGAGGGTCAACCGCAGGAACCACAGGCACAACATACCGCCGCAACAAAGACCTATGGAACACATTGTGAATGGCAAATGACACCGGAAGATCCAAACGAAAAGAAACTGGATTAAGGATTTCCAAAATTCTATACGGACCAATAAAGCGAGGCTTAAACTTAGGAGAGGAAACCTTAAGAGGGACATACCGAGAAGACAACCAAACCAAATCCCCAACACGAAGTCGGGGACCCACACCGCGGCGGCGGTTGGCAAAACGCTGAGCCTTCTCCTGTGACAATTTCAAGTTGTCCACCACATGACTCCAAATCCGCTGCAATCTATCCACCACGGAATCCACCCCAGGACAGTCAGAAGATTCAACATGCCCCGAGGAGAAACGAGGATGAAAACCCGAATTGCAGAAAAATGGCGAAACCAAAGTAGCGGAACTAGCCCGATTATTGAGGGCAAACTCAGCCAATGGCAAAAAGGTCACCCAATCATCCTGATCCGCAGAAACAAAACATCTCAAGTAAGCCTCCAGCGTCTGATTAGTTCGATCCGTTTGGCCATTAGTCTGAGGATGAAAGGCAGATGAGAATGATAAATCAATGCCCATCTTAGCACAAAAAGATCGCCAGAACCTGGACACAAACTGGGACCCTCTGTCAGACGCGATATTCTCAGGAATGTCATGCAAACGAACCACGTTCTGAAAGAATAAAGGAACCAGATCGGAAGAGGAAGGCAACTTAGGCAAGGGCACCAAATGGACCATCTTGGAAAAGCAATCACACACCACCCAGATGACAGACATACCTTGAGAAACCGGAAGATCTGAAATGAAATCCATGGAAATGTGTGTCCAGGGCCTCTTCGGGACCGGCAAGGGCAAAAGCAACCCGCTGGCACGAGAACAGCAAGGCTTAGCCCGAGCACAAATCCCACAGGACTACACAAAAGAACGCACATCCCGCGACAAGGAAGACCACCAAAAGGACCTAGCCACCAAATCTCTGGTACCAAAAATCCCAGGATGCCCTGCCAACACCGAGGAATGAACCTCAGAGATAGCTCTGCTGGTCCATTTATCAGGAACAAACAGTCTATCAGGTGGGCAAGAGTCAGGTCTACCAGCCTGAAATCTCTGCAACACACGTCGCAAATCAGGAGAAATGGCCGACAAAATTACTCCCTCTTTAAGAATACCAGCTGGCTCTGAGACTCCCGGAGAGTCAGGCACAAAACTCCTAGAAAGAGCATCTGCCTTCACATTCTTCGAACCAGGCAGGTATGAAACCACAAAGTCAAAACGGGAGAAAAACAACGACCAACGAGCCTGTCTAGGATTCAGGCGCTTAGCAGACTCGAGATACATCAAATTCTTGTGATCAGTCAAGACCACCACACGATGCCTAGCTCCCTCGAGCCAATGACGCCACTCCTCAAATGCCCACTTCATGGCCAACAACTCCCGATTACCCACATCATAGTTCCGCTCCGCAGGCGAAAACTTCCTAGAAAAAAAAGCACAAGGTCTCATCACAGAACAACCAGAGCCTTTCTGAGACAAAACAGCCCCTGCACCGATCTCAGAAGCGTCTACTTCAACCTGAAAGGGAAGTGAAACATCAGGCTGGCACAAAACAGGCGCCGAAGTAAACCGGCGCTTCAGCTCCCGGAAAGCCTCTACGGCTGCCGGAGCCCAATTAGTCACATCAGAACCTTTCTTGGTCATATCCGTCAAAGGTTTCACAACGCTAGAGAAATTAGCAATAAAACGACGGTAGAAATTAGCAAAACCCAAGAATTTCTGAAAACTCTTAACGGACGTGGGTTGGGTCCAATCATGAATAGCTTGGACCTTGACTGGGTCCATCTCCACTGTAGACGGGGAGAAAATGGAACCCAGAAAGGAAACCTTCTGCACTCCAAAGAGACACTTTGAGCCTTTCACGAACAAAGCATTATCACTAGTGTTGAGCATTCCGATACCGCAAGTATCGGGTATCGGCCGATATTTGCTGTATCGGAATTCCAATACCGAGATCCGATACTTTTGTGGTATCGGGTATCGGTATCGAAACAACATTAATGTAAAAATGTGTAAAAGAGAGAATTAAAATAAAAAATATTGCTATACTCACCTCTCCGACGCAGCCTGCACCTTACCGAGGGAAGCGGCAGCGTTCTTTGTTTAAAATTCGCACTTTTCTTTCCTTACGTGAAGTCCCGGCTTTGTGATTGGTTGCGTCGCAGTCACATGGGCGACGCAACCAATCACAGCAAGCCGTGACGTAATTTCAGGTCCTTAAGGATTTTAAAATTACGTCCCGGCTTTGTGATTGGTTGCGTCGCAGTCACATGGGCGACGCAACCAATCACAAGCCGTGACGTCACAGGAGGCTGGACACGCGCGCATTTTAAAATGCGCGCTTGTCCAGCCTCCCGTGACGTCCCGGCTTGTGATTGGTTGCGTCGCGATCAACCAATCACAAGCCGGGAGGCTGGACAAGCGCGCATTTTAAAATGCGCGCGTGTCCAGCCTCCCGGCTTGTGATTGGTTGACCGCGAAGCAACCAATCACAAGCCGGGACGTCATGGGAGGTTGGACAAGCGCGCATTTTAAAATGCGCGCGTGTCCAGCCTCCCGGCTTGTGATTGGTTGACCGCGACGCAACCAATCACAAAGCCGGGACGTAATTTTAAAATCCTGAAGGACCTGAAATTACGTCACGGCTTGCTGTGATTGGTTGCGTCCCGGCCACATGGGCGGCACGCGACCAATCACAAGCCGGGACTTCACGTAAAGGAAAGAAAAGCGCGAATTTTAAACAAAGAACGCTGCCGCTTCCCTCGGTAAGGTGCAGGCTGCGTCGGAGAGGTGAGTATAGCAATATTTTTTATTTTAATTCTTTCTTTTACACATTAATATGGTTCCCAGGGCCTGAAGGAGAGTTTCCTCTCCTTCAGACCCTGGGAACCATCAGGGATACCGTCCGATACATGAGTCCCATTGACTTGTATTGGTATCGGGTATCGGTATCGGATTGGATCCGATACTTTGCCGATATCGGCCGATACTTTCTGATACCGATACTTTCAAGTATCGGACGGTATCGCTCAACACTAATTATCACGCAAAACCTGAAACACCATCCTGACTTGCTTTACATGAGAATCCCAATCATCAGAAAAAACCAGAATGTCATCCAGATAAACAATCATAAATTTATCTAGATACTTCCGGGAGATGTCATGCATAAAAGACTGAAATACAGAAGGGGCATTAGAGAGCCCAAAAGGCATCACCAAGTACTCAAAATGACCTTCGGGCATATTGAACGCAGTTTTCCATTCATCTCCCTGCTTAATGCGCACAAGGTTGTACGCACCACAAAGATCTATCTTGGTGAACCACTTAGCACCCTTAATCCGAGCAAACAAGTCCGACAACAGTGGCAAAGGATACTGAAATTTGACCGTGATTTTATTCAGAAGTCGATAGTCTATACAAGGTCTCAAAGACCCGTCCTTTTTGGCTACAAAAAAAAATCCCGCACCAAGAGGGGAAGAGGATGGACGAATATGTCCCTTCTCTAAAGACTCCTTTATATAAGAACGCATTGCAGCATGTTCAGGTACAGATAAATTAAATAAACGTCCCTTAGGAAATTTACTACCAGGAATCAAATCTATAGCGCAGTCACAGTCCCTATGCGGAGGAAGGGCACTGGACCAGGACTCACTAAATACATCCTGATAGTCCAACAAATACTCCGGAACTTCAGAAGGAGTAGAAGAAGCAATAGACACCGACGGGGAATCGCAATGAATTCCCTGACAACCCCAACTTGACACAGACATTGCCTTCCAATCTAAGACTGGATTATGGGTCTGTAACCATGGCAGACCTAAAACGACCAAATCATGCATTTTATGCAGAACAAGAAAACGAATCACCTCCCGATGTTCAGGAGTCATGCACATGGTCACTTGTGTCCAATACTGCGGTTTATTCTCCGCCAATGGCGTAGCATCAATTCCTCTAAGAGGAATGGAATTTTTTAAAGGCTCCAGGACAAAACCACAGCGCTTGGCAAATGACAAGTCCATAAGGCTCAGGGCAGCACCTGAATCCACAAGCGCCATAGCAGGGTAGGAAGACAATGAGCAAATTAGAGTCACAGACAAAATAAACTTAGGATTTAAATTACCAATGGTGACAGGACTAATCATCTTTGTTAGGCGTTTAGAGCATGCCGAGATAACATGTGTAGAATCACCACAGTAAAAACATAACCCATTCTGACGTCTATGATTTCTTCGTTCAGCTCTAGTCTGAATTCTATCACATAACATTGAGTCAGGTGCCTGTTCAGACAGCACTGCCAGAGGATTAGCAGATTTGCGCTCCCGCAAACGCCGATCTATCTGAATGGCCAAAGCCATAGAATCATTCATACTTGTAGGAATGGTAAAACCCACCATCACATTCTTAATGGCTTCAGAGGCCATTTCTGAAAATTGCGGCCAGAGCACACTCATTCCACTGAGTGAGCACGGACCATTTCCGAAATTTTTGGCAATACACTTCAGCCTCATCCTGGCCCTGAGAGATAGCCAGCAGCGCTTTCTCTGCCTGAATTTCAAGATTGGGCTCCTCATAAAGTAAACCGAGCGCCAGAAAAAACGCATCAATGTTTGCCAATGCCGGATCTCCTGGCGCCAATGCAAAAGCCCAATCCTGAGGGTCGCCGCGCAAGAAAGAGATAACAATTTTAACTTGCTGAGCTGAGTCTCCAGATGAACGCGGTCTCAAAGATAGAAACAATTTACAATTATTCCTGAAATTCCTAAATTTAAATCGATCACCAGAGAAAAGTTCAGGAATAGGTATCTTAGGCTCTGACATAGGACTGCTAGTAACGAAATCCTGAATGCCCTGCACTCTTGCAGCAAGCTGATCCACACTAGTAATCAGAGTCTGAACATTCATGTCTGTAGCAGAGCTTCAAGCCACTCAGAGAAAAAGGGGAAGAAGAAAAAAAAACAAAAAAAAAAACTCAGAAATTCTTTTCTTTTAATCCCGCTTCAGCAATGCATTAATGGCCTGGAATACTGTTGTGATCCTAGTGGTAGAGGATCTCAAATGTACAAACTAAGTCTGCTAACACAAAAACTAGCTCATAGGGAGGTGGTAACTAGGCTGACCGAATATCTGATCCTAGCACACAACTAACAGTAGCCAGGGAACGTACCTACGTTGATTCTAGACGTCTCGCACCAGCCGGAGAACTAACTAACCCTTTCAGAGAAAATAAGACCTCACTTGCCTCCAGAGAAGGGACCCCAAAGATGAAATACAAGCCCCCAACAAATAATAACAGTGAGGTAAGAAGAAAAGACAAACGTAAGTATGAACTAGATTTAGCAAAGTGAGGCCCACTAAATAATAGCAGAAAATAGAAAGAGAACTTATTCGGTCAGCAAAAAACCCTATCAAAATATCCACGCTGAAAATCCAAGAACCTCCGCACCGACTAACGGTGCAGGGGGAGAATATCAGCCCCCTAGAGCTTCCAGCAAAAATCAGAATCACATTGTAACTAGCTGGAACAAAATATCAGAAATGCGGATAAACAAAAATAAGAAAGCAGGACTTAGCTTATCTTGCAAAAAGCAGGAGACAGGAGCCAAAAGACTAGACTGGTAACATCGATTCCAGGCACCATACTGAGTTTCCAGGAAGTCTAAATAGGAAAACCCAGGCCAAACGACCCAGGTGGGTAAAAACCTGGAGACAGACAATCCAAGTGTCATACCGCTAGAGAACACAAGAGGGAGCCAAGAAATACAATTCACAACAGTTAGGGTTGTGGTTAGGGTTATGGTTAAGGTTGGGATTAGGGTTAGGGGTGTGTTGGGGTTAGGGTTGTGATTAGGGGCTTGATGGGGTTAGGGTTGGGATTGGGGTTATTGTTGTGTATCCGCTTTTTGGGCTCCCCTGGTGGTTGCTGGTGGTACTGGTGACTTGTTTGCACTTTGCTTCTTCTGTTCACCTGCTTCCATCAGTGTTTGGGAGTTTTCTATTTAGCCTTGCTCTCCAGTCATTTCCTTGTTGGTCATCATTGTAACCAGAGCCTTCGGTTGCATGTTCCTGCTACTAGTCTGCTGATCAGCTAAGTGGACTTTGTCCTTTTGTTTTGTACCTTTTGTCCAGTTTGCAGTTTTTGTGATTCTCTGTAGCTGGAAGCTCTTGCGGGCTGAAATTGCCACTCCTGTGTCATGAGTTGACACAGGAGTCTTAAAGTAATTTCAGGATGGTTGTTTGAAAGGGTTTTCAGTTGACCGTGAAGTCCTCTTTTGTATCCTTCTGCTATCTAGAAAGTGGACCTCTCTTTGCTAAATCTACTTTCATACTGTGTATGTCTTTTCCTCTTAATTCACCGTTATTACATGTGGGGGGCTGCTATCATCTTTTGAAGTATTTCCCTAGAGGTAAGCCAGGTCTGTTTCTTCCTCTACCAGGCGTAGTTAGTCCTCCGGCTGGCGCGTGGCATATAGGAAGCCGTAGGTATGCTCCCTGGCTACTGTTAGTTGTGTGGTAGATTTAGCTCACGGTCAACTCGAGTTTCCATCACCCGAGAGCTCGTTCGTTACTTATGTGTTTTTTACGTTCCCTTGCCATTGGGAACGATGACAGTATGACCGGCCAACAAAGTGTTAATTGTTTGGGCTGAAGCAGGAGAAAAAGAAGTGTTGAAGGGAAATTTTTTTTTTTCTTTCCCTCAGAGTTTTGCTGCCTAGCCCTTAATTGCTGTCTAGCTGCTTCTTACCTCCTCTTAACCCTTGAATGGCTCTGACCTTAGCTGTTTAACATGGATGTCCAGAGTTTGGCTGCAGGTTTAAATAATCTTGCTACGAAGGTTCAAAATTTACAAGATTTTGTTATACATGCTCCTATTTCTGAACCTAAAATCCCTACACCAGAGGTGTTTTCTGGAGATAGATCTCGGTTTTTGAATTTCAAATATAATTGTAAATTATTCCTTTCTCTCAGACCTCACTCCTCAGGAGATCCTGTCCAGCAGGTTAAGATTGTAATCTCTTTGCTGCGAGGTGACCCTCAAAATTGGGCATTTTCATTGGCACCAGGGGATCCTGCGTTGCTCAATGTGGATGCGTTTTTCCTGGCTTTAGGGTTGCTTTATGAGGAACCTAATTTGGAGATTCAAGCTGAAAAAGCTTTGATAGCCCTATCTCAAGGGCAAGATGAAGCGGAGATATACTGCCAAAAATTTCATAGGTGGTCTGTGCTTACTCAGTGGAATGAGTGCGCCTTAGCGGCAAATTTCAGAGAGGGCCTTTCTGATGCCGTTAAAGATGTTATGGTCGGGTTCCCTGCGCCTACAGGTCTGAATGAGTCCATGACAATGGCAATTCAGATTGATCGGCGTTTGCGGGAGCGCAAACCCGTGCACCATTTGGCGGTATCTTCTGAAGAGACGCCAGAGAAAATGCAATGTGACAGAGTTATGTCCAGAAGCGAGCGGCAGAATTATAGGCGTAAAAATGGGTTATGCTTCTATTGTGGTGATTCTGCTCATGTTATATCGGCATGCTCTAAGCGTACTAGGAAGGTTGACAAGTCCATTTCAATTGGCACTTTACAGTCCAAATTTATTTTGTCTGTAACCTTGATTTGTTCATTATCAGTTATTACCGTGGATGCCTATGTGGACTCGGGCGCTGCTCTGAGTCTTACGGACTGGTCCTTTGCCAGGCGCTGTGGGTTTGATTTAGAGCCTCTGGAAGTCCCTATACCTCTGAAGGGTATTGATTCTACACCTTTGGCTTGTAATAAACCACAGTTCTGGACGCAAGTGACTATGCGTATGACTCCAGACCATCAGGAGGTGATTCGCTTCCTTGTGTTGTACAATTTACATGATGTTTTGGTGCTTGGATTACCATGGTTACAGTCTCATAACTGTTGTGGATTCTGTTTGCGGGCTCCCTCTGGTGGTTACTGCTGGTACTGGGTGACTTTGGTGGGTTGCGGCCTTTGGTTTCCATCTGTCCATCAGAGGCTGGGTGTTTCCTATTTTACATGGCCTCTCTGTCATTTCCCTTGCCGGCTATCAATGTGTTCAGATGTGCTCTGTTTGGTTCCTGCCTACCTGCTCCCAGATCTTTCAGGATAAGCTAAGTGCTGATTTTCAGTTGTTTGGTTTTTTGTCCAGCTTGCTTAGAATGTCTCTTTGTTAGCTGGTTGCTCTAGTGGACTGAGGTTCTCCCCATGTGCCATGAGTTGGCACATGGGTTCTTGTAATCTCAGGATGGTTTTTTTGATTAGGGTTTTTTGCTGACCGCTCAGTCCCCTTTTGTGTCATTCTGCTTTCTAGTTTTCAGCGGGCCTCTATTTGCTAAAGCTATATACATCATCTCTATGTATGTGCCTTCCTCTCATTTCACCGTCAATACCTGTGGGGGGCAACTATATCTTTGGGGTTAATTCCTCTGGAGGCAAGTGAGATCTTTGTTTTCTCTGCAGTACTAGTTAGCTCTTAGGCTGGTGCGTGGCGTCTAGAACCAACGTAGGCACGCTCCCTGGCTATCTCTAGTTGCGTTTGTCAGGCGTAGGGCAGCGGTCAGCCCAGGTTCCATCACCCTAGAGCTCGTCCGATATTTATTATACTTTGCTTATCCTGTGCTATCCCTTGCCATTGGGGATTCATGACACATAACCCAGTCCTTGACTGGAAGGCTATGTCTGTGTTAAGCTGGGGATGTCGGGGGGCTCATGGGGACACTCCTATGGTGTCCATTTCGTCATCTATTCCATCTGAGATTCCGGCATTTTTGTCTGATTATCGTGATATTTTTGAAGAGCCTAAGATTGGTTCACTCCCTCCTCACAGGGATTGTGATTGCGCCATAGATCTGATTCCTGGCAGTAAATTTCCAAAGGGTCGTTTGTTTAACCTATCTGTACCTGAACATGCTGCTATGCGCGAGTATATTAAGGAGTCCCTGGAAAAGGGACATATTCGTCCTTCTTCATCACCTTTAGGAGCCGGTTTTTTCTTTGTCTCTAAAAAGGATGGCTCTCTGAGGCCTTGTATTGATTATTGTCTCCTGAATAAAATTACAGTCAAATATCAGTATCCGTTGCCTTTGCTGACTGATTTGTTTGCTCGCATAAGGGGGGCTAAGTGGTTCTCTAAGATTGATCTTCGTGGGGCATATAATTTGGTGCGAATTAAGCAGGGGGATGAGTGGAAGACCGCATTTAATACACCTGAGGGCCATTTTGAGTATTTGGTAATGCCTTTCGGCCTTTCTAATGCACCTTCTGTCTTTCAGTCCTTAATGCATGATATTTTCCGGGAATATTTGGATAAATTTATGATTGTGTACTTGGATGATATTTTGATTTTTTCTGATGACTGGGAGTCTCATGTTCAGCAGGTCAGGAGGGTTTTTCAGGTTTTGCGGGAGAATTCTTTGTGTGTAAAGGGTTCAAAGTGTGTTTTTGGGGTTCAAAAAATTTCATTTTTGGGGTATATTTTTTCCCCTTCTTCTATTGAGATGGACCCTGTCAAGGTTCGGGCTATTTACGACTGGACGCAGCCTACTTCTCTGAAGAGTCTCCAGAAATTCTTGGGCTTTGCTAATTTTTATCGTCGATTTATGGCTGGTTTTTCTGGCGTTGCTAAACCTCTGACGGATTTGACTAAAAAGGGTGCTGATGTTGCCAATTGGTCCCCTGCTGCCGTGGAGGCCTTTCGGGAGCTTAAGCGCCGCTTTTTGTCTGCCCCTGTGTTGCGCCAGCCTGATGTTTCTCTTCCCTTTCAGGTTGAGGTCGATGCTTCCGAGATCGGAGCGGGGGCGGTTTTGTCGCAGAAAAGTTCCGACTGCTCAGTGATGAGACCTTGTGCGTTCTTTTTGCGAAAATTTTCGGCCGCCGAGCGAAACTATGATGTTGGTAATCAGGAGCTTTTGGCCATGAAGTGGGCATTTGAGGAGTGGCGTCATTGGCTTGAGGGTGCCAGACATCAGGTGGTGGTTTTGACTGATCACAAGAATTTAATTTATTTGGAGTCTGCCAGGCGCCTGAATCCTAGACAGGCACGTTGGTCGTTGTTCTTTTCCCGGTTTAATTTTGTGGTCTCGTACTTACCGGGTTCTAGGAATGTGAAAGCAGATGCTCTTTCTAGGAGTTTTGAGCCTGACTCTCCTGGGAATTCTGAACCTGCTGGTGTCCTTAAGGATGGAGTGGTTTTGTCTGCTGTCTCTCCAGATTTGCGACGTGCTTTGCAAGAATTTCAGGCGGATAGACCTGATCGTTGTTCGTCTGGTAGACTGTTTGTTCCTGACGAGTGGACCACTAGAGTCATCTCGGAAGTTCATTCTTCTACTCTGGCAGGTCATCCGGGAATTTTTGGCACCAGAGATTTGGTGGCTAGATCCTTCTGGTGGCCTTCCCTGTCTCGAGATGTGCGTGTTTTTGTGCAGTCTTGCGATGTGTGTGCTCGGGCCAAGCCTTGTTGTTCTAGGGCTAGTGGGTTGTTGTTGCCCTTGCCTATTCCGAAGAGGCCTTAGACGCACATCTCTATGGACTTTATCTCGGATCTCCCTGTTTCTCAGAAGATGTCTGTCATCTGGGTGGTGTGTGACCGTTTTTCTAAAATGGTTCATTTGGTGCCATTGCCTAAGTTGCCTTCCTCATCTGAGTTGGTCCCTCTGTTTTTTCAAAATGTGGTTCGCTTGCATGGTATTCCGGAAAACATCGTTTCTGACAGGGGTACCCAGTTCGTGTCTAGATTTTGGCGGGCAGTCTGTGCCAGGTTGAGCATTGATTTGTCCTTTTCGTCTGCATTCCATCCTCAGACCAATGGCCAGACGGAGCGAACTAATCAAACTTTGGAGACTTATTTGAGGTGTTTTGTGTCTGCGGATCAGGATGATTGGGTTGCCTTTTTTGGGAGTTTGCTCTTAATAATCGGGCTAGTTCTGCCACTTTGGTTTCTCCTTTCTTTTGCAATTCAGGGTTTCATCCGCGTTTTTCATCTGGTCAGGTTGAATCTTCGGATTGTCCTGGAGTGGATGCGGTGGTGGATCGGTTGCATCGGATTTGGGGACAGGTGGTGGATAATTTGGAATTGTCCCAGGAGAGGACTCAGCAGTTTGCTAACCGTCGTCGTCGTGTTGGTCCCCACCTTCACGTTGGGGACTTGGTGTGGTTGTCTTCCCGTTTTGTCCCTATGAGGGTTTCTTCTCCCAAATTTAAGCCTCGGTTCATCGGTCCTTATAGGATTTTGGAGATTCTTAACCCTGTTTCCTTTCGTTTGGACCTCCCGGCATCTTTCGCTATCCATAATGTGTTCCATCGGTCGTTGTTGCGGAGATATGAGGTACCGGTGGTTCCTTCTACTGAACCTCCTGCTCCTGTGCTGGTGGAGGGTGAATTGGAGTATGTCGTGGAGAAGATCTTGGACTCCCGTATTTCCAGACGGAGACTTCAATATCTGGTTAAATGGAAAGGCTATGGTCAGGAAGATAATTCTTGGGTAACTGCCTCTGATGTTCATGCCTCGGATTTGGTTCGTGCCTTTCATAGGGCTCATCCAGATCGCCCTGGCGGTTCTTGTGAGGGTTCGGTGCCCCCTCCTTAAGGGGAGGGTACTGTTGTGTATCCACTTTTTGGGCTCCCCTGGTGGTTGCTGGTGGTACTGGTGACTTGTTTGCACTTTGCTTCTTCTGTTCACCTGCTTCCATCAGTGTTTGGGAGTTTCCTATTTAGCCTTGCTCTCCAGTCATTTCCTTGCCGGTCATCATTGTAACCAGAGCCTTCAGTTGCATGTTCCTGCTACTAGTCTGCTGATCAGCTAAGTGGACTTTGTCCTTTTGTTTTGTACCTTTTGTCCAGTTTGCAGTTTTTGTGATTCTCTGTAGCTGGAAGCTCTTGCGGGCTGAAATTGCCACTCCTGTGTCATGAGTTGACACAGGAGTCTTAAAGTAATTTCAGGATGGTTTTTTGAAAGGGTTTTCAGTTGACCGTGAAGTCCTCTTTTGTATCCTTCTGCTATCTAGAAAGTGGACCTCTCTTTGCTAAATCTACTTTCATACTGTGTATGTCTTTTCCTCTTAATTCACCGTTATTACATGTGGGGGGCTGCTATCATCTTTTGAGGTATTTCCCTAGAGGTAAGCCAGGTCTGTTTCTTCCTCTACCAGGCGTAGTTAGTCCTCCGGCTGGCGCGTGGCATATAGGAAGCCGTAGGTATGCTCCCTGGCTACTGTTAGTTGTGTGGTAGATTTAGCTCACGGTCAACTCGAGTTTCCATCACCCGAGAGCTCGTTCGTTACTTATGTGTTTTTTACGTTCCCTTGCCATTGGGAACCATGACAGGTTATGGTTGGGGTTGGGATTAGGGTTAGGGGTGTGTTGGGGTTAGGGTTGTGGTTAGGGTTATGGTTAGGGTTGGGTTTAAGGGTTTGGGGTGTGTTGGGGTTAGGGTTGTGGTTAGGGGTGTGTTGGGGTTAGGGTTGTGATTAGGGTTATGGCTAGAGTTGGGATTAGGGTTAGGGGTGTGTTGGGGTTAGTGTTGGAGTTAGAATTGAGGGGTTTCCACTGTTTAGGCACATCAGGGGTCTCAAAATGCGACATTGATTCCAGCCAATCTTGGTTTCAAAAAGTCAAATGGTGCTCCCTCTCTTCCAAGCTCCGACGTGCGCCCAAACAGTGATTTACACAAACATATGAGGCATCAGTGTACTCAGGAGAAAATGCACAACAACTTTGGGGTTCTAATTTCCCCTGTTTCCCTTGGGAAAATAAAAAATTGTGGAAAAAAATATTTTTTATTTTCACGGCTCTGCATTATAAAATTCTGTGAAGCATTTGGAGGTTCAAAGTGCTCACCACACATCTAGATAAGTTCCTTGGGGGGTCTAGTTTCCAAAATGGTGTCACTTGTGGGGGGTTTCTAATGTTTAGGCACATCAGGGGCTCTCCAAACGTAACATGATGCCCGCAGACCATTCCATGAAAGTCTGCATTTCAAAATGTCCCTTCCGAGCCCGACGTGTGCCGAAATAGTGGTTCACCACACATATGAGGTATCAGCGTACTCAGGACAAACTGGTCAACAACTTTTGGGGTCCAATTTCTCCTTTTACCCTTGGGAAAATAAAAAAATTGTTGCTAAAAGATCATTTTTGTGACTAAAAAATTAAATGTTCATTTTTTCCTTCCATGTTGCTTCTGCTGCTGTGAAACACCTGAAGAGTTAATGAACTTCTTGAATGTAGTTTTGATCAGCCTGAGAGTTACAATTTTTAGAATGGTGTCACTTTGGGGTATTTTCTGCCATATGGACCCCTCAAAGTGACGTCAAATGTGAGGTGGTCCCTAAAAAAATGTTTTTTTTTAAATTTTGTTGTAAAAATGACAAATTGCTGGTCAACTTTTAACCCTTATAACTTCCTAACAAAAATAAAATGTGTTTCCAAAATTGTGCTGATGTAAAGTAGACATGTGGGAAATTTTATTTATTAACTATACTACTTTGTGTCACATAACTCTCTGGGTTAACAGAATAAAAACTAAAATTTGAAAATTGCGAAATTTTCAAATTTTTTGCCAAATTACCGTTTTTTTCACAAATAAACGCAATCATTATCGACCTAAATTTGTCACTAGCATGAAGACCAATGTGTCACAAAAAACAGTCTTAGAATCACTAGGATCTGTTGAAGCTTTCCTGAGTTATTACCTCATAAAGGGACACTGGTCAGAATTGCAAAAAATGGCCAGGTCATTAAGGTCAAAATATGCTGGATCATGAAGGGGTTAAAGGGGTTTGTGAAATAATAAAAGTTTGTGATGCCACCTGTGGTACTTGGTCAGGGGTGACTGACGCTGCCTAAAGGGGTCCTCTGGGATGACCTTATGGCATGAGGGATGATATGGCTTCCCACAGGTGAAGCTGGTTCCCCAGGGCTCCCGTTGAGGTTGGCAAGGATGGTGTGGTGCTGAAAATAAAAGGAGGACACAGGGTTGCAGTCTCTTTACCTGGTTTACTGATGGTAGACAGCCACAGTCCAGGGTACCAGCAACGGGTGTAGGTGAGGTCCTTTCGGCTTGGAAGCAATTATAGATCCATTGCCCAGGTGAGGTTTGTAAGCCTTCGATCTTATGCTTTTAAGTGAGTTCCTTGCTGCCCGTGGCTTCTGTCAAGGTCTTCGCTCTCCAGTTCTGGGATAGTACCTGCATGGTAGGTGACTCGAGCCTTTTTACAGAGTCTCTATCACGACTCGGGCTCTGTATGTTGTTGTACCTTCAGGTTGGGATGCAGACAGTCGACATAAAATCTACTGTCCTCCGGTTCTGCTGTGGGAAATAACATAACAATACTATACATTTATTTACATAATAAAATAACTACACAGACTCAGGCTCCCGGTGCCTGGTTCCTGCGCTTTGCTTTTGAAAGAGCGCAACCGCAGCTCCCTTCCAGCTCCCTTATTCTCCTGTGCTTCTCCCCTCAGATACTTCACTCTCTATGAACAACTAACTAACTCCTCCTCCAGACCAGAATATATATATCCTGGGGGAAGCTCACCTGAAACCAAATTCAGAGCTCACCCTTCTGGCCTGGAATCAGAATGTGTTGCATGTAAGTGTACTACATGTTAAAGAGATCTTCCTTGCTTCCAGGCATGACATCACCTTCCCCAAGAGGAAAGCAACATCACTGTAACAACCAGTTACCTGGGGTGTTACACTCCCCTCCATTAAATCCAGTACTCCCGGACTGGGAAAAGAAACAAAAACAGTAAAAGGTTAAAGATGTGGCAAAACATTTTGAAGTACACTTAACAGGTTAATCAGGTATAACATTTTTGCTTCCCTTTATGGGAGGTACTTTGCTTTAAACATTACATAACATAAATCTACAAAAAAGTGCAAACATTTTAATATCAGGGTGTCCTTGTGCACCAATAGTAATGATGTGGGGAACCCGTTCTAAGCGTTGGATTGGGCCAGCTGCAAGGCATAACATCCAGACCTTGTCTGTCTTCGGCCACACCAAACATTTTTTCTTCGGTCTTACAAAGCAAACAGGGAAAACAGGGTTCTATACACGCTACCGGCGCTTGGTAAAACCAATAAGGGGCACCTTAAGAGGTGCCAACTATTTACAGGGAAAGTTTTCAGGTATGCACCATTCATTACCCTACTGTCCTTTAAGTTTCAACAAACATTAATAAACACAATCGAAACATTTTAAAACCCGATATCTCTATTCCTTATTTCCTTTTCCAAGGTAGGTCCTGGTGTCCATTGCTTCCTGACTGGGGAAGTTCCTTTTTATATGTCACAATTGGAGACTCTCCTGTGAACAGTCCAACAACAGGGGTCTGTGAAGCAAGGGTATGTACCCTACTCTCAGAGGCTACATCTGGATTGGCATGCTCTCCTGGGCATGTTTTTACCTTCAAGGCATAATATCCCCTTTCACCATTGTGCCAGGTGAATGTGACTTTCTCTCCGGGGAATAGGTCACTGTGTGGGTGTTCCTTTAAGATGTGTGATTAAACGCCTCTGTGGTTGACAAGGAGTTCTGTATGCTTTCCATGATCTTTAATAAAGTCCGATCCTCTGTCCAGGTTAAATGAAACCACAGTTCCTTTTCTTATTTGTCCTATATGCGCGGGTCTAGCTTTGCGGGACCGGGCTTTAGCCAGCATATTGCATTCCTCCATAGCCTCCAACTTGGATCTGTGCTTTTTTTGGTAAGTTCTAATGCTTTACGGTCATCACTTTCTTTAGCAGGGACTCCTTCCATGCAGTCATCGCTACCATCTGGGTCTGCAGGAGTTGTCGGGCCAGCTCCTCCATCTCTGCACCGAGGTGCTCCGGATCAAAGGTTGTCATCTGGTCCGTGGTTTCTTGTGGCTGACCGGGATGTCCATTTCTTCTTCCATCTCTTTCTGCGGCTCCTCAGCGCCACTCCCCATTGCTCCCACTGGGTAGCAGGCAGCCATGCTTTTCCGCACCTTCCTCCTTCTCCTTCTTTCATGGGCAGTCCCTGCTACACTTTCCTGTTGGCCATCTCCGAGGATGGATCCGTCTTCCTGACATACATGTTCATTTGGCTTTAAAGTCTCCACAGTGGGCGGGTCCAGTTTTCACGCCCATCCATGGGATTCACCCATGACAGCACATATTCTCTGTCCTTTATCCACCTCGTGGCACAACAATGGCGGCCATTAATAAATTCAATACAGTTCATGATGCACAGGACCTGATTTATAGGGTCAGTCCATCCTATTCGTGAAGCTAAGTTGGAATGCTCGCCAGGGTCGTGGGGTACTCGGTACCATATCCGGTACTTGAAGGGATGTGTCACGGTGGTGGTGACCTGGTCCATGGCCCTAGGTGCCAAAGTAAAAGGAATGGTCTTTAAAGGGGTTTGTGAAATAATACAAGTTTGTGATACCACCTGTGGTACTCGGTCAGGGGTGACCAACACTGCTTAAAGGGGTCCTCTGGGTTGGTGTTATGGCAGCAGGGATGATATGGCTTCCCACAGGCGAAGATGGTTCCCCAGGGCTCCCGGTGAGGTTGGCAGGGATGGTGTGGTGCTGGAAAATAAACGGAGGACACAGGGTTGCAGTCTCTTTTCCTGGCTTACTGATGATAGACAGCCACAGTCCAGGGTACCAGCAACTGGTGTAGGTGAGGTCCGGCCTGGAAGCAATTACAGATCCTTTTCCCAGGTGAGGTTCGTAAGTAGTGTTGAGTGATACCGTCCGATACTTGAAAGTATCGGTATCGGATAGTATCAGCCGATACCCGAAAAATATCGGATATCGCCGATACCGATACCCGATACCCGATACCAATGCATTTTAATGGGACGCAAAGTATCGGAATGGTTCCCAGGGTCTGAAGGAGAGAAAACTCTCCTTCAGGCCCTGGGATCCATATTCATGTGTAAAATAAAGAATTAAATAAAAAATATGGATATACTCACCTCTCCGGTGGCCCCTGGATCTTACCGCTGTAACCAGGAGCCTCCGTTCCTAAGAATGAGCGCGTGAAGGGCCTTCGATGACGTCGCGGCTTCTGATTGGTCGCGTGACCGCTCATGTGACCGCTCACGCGACCAATCAGAAGCCGCGACGTCTTAGGAACGGAGGCTCCCGGTTACAGCGGTAAGGTCCAGGGGCCGCCGGAGAGGTGAGTATATGGATATATACGGATATACTCACCTCTCCGGCGGCCCCTGGACCTTACCGCTGTAACCGGGAGCCTCCGTTCCTAAGAATGAACCCGTGAAGGACCTTCAATGACGTCGCGGCTGACGTCGCGGCTTCCGATTGGTCGCGTGAGCGGTCACATGAGCGGTCACGCGACCAATCAGAAGCCACGACGTCATCGAAGGCCCTTTACGCGCTCATTCTTAGGAACGGAGGCTGCCGGTTACAGCGGTAAGATCCAGGGGCCGCCGGAGAGGTGAGTATATCCATATTTTTTATTTTAATTCTTTATTTTACACATGAATATGGTTCCGATACCGATTACCGATACCACAAAAGTATCGGAACTCGGTATCGGAATTCCGATACCGCAAGTATCGGCCGATACCCGATACTTGCGGTATCGGAATGCTCAACACTATTCGTAAGCCTTCCAACTGATTCTCAGGTTGGGGTGTAGGCAGTTAACGTAAAATCTACTGTCCTCCGATTCTGCTGTGGGACATATAGTACTACACAGCCTCGGGCTCCCGGTGCCCGGTTCCTGCGCTTCGGCTTGGAAGGAGCGCAACCGCAGCTCCCTTCCAGCTCCCTTGTTCTCCTGTGCTTCTCCCCTCAGGCACTTGCTATCAATGCAACCAGTCTGCTTCTCTCCTCACACGTGGCTGCATGGCCCCAGATCTGCTCACACTCCTCCCTACTTCACTTTCTCTGAACAACTAGCTGACTCCTCCTCCAGACCAGAATATATATATCCTGCGGGAAGCTCACCTGAAACCGGGTTCAGAGCTCCCCCGTCTGGCCTGGAATCAGAATGTGTTGCATTTAGGTGCACTACCTGTTAAAGAGATCTTCCTTGCTTCCAGGCATGACATCACCCTCCCTTTAAGGAAGGCAACATCACTGTAACAACCGGTTACCTGGTGTGTTACACAATATTTTGCCAAAACCTACAGAAAATCTGCTAAAAACATGTCAGAAAAAGGTCTTATGGTCTGATGAGAACAAGGATGAATGTCATGGTTCTCAATGGCAAGAGACCGTAGTAACGCATACAAAAGGACTAGCTCTTGGAAGATGGGAACTCGAGCTGACTGTGAGCTAAACCTACCGCACAACTAACAGTGGCCGGGTAGCGTGCCTACGTTTTATCCCTAGACGCCCAGCGCCAGCCGGAGGACTGACTGACCCTAGCAGAGGAAAATACAGACCTGGCTTACCTCTAGAGAAATTTTCCCCAAAAGGCAGACGGTAGCCCCCACATATATTGTCGGTGATTTTAGAGGAAATTGACATACGAAGTATGAAGATAGGTTTAGCAAATTGAGGTCCGCTTACTAGATAGTAGGAAGACAGAAAAGGGAACTTCACAGTCAGCTGAAAACCCTTTCAAAACACCATCCTGAAATTACTTTAAGACTCTAATATCAACTCATGACACCAGAGTGGCAATTTCAGCTCACAAGAGCTTCCAGCCTCAGAAATATTCAAACACAGAGAACTGGAACAAAAATGCAAAACAATCTTAGGACTACAAGTCCAACTTAGCTGATAGTAGTCTAGGAGCAGGAACATGCAACAGAAAGGCTTCTGGTAACATTGTTGGCCGGCATAGAAATGACTGAGGAGCAAGGCTAAATAGACAACTCCCATATCCTGATGGAAACAGGTGAACAGAGGAGATGAAGCACACAAGTGCAGTACCACCAGAAACCACCGGGGGAGCCCAGAAACCAAATTCACAACAGTACCCCCCCCTCAAGGAGGGGGCACCGAACCCTCACCAGAACCACCAGGGCGATCAGGATGAGCCCTATGAAAGGCACGGACCAAATCGGAGGCATGAACATCAGAGGCTGTCACCCAAGAATTATCCTCCTGACCGTAGCCCTTCCACTTGACCAAATACTGAAGTCTCCGTCTGGAAACACGGGAGTCCAAGATCTTCTCGACAACGTACTCCAACTCACCCTCAACCAACACCGGAGCAGGAGGCTCAACGGAAGGCACAACCGGTACCTCATACCTGCGCAACAATGACCGATGGAAGACATTATGAATAGAAAAAGATGCAGGGAGGTCCAAACGAAAGGACACAGGGTTAAGAATCTCCAATATCTTGTACGGGCCGATGAACCGAGGCTTAAACTTAGGAGAAGAAACCTTCATAGGGACAAAACGAGAAGACAACCACACCAAGTCCCCAACACAAAGACGAGGACCAGCACGACGACGGCGGTTGGCAAACTGCTGAGTCTTCTCCTGGGACAACTTCAAATTGTCCACCACATGCCCCCAAATCTGATGCAGCCTCTCCACCACAGCATCCACTCCAGGACAATCCGAAGACTCCACCTGACCGGAAGAGAAACGAGGATGAAACCCCGAATTACAGAAGAAAGGAGAAACCAAGGTGGCAGAACTAGCCCGGTTATTGAGGGCAAACTCCGCCAAGGGCAAAAAGGCAACCCAATCATCCTGATCCGCAGACACAAAACACCTCAAATAAGTCTCCAAGGTCTGATTAGTTCGCTCGGTCTGGCCATTAGTCTGAGGATGGAAAGCAGACGAAAAAGACAAATCAATGCCCATCCTAGCACAGAACGCTCGCCAAAATCTAGACACGAATTGGGTTCCCCTGTCAGAAACGATATTCTCCGGAATACCATGCAAGCGAACCACATTTTGAAAAAACAGAGGAACCAGCTCGGATGAGGAAGGCAATTTAGGCAAGGGGACCAAATGGACCATCTTAGAGAAACGGTCACACACCACCCAGATGACAGACATCTTCTGAGAAACAGGGAGATCAGAAATAAAATCCATGGAGATGTGAGTCCAAGGCCTCTTCGGAATAGGCAAAGATAACAACAATCCACTAGCCCGAGAACAACAAGGCTTGGCCCGAGCACAAACATCACAAGACTGCACAAAACCTCGCACATCTCACGACAGGGAAGGCCACCAGAAGGACCTAGCCACCAAATCCCTGGTACCAAAGATTCCAGGATGACCAGCTAACGCAGAAGAATGGACCTCCGAGATGACTCTACTGGTCCAATCATCCGGAACAAACAGTCTACCAGGCGGGCAACGATCAGGTCTATCCGCCTGAAACTCCTGCAAGACCCGTCGCAAGTCTTGGGAAACAGCAGATAATATCACTCCATCCTTAAGGATACCTGTAGGTTCAGAATTACCAGGGGAATCAGGCTCAAAACTCCTAGAAAGGGCATCCGCCTTCACATTTTTAGAACCCGGTAGGTAAGAAACCACAAAATTAAACCGAGAGAAAAATAACGACCAGCGCGCCTGTCTAGGATACAGGCGCCTGGCAGACTCAAGATAAATCAAATTCTTGTGGTTGGTCAATACCACCACCTGATGTCTAGCCCCCTCAAGCCAATGACGCCACTCCTCAAAAGCCCACTTCATAGCCAAGAGCTCCCGATTACCAATATCATAATTTCGCTCAGCGGGCGAAAATTTACGAGAAAAGAACGCGCAAGGTCTCATCACGGAGCAGTCGGAACTTTTCTGCGACAAAACCGCCCCAGCTCCGATTTCTGAAGCGTCGACCTCAACCTGAAAAGGAAGAGTAACATCAGGCTGACGCAATACAGGGGCGGAAGAAAAGCGGCGCTTAAGCTCCCGAAAGGCCTCCACAGCAGCAGGGGACCAATCAGCAACATCAGCACCCTTCTTAGTCAAATCAGTCAACGGCTTAGCAACATCAGAAAAACCAGTTATAAATCGACGATAAAAATTAGCAAAGCCCAAAAACTTCTGAAGGCTCTTAAGAGAAGAGGGTTGCGTCCAATCACAAATAGCCTGAACCTTGACATGGTCCATCTCAATGGAAGAGGGGGAAAAAATGTACCCCAAAAACGAAATCTTTAGAACCCCAAAAACACACTTAGAACCCTTTACACACAAGGAATTAGAGCGCAAAACCTGAAAAACCCTCCTGACCTGTTGGACATGAGAGTCCCAGTCATCCGAAAAAATCAAAATATCATCCAGATACACAATCATAAATTTATCCAAATATTCACGGAAAATGTCATGCATAAAAGACTGAAAGACTGACAAGCCTACAACCTGCAGTAACCACCGATCGACCAAACCGCTGCATGACCAGCTCTACCCTCACCTACTGTATTCTCACCCATCCCTTGTAGATTGTGAGCCTTCGCGGGCAGGGTCCTCTCTCCTACTGTACCAATTATGACTTGTATTGTTCAAGATTATTGTACTTGTTATTATGTATACCCCTCCTCACTTGTAAAGCGCCATGGAATAAATGGCGCTATAACAATAAATAATAATAATAATAATAATAAAGACTGAAGGGGCATTTGAAAGACCAAAAGGCATTACTAAATACTCAAAATGGCCCTCAGGCGTATTAAATGCGGTTTTCCACTCATCCCCCTGCTTAATTCGCACTAAATTATACGCCCCACGAAGATCAATCTTAGAGAACCACTTGGCCCCCTTTATTCGAGCAAACAAATCAGTAAGCAGTGGCAAAGGATACTGATATTTAACCGTGATTTTATTCAAAAGCCGATAATCAATACACGGCCTCAAAGAGCCATCTTTTTTAGATACAAAGAAAAAACCGGCTCCTAAGGGAGATGACGAAGGACGAATATGTCCCTTTTCCAAGGACTCCTTAATATATTCCCGCATAGCAGCATGTTCAGGCACAGATAGATTAAATAAACGACCCTTTGGAAACTTACTGCCCGGAATCAGATCTATAGTACAATCGCAATCTCTGTGCGGAGGTAGTGAACCAAGTTTAGGCTCCTCAAAAACGTCACGATAATCAGATAAAAATTCCGGAATCTCAGAGGGAATAGATGACGAAATGGAAACCAAAGGTACGTCCCCATGAGTCCCCTGACATCCCCAGCTTAACACAGACATTGCTTTCCAGTCGAGGACTGGGTTATGAGATTGCAGCCATGGCAATCCAAGCACCAACACATCATGTAGATTATACAACACAAGGAAGCGAATAATCTCCTGGTGATCCGGATTAATACGCATAGTTACTTGTGTCCAGTATTGTGGTTTATTACTAGCCAATGGCGTGGAGTCAATACCCTTCAGAGGTATAGGAACTTCCAGAGGCTCTAAATTAAACCCACAGCGTTTGGCAAAGGACCAATCCATAAGACTCAAAGCGGCGCCAGAGTCGACATAGGCGTCCGCGGTAATAGACGATAAAGAGCAAATCAGGGTCACAGATAGAATAAACTTAGACTGTAAAGTGCCAATTGAAACAGACTTATCAACCTTCTTAGTACGTTTAGAGCATGCTGATATAACATGAGTTGAATCACCACAATAGAAGCATAACCCATTTTTCCGCCTAAAATTCTGTCGTTCGCTTCTGGACAGAATTCTATCACATTGCAAAATCTCTGGCGCCTTCTCAGTAGACACCGCCAAATGGTGCACAGGTTTGCGCTCCCGCAAACGCCGATCAATCTGAATAGCCATTGTCATGGACTCATTCAGACCTGTAGGCACAGGGAACCCCACCATAACATCTTTAATGGCATCAGAGAGACCCTCTCTGAAATTCGCCGCCAGGGCGCACTCATTCCACTGAGTAAGCACAGACCACTTACGAAATTTTTGGCAGTATATTTCAGCCTCATCTTGCCCTTGAGACAGGGCCATCAAGGCTTTTTCAGCCTGAATCTCTAAATGAGGTTCCTCATAAAGCAACCCCAAAGCCAGGAAAAACGCATCCACATTGAGCAACGCAGGATCCCCTGGTGCCAAAGCAAATGCCCAATCCTGAGGGTCGCCCCGGAGCAAGGAAATTACAATCCTGACCTGCTGTGCAGGATCTCCAGCGGAGCGAGATCTCAGAGACAAAAATAATTTACAATTATGTTTGAAATTCTGGAAGCGAGATCTATCCCCGGAGAAAAATTCAGGTAAAGGAATTCTAGGTTCAGATATAGGAGCATGAATTACAAAATCCTGTAAACTTTGAACCTTCATAGCGAGATTATCCAAACCTATAGCTAAACTCTGTGGATCCATTTTAATCAGGTGAAATCAGAACCATTCAAGGATTAGAAGGAGAGAGAGACGAAGGCTGCAGTAAGCAGAGATGCAAGTGAATCAACTAATGAGCAAACTCAAAAAAAAAAAAAAAAAATTCTCTGCAGACTTCTTTTCTCTCCTTTCTTCTGCCAATTATTTTAACCCTTGTCCGGCCAAACTATCATGGTTCTCAATGGCAAGAGACCGTAGTAACGCATACAAAAGGACTAGCTCTTGGAAGATGGGAACTCGAGCTGACTGTGAGCTAAACCTACCGCACAACTAACAGTGGCCGGGTAGCGTGCCTACGTTTTATCCCTAGACGCCCAGCGCCAGCCGGAGGACTGACTGACCCTAGCAGAGGAAAATACAGACCTGGCTTACCTCTAGAGAAATTTTCCCCAAAAGGCAGACAGTAGCCCCCACATATATTGTCGGTGATTTTAGAGGAAATTGACATACGAAGTATGAAGATAGGTTTAGCAAATTGAGGTCCGCTTACTAGATAGTAGGAAGACAGAAAAGGGAACTTCACAGTCAGCTGAAAACCCTTTCAAAACACCATCCTGAAATTACTTTAAGACTCTAATATCAACTCATGACACCAGAGTGGCAATTTCAGCTCACAAGAGCTTCCAGCCTCAGAAATATTCAAACACAGAGAACTGGAACAAAAATGCAAAACAATCTTAGGACTACAAGTCCAACTTAGCTGATAGTAGTCTAGGAGCAGGAACATGCAACAGAGAGGCTTCTGGTAACATTGTTGGCCAGCATAGAAATGACTGAGGAGCAAGGCTAAATAGACAACTCCCACATCCTGATGGAAACAGGTGAACAGAGGAGATGAAGCACACAAGTGCAGTACCACCAGAAACCACCGGGGGAGCCCAGAAACCAAATTTACAACAGATGAACTTTTTGGCCATAATTCCAAGAGATATGTCTGATGCAAAGCCTTCACTGTGCATCACTAAAAGAACTTCTAAGAAGAATTGTAGAAGCAGCCTTATGCTTTAGGGCTGTTTTTTGATGGCCAGAGTAAAATTTAAGTTTTTTAATGGCTCAGTGGGACTCGACTTTTGACCTAGTTCCAATTGCAAATCTGTGGGTTGACCAGATAAGGGATTTACATGGAAGATGCAATGTGACAGATTTTTATATCCACTGTATGTCTCTGTCTGCAATCTGGCATGAGCAGTGGGATGAGGTTCTTGCACTATACTGCTTGTTCTTTAACACTGATTTCACATACCAGCTCTTAATTCACTCCACTACGTGTTAGTTTATGGTGAGGTAAATGTAACTTTACTATATTCTAGAGAAATCAGGGGAGACAGTGTGATCAGAGAGGGAACAAATTGCTGTGAGGGTGAAATATTTTTTTAATTGTTGCACTTTTCCTTCTTAGGGGCTTGTTGTTACTCTGATTTAGTAAAATAGATTATTATTATTATTATTATTATTATTATTATTATTATTATTATTATTATTATGTTTACCCTCTTTATGTCCCCCATTGTAGTACAGAAGTATTTGTGTCCTGTTGAAAATTACAACCTTTATTATTTTGTAGGGGGACATTTGGGGATATTTAACTTCAAAAGGTACACTAAATTTAGCATTTTAATTTTGTAGTTCTGCACAAAGAAGTCATTATTAACCCTTTCACCAAGAACCTTTCCCTTTTTTAGCTTCCTGAATAGGCCAATTTTTTCAATTCTGACCAGTGTCACTTTATGAGGTAATAACTCTGGAACACTTCAACAGATCCCACCAACTCTGAGAGTGTTTTCTTATGACATATTGTACTTCATGACCGTGTTTAAAAAAATTTCAATATTTCTTGCATTTATTTGTGAAAATTTTGGAAATTTGGTAAAAATGTTGAAAATTTTCCAATTTTCATTTGAGATATGTCACAAAATAGTTAATAAACAACATTTCCCATATGTCTACTTTACATCAGAACATGTTTTGAAAAATATTTTTTCTTTGTTAGGAACTTAGAAGGCTTCAACCTTGACCAGCGAATTTCTCATTTTTCCAAGAAAATTTACAAAACCATTTTTTGGGGAACCACATCACATTTGAAGTGACTTTGAGGGTTCTACATGACAGAAAATACCCCAAAATTACACAATTCTAAAAACTGCACCCCTAGCGGTCCTCAAACCCACATAAAAGAAGTTTATTAACCCTTCATGTGCTTCAGAGGAACAGAAGCAATATGGAAGGAAAAAATGAACATTTAACCTTTTTTCACAAAAAGTTTACTTCAGGACTAGTGATGAGCGAGTGTACTCATTGCTCGGGTGCCCTCTGAGTATTTATGAATGCTCAGAGATTTAGTTTTCATCCCGGCAGCTGATCTGATATAGGATCTTCCTCACTGCCTGAATCCTTGTCATAAGCAAATAAAGCATATGCTTCCTCTGATAAATAGCATCTTTGTGACAAGCAAAACTCTTACTCAGGCAAAACTAACAGGTCAAGCAAATTCTTAACCTCTCATGCTAACAACTTTATCTTTCAAAAGGTAGGGGAGAAAACAAGGGGATCTGCTACATTGGATCTAATCCTTATAAACATGGAAGAAATTGTTGAGGAGGTAAGAGTGGCTGGGTTCCTAGGAGGTAGCGACTATGCTATTTTAGAATTTTGGATAACTAGAGGAGGAAGACCTATGGAAACTCAGACTTCAAGGTTAGATTTCAGAAAGGCAGATTTTAAGAGACTCAGATAGAGAATTGGAGGAATCCAATGGCTGGATATCCTTGAGGACAAAAATGTTGAGGAAGGATGGGAAATCTTGAAAAATGAGATTCTCAAAGCACAGTCATTAAAAAATTCCAAAAAGAGGGAAGAATACAAAGCAATTAAGGAAACCAGGATGGATGAACACAGAACTTAAACACATGCTAAAAGGAAGAAAAATGTTTATCAAATGGAAAGAGGGAGGCATACCTAAAGAAGAATATAATGCTGTCTGCAGAACCTGCAGGGCACAAATCAGATTATATAAAGCTGACAATCAATTAAGGCTTGCAAGAGACGTCAAAAGCAATAAAAAATAATTTTGGGGATATGACAAAAGTAAAAAAAAAGTCCAAAGATGCTATAGGATTTTTACAGGATGAAAATTATGAAATGGTAAGAAAGGATGTTGAGAAGGCTGAACATTTATATTCCTATTTTGCATCTGTTTTCTATCAGAAAGAAAATGTAACATCAACTGATCTTCACTGTCCTATTAAAGGAATAGAAGAATCCAGGATATCTATGAACAGAAAGATAGTGAGGAAACACTTAAGGTACCGTCACACTAAGCGACGCTGCAGCGATAGCGACAGCAATGCCGATCGCTGCAGCGTCGCTGTGTGGTCGCTGGAGAGCTGTCACACAGACCGCTCTCCAGCGACCAGCGATGCCGAGGTCCCCGGGTAACCAGGGTAAACATCGGGTTGCTAAGCGCAGGGCCGCGCTTAGTAACCCGATGTTTACCCTGGTTACCAGCGTAAAAGTTAAAAAAACAAACAGTACATGCTCACCTGCGCGTCCCCCAGCCTCTGCATCCTGACGCTGACTGAGCTCCGGCCCTAACAGCAGAGCGGTGACGTCACCGCTGTTGCTTTCACTTTCAGTTTAGGGCCGGCGCTTTAGTGTCAGGAAGCAGAGGCTGGGGGACGCGCAGGTGAGTATGTACTGTTTGTTTTTTTAACTTTTACGCTGGTAACCAGGGTAAACATCGGGTTACTAAGCGCGGCCCTGCGCTTAGTAACCCGATGTTTACCCTGGTTACCAGTGTAAAATATCGCTGGTATCGTCGCTTTTGCTGTCAAACACGGCGATACACGGCGACCTAGCGACCAAATAATGTGCAGACCTTCTAGCAGCGACCAGCAATTTCACAGCGGGATCCAGATCGCTGCTGCGTGTCAAATACAGCGATATCGCCATCCAGGTCGCTGCAACGTCACGGATTGCTGGCGATATCGCCTAGTGTGACGGTACCTTTAGCTAACATAAATGAATTCAAGTCTCCAGGTCCAGCTGAATTACACCCCAGGGTACTGAAAGATAAAGCAGAAGACATTTTTGAGCCACTCTCCATAATCTTTGAAAATTCTTGTAGAAAAGGAGAAATCCCAGAAGACTGGAGAACAGCAAATGTTGTTCCTATATTCAAAAAGGGGAAGAAGGTGGACCCAGGGAATTATACGCCGGTGAGTCTGACTTCTATATCAGGAAAGATCTTTGAACAAATTATTAAACAACATGTATGTATGTACCTGGATAAGAATGAAGTGATTAACCAGAGTCAGCATGGGTTTGTAACTAATATGTCATGTCAGACTAACTTAATTTCCTTCTATGACAGAATCACTGACTTGGTGAATAGGGGAAGCACTGTAGATATAGTATATATTGACTTCAGCAAAACATTTGGCAAGTATCTCACACCATCCTTATTGAAAAATAAGTATGGAATGGACAAAGCAACTGTTAGAAGGATTCATAACTGGCATAGTGATTGGACCCAATAGTGGTCGTAAATGGCTGCACATCCAGTTGGAAGAATGTCTCAAGTGGGGTACCACATTGTTCTGTCCTGGGCCCTGTATTGTTCAGCAGCTTTATCAATGATTTACATGAAGGAATTGAGGGCACACTGATTAAATTTGCTGATAACGCAAAGCTAGGAGGGATAGCTAATACTAGAGAAGAGAGGGATGATTCAAAAAGATATAAATAAACTGGAGAAGTCAGCAGCAACTAACAGAATGGTTTTTAACAGGGAAAATGCAAAATACTACATCTGGGCAATAAAAGTGAAAACACATACACAGAATGGGAGGAATAGGGCTAAGCAACAGCACATATGAAAAAGACTTGGTTATACTAATAGATCATAAACTGAACATGAGTGTGATGCAGAAGCAAAAAAGGCAAATGCAATTCTGGGATATATTAACAGAAGCATTCAGTCTAGATAACATTAAGTCATTATTGCCCTCTACTCCTCTTTGGTCAGACCTCACCTGGAATACTGTGTCCAGTTTTGGGCACCACATTTTAAAAAAGACATTAACAAACTCGAGCAAGTTTAGAGAAGAGCAACCAGAATGGTGACCGGTCTGCAAACCGCATCCTATGAGGAACGGTTACAGGATTTGGGATTATTTAGCTTGCAAAAGAGAAGACTGAGAGGAGACTTAATAGCGGTCTCCAAATATCTCAAGGGCTGTCACATTGTAGAAGGATCATCTTTATTCTCATTTGCACAATGAAAGACAAGAAGCAATGGGATGAAACTGAGTGGGAGGAGACACAGATTTGATATTAGAAAAACTTTTTGACAGTTAGGGTGATTAATGAGTGGAACAGGCTGCCACGAGAGGTGGTGAGTTCTCCTTCCATGGAAGTCTTCAAACAGAGACTGGACAGACATGTGTCTGGGATGATTTAGTGAATCCTGCTTTGAGCATGGGGTTGGACCAGATGACCCAGGATGTCCCTTCCAACTCTACCGTTCTGTCATTCTATGATTCCATGAAATAGGCTATTTTTATTCTATTCTTCAAAACACTGGGTATGTGTGTGTAAGGCTACTTTCACACTAGCGTCGGGCTCGGCCCATCGCGGTGCGTCGGGCCGAGGTTCCCGATGCTAGCGTTGTCTCCGCCGCACAACGGGGGCAGCGGATGCATTTTTTCAGCGCATCCGCTGCCCCATTGTGAGGTGCGGGGAAGTGCGGGGAGGTGGGGGCGGAGTTCTGGCCGCGCATGCGCGGTCGGAAAAAGCGGACCGTCGTGAGCAAAAAACGTTACATGTAGCGTTTTTTGGTCCCGACGGTCCGCCACAGCACGGCGCAACCATCGCACGATGGTTGTGACGTGTGTCATTGCGTCGCAAATGCGTCGCTAATGTTAGTCAATGCAGAAAAAATGCATCCTGCAAGCACTTTTGCAGGATGCGTTTTTTCCGGCAAAACGACGCATTGCGACGTAATGCAGTTAACGCCAGTGTGAAAGTAGCCTAAGTGGTGCTTTACAATTGTATTATGTGGGGCTTGTGTAAAGGTTACTATTTATTATAAAAAGTAAAAAAAAAATTAGAGAAACAAATTAAAAGGAAACATTTTGAAGAAACCCTTACATGAAAAAAATAAAAATAAAATCAGTACATGTAAAAATACAGTTTGTATAAAAAAATTACAGTGATGTTCACTACACTAATTTCCTACCTATAAAGTTACTCTGCACTTACTATTCTTTTTTTTTTTTTGCAAAAGAAAAAGAGATGTCATCAACACTATGGCATACCCTCCCCTAATGCACTATCTATACATTTACAGAGTGCTAGCTATTCTTTTTTTCACAAAAAGAAAAGAGGACGTTAATGACACTGGGGTGTACGCTCCCCTAATGCACTAACTAAACATTTTCTTATCGCTAGCTATTCTTTTTTTGCAAGAAAAACAGATGTCACGAGCACTGCGACATACACTCCCCCAATGCACTAGTTATTTACTTTATTTATTTATTTAATTTACTCAGCGCTAGCTATGCTTTTTTTGCAAAAGTAAAGAGGACGTCATGAACACTGTGACGCACGCTCCCTCAATGCACTTGCTAAGAAATTACCCAGCGATAGCAATTCTTTTTTTTCTTTGCAAAAGAAAAATGCTACCATCCTACCTACTCTGTACTAACTATTATATTTTTTGATAAAGAAAATTGGACGTCACTAACAATGCGATGTCCTCTATTCTAATGTGCTACTACCTTACCTATACAGTTACTCTCTACTAACTTTTTTTGTAAAAGAAAATTGGACGTCACTAACACTGCAACGTCTGTTACTCTAACACACTACCTCCCTACCTATAAAGCTACTTAGTACTATCTACTATTATTTTGTTTTTTAAAAAAAAAAAGTTGGAGATCACTTACATTGCTACTAGCTGAAAGAAGAAAAAGTCCGACTCTGTTAGCAACGATACTGATAAGAGCGCTGCAGTTACGGGAAGAGCATGAATGCTCGACACAGGATGCCACACACATGTAAAAAGGGCAAAAAAGTGTGAAAAAATACAACTGGGAATAGGGTGGATATGGGGGATGGATGGAAGGGGAGCTGGAACAGCGAGTAGGGAGCTGCTGCTGTGATCACAGATCAGTCACGCAGCAGCCAGCACACAAGGCAGGAGACACAGCACAGCAATGGATTGCGGGAGGCAGATCTCAGGAGGATCACACTGGCCACCAATGATTTTCTCTCTCTCAGGTACACAGAGGGGGTATACAACTGCTCTGCACACCCACTTTGAGGTAAAGATGACATGCAGAGAGGTGATCGCAAATTTAGATTAACGCCTTTGGCGCTGATTGGTCAGTAACTATTTTTCATGTAACATGTTTTTAAACTTTATTGTGACATTGTTGGCTGGTCAGAACTGATCAGCCGATCACAGCGATCACCGATGTGGGGGGTGGTACAGCCACCAAGGGCGATGTGCAGGGATCACCTGCTGTCAGAGACAAATACTGGTGCCATATTTACTGTGGTTTGCGGGACTACAGCTCCCGCAGTGCGGTATTATATAAAACACATGGTGTGATGGGGTTAGCAATGTCTTAAAGGGACACTGTCACCTGAATTTGGAGGGAACAATCTTTAGACCTAGGGGCAGGGTTTTCAGGTGTTTGATGCACCCTTTCCTTACCCGCCGGCTGCATGCTGGCTGCAATATTGGATTGAAGTTCATTCTCTGTCCTCCGTAGTACATGCCTGCACAAGGCAAGATTGCCTTGTGCAGGCATGTATTACGGAGGACAGAGAATGAACTTCAATCCAATATTGCAGCCAGCATGCAGCCGGCGGGTAAGGAAAGGGTGCATCAAACACCCGAAAACCCCGCCCCTAGGTCTAAAGATTGTTCCCTCCAAATTCAGGTGACAGTGTCCCTTTAAGGTAAACAGTTGGAAATAATAACTAAGCTTTTTTTTCTGCATAGGCACAGAAAATGTGAGGATTATTATTGTGTGTCACTATGTGGAGCAGCAATACTGTAGGTAATATTGGGGGCACGATTATTTGTCAATATTACTTTTATTATGCTTGGACAATATTACTGGGTAAAGAACAAAAGGTGTCTCTAATACTTGGAGTATCACATCAAATTTGATCAATACATTTTTGGGTAAAGGTACCTTCACACTAAACGATATCGCTAGCGATCCGTGACGTTGCAGCATCCTGGATAGCGATATCGTTGTGTTTGACAGGCAGCAGCGATCAGGATCCTGCTGTGCCATCGTTGGACGGAGAAGAAAGTCCAGAACTTTATTTTGTCGCTGGATCTCCCGTAGACATCGCTGGATCGGTGTGTGTGACACTGATCCAGCGATGTCTTCACTGGTAACCAGGGTAAACATCGGGTTACTAAGCGCAGGGCCGTGCTTAGTAACACGATGTTTACCCTGGTTACCATTGTAAATGTAAAAAAAAAAAACACATACACACATTCCGGTGCCTGGCGTCCGCTTCCCTGCACTCCTCCTGCATCCTGTGTAAGTGCCGGCCATAAAGCAGAGCGGTGACGTCACCGCTCTGCTCTGTGGGAGATGCCGGAGATGTTCGGCGCTGACACAGGATGCAGGAGGAGTGCAGGGAAGCGGACGCCGGGCACCGGAATGTGAGTATGTGTTTTTTTTTTTACATTTACGCTGGTAACCAGGGTAAACATCGGGTTACTAAGCGCGGCCCTGCGCTTAGTAACCCGATGTTTACCCTGGTTACCAAGGGACTTCGGCATCATTGGTCGCTGGAGAGCCGTCTGTGTGACAGCTCTCCATCGACCACACAACGACTAAACAGCGATGCTGCAGTGATCGGCATCGTTGTCTGTATCGCTGCAGCGTCGCTTAGTGTGAAGATACCTTAAGTTTACATGACTGTATAAGAAAATTGGTCTGGTCTGCATCCAAAAAAGTGGGATGATTTTTTTCTCACTTGTCATCCATGTGCAGTCTGTATACGGTCCGTCATTTTACTAAGCAGATATTAATCGTTTACAAGACCATTTACAGTTTCGTACGCTGCAGAATTATCTTCCAATTTTTTTTGTTCACCCATAGACTTGAATGGTGAGTCTTATCATTTTTCCTATGGAAAAATCGAGCACGCTGAGATTTTTTTCACACACTGACTTGGTCTGAAAAATAATAATTTATCTGTTGAAAAGGGCAAACCGGAACAGTAAATTTCGGCATCCATACCAAACACATGCTTTTTGATCATGGACGCCAAACTCAGACTTCATCAGGAAGTCCATGTTACTATTCAGGTTTGGCCTCTCGATCACCAGGTGTTTGTCATGCTGTCATGTCCATGACAGTGTGGCAAACACTGCTTCTGAACAGCGGAAAAACCATTACCGCCGGTCAGACAGCCACGGTTCCCACGCTGTCAAGTGACAGCATGAGCTCGCAGTGTGATCAGAGGTGTAAAGTTCACCTCCAGTCACTGGCATCGGCTGATGGGACTACTGCTCCCATCAGTCTACGTCTGCTATCGCTAATAACAGCAAGTTCATGAGCGGCCGATGGGAGTATTCATCAGCCGGTGCCAGCTTTATATAAATAATAAAAAAAACGATGTGGGTTCCTATGTATTTTTGAAAAACAGCCAGAAAAACTGAGAGCTTGGGGAACATCTTTTTACTGATGTTCCCTGTAGTATATAGGTTTCATACTGATTTCTTTCTTCCCCTTGAGATTTCAAAAATATAGTCTAACATTTACTTGGTATTTTATTGACATTGCTACTGTCTGACATTTGTACTAATGTACTACCTTTATCACCATTTGGGTTTTTCATTACACAATATTGTTTTGAACATCTTTTATTGTATTTCATATTTAAAACTTAATGTGTCTGGATGGTTTGTTGCCCTAAAAGATCAACTTTTAAATTAAGTCTATGATTGGTCTCTGGTTCTTCCTCAGTGATCTTTACAACCTACAAATTGATATTTATATTGCTCACTACATAACGTTGCTCAGAATACAGCCCTGACAACATTCCTTGAGAAGTTACAATGTAGCCTTAGGTAGTTATGTAACTGGAAATTAGTTTGCAGCTCTTCTGCTTCTAACATACACCTTTAAAATGTAGCTGTAAAATCATTTCAAAGGGTTTTATTAGTTGAGACAGCACAATAATTCACACCAAGCTAAAGGACTGTCGACTGCATTATTTCCCTGAACTCATAAAATATATGTTGTTAGCTCTCTGATTACCTGATATCAATGTGACATATATCTATATACTCCTGTTTTACAATGAGTTGTGACTTATGTAATTATTTCTTAATACATGATCTTTTCTTACACTAAGATTATAAATATAAGGTCAAAAGTAAAGGGAGCTAAACTGTACAAATGACCATTGGGTGCACAGTATTTTTTTAGTTGAGTGAATAATGCTCTACCCAGAATGTATTGACATTAGTTTCCCATACATTTGGTCTTAAAGAGAACCTGATATCTGATACATTCTACCCAATCCTTGGTATCCAGGTATGTTTGACTTTGAAATGCTGAGGCACATCGCACAGCCAGTGTCTGATACATGTTGTCTATTAATTGGGCAGCATGTATCAGATGTCAGGTTCACTTTAAGTTTTGTTTATATGCACAGATTTCTGATCAGTCCGATTGAACTTATAAATGATGATATGTGTCAGAGTTTACGCCAGCACATGTTATTAGGATGTCACACGTTTTCATCGCCTTTGTCTGTTACATCCATCCTAAAGTCATCCATCCTGTTCAAAATAATGGAGTTCTCCTTCAAAAATCTATTAGCTAGAAATGAGCCAATCTGCTGAATTTCAATTCTTTAGATTCCCGATGACATTTTACTGAAGCCCACCATGAGATCAATTTGCGCAAGCATCGGATAGAATGGTGGTGGGTCAAAATTTAAGACAGGAAGAAAATAAAGACACTAGAAGCAGCGGAGGAGCCGGAACAGAGCTGAAGACCCTACCTACAGTCCTGCCCTACAATCCTGCCACAATGCATGAAGATATCATTAAAATTACATTTCAAACTCAAAAAGTTTTTGCTATTATAGGTGACAGAGGAGCAATATTAACCTATATAAGTAAAAGTTCATAGAAAAATATGGTTAAAGGTGTTTCTAATAAAGTGCCCTCAGAAGAAGAAGATGCAATGGAAAGAAAGAAGTTCAGTTTCCAGAGGCTTCAAACCTTCTGTGCCATAAATGCCATGAAATAGAATCCAATAAAATGGAATTGAGGGGTGAATTAAAAAATAAAAATTGTAAGTCAATTTGATTTCCCTCAAAGTGATTCACTCATCTCTGTTTGGCAATACTGAAGACAGAATACACAGAGCAACCAACACAAAGAAGCTGTACATATAAGATCCACATAGACGGGGAACCAGGAGAAAATCTTTGCTGCATCAAAGAATATTAACATCTTCATGACACGCACAGTACATGTAAAAAAAAAAAAAAAAGTCAGGATGTAGAAAAAAGATTTAAAGTAGGATTTTAAAAAAATCTAAAAAGAAAAGGTAGGCAAAAAATGTTTTATTTAGCATGTATGTGACTGGATAATATGTCTTTTTTATTATTAGGTTAATGATAGAAGAAATCACCTAGACATTTTTGTTTCATTTTTGTCTAGATCAAACAGACAGAAGATGGGTAACAGTTGGATAGAACATTGTGGCTTAGTGTTTAGGCTACTTCCTTGCAGTACATGAGACTGTGGGTTCAAAATCTGGTAAGGGGCCAATGTTTCTCTTTGGAAAATATTCTCACTGTCTTGTCTCCAGTAATTAAATAAAATAAGCCTCAAGCAGTAATGTAGCATGGGGGATCATAGAGCTGGTTTGTCTGAATGCCACAATATACATGAGTACAAAATTTAACCACTTTCTCTACTACCATTTTTTTGGGAGTAAAGCTGGGGCACAGTGAGTATCCACCTAGCAGCCAGTGATCTGGATGATTAAGGCAGCCAGGGGATGCTTTGACATTTAACTAGCTGCAATAATCAAAAGAGATGAGTTGGTCATAAAAAAGCTCTCCGTATAATGCAGTGAGCATAATCATCTGAATCAATGCCTATTCAGAACAGTTGATGAAAAACTTTTCTTAAAGGAAACCTGTCACCTGAATTTGGTGGGACCGGTTTTGGGTCATATGGGCGGGGTTTTTGCGTGTTTGATTCACCCTTTCCTTACCCGCTGGCTGCATGCTGGCCGCAATATCGGATTTAAGTTCATTCTCTGTCCTCCAGAGTACACGCCTGCGCAAGGCAATATTGCTTTGCACTGGTGTGAACTCTGGAGGACAGAGACTTCAATCCAATATTGCAGCCAGCATGCAGCCAGCGGGTAAGGAAAGGGTGAATCAAACACCCGAAAACCCCGCCCATATGACCCAAAACCGGTCCCGCCAAATTCAGGTGACAGGTTCCCTTTAAGTGCTGAGCTTTGCATAGGCAGCACCTAATATAATAAAGTTCTCAGTATGATGAAGTTAGTTTTGTCCTCTTGGTTGCTGTTTAACCCCTTCCCGACCTGTGACACAGCGTATGCGTCATGAAAGTCAGCGCCAATCCGACCTGTGACGCATATGCTGTCACAGAATGATTGCGTCCCTGCAGATCGGGTGAAAGGGTTAACTCCAATTTCACCCATCCTTCAGGGACAGGGGGAGTGGTACTTCAGTCCAGGGGGGTGGCTTTGCCCCCCCGTGGCTATGATCACTCTGATTGGCTGTTGAAAGTGAAACAGCCAATAAGAGCAATTTGTAATATTTCACCTATGAAAAGTGGTGAAATATTACAATCCAGCCATGGCCGATGCTGCAATATCATCGGCCATGGCTGGAAACCCTCATGTGCCCTCCGCCACCACCACCGATCTCCTCCCCAGTCTTCTGTTCTGTCCCGTACTCCCCTCCGTCCCCCTGTCTGCTCCCCCATCCTCCTGTCCGCTCCCCCCGTGCTCCGATCCACCCCCGTGCTCCGATCCACCCCCCCATGCTCCGATCCCACCCCCTCATACTTACCGAGCCTCCCGGTGTCCGTCCGTCTTCTCCATGGGCGCCGCCATCTTCCAAAATGGCGGGCGCATGCGCATTGCACCAGCCGAATCTGCCTGCTGGCAGATTCACTCCAGGTACATTCTGATCACTGTGATAAAACCTATCACAGTGATCAAAATTAAAAAAATAGTAAACGAACCCCCCCTTTATCACCCCCATAGGTAGGGGCAATAATAAAATAAAGAAAATATATTTTTTTTTTTCCCACAAGGGTTAGGGTTAGGGTTAGATTTAGGGTTAGGGCCAGGGTTAGGGTTAGGGTTAGGATTAGGGCTAGGGTTAGAATTAGGGTTAGAACTAGAGTTAGGGTTACAATTAGGCTATGTGCACACAGTGCAGGTTTGGCTGCTGCGGATTGGTAGCAGGTTTCCATCAGATTTACAGTACCATGTAAACCTATAGAAAACCAAATCCACTGTGCCCATGGTGCGGAAAATCCTACGCGGAAACGCTGTGTTGTATTTTCCGCAGCATGTCAATTCCTTGTGCGGATTCCGCTGCGTTTTACACCTGTTCCTCAATAGGAATCCGCAGGTGAAATGCGCCCAATAAACACTGGAAGTCCGTGGTTATTCCGCAGGTAAAATGCAGTGCCTTTTACTTGCAGATTTTTCAAAAATGGTGCGGAAAAATCGCACACGAATCCTCAACGTGGGCACATAGCCTTAGGGTTAGGTTTGGAATTAGAATTAGGGTTGGAATTAGGGCTAGAGTTGGAAAAAGGGTTAAGATTAGGCTTGTGGTTAGGGTTATGGTTAAGGTTAGGGGTGTGTTGTGGTTTGGGTTGGGATTAGAGTTAGGATTAGGGTTGGGATTTGGGTTAGGGGTGTGTTGGGGTAAGGGTTGTGGTTAGGGGTGTTTTGGGGTTAGGGTTGTGATTAGGGTTATAGCTAGAGTTGGGATTAGGGTTAGGGGTGTGTTGGGGTTAGTGTTGGAGTTAGAATTGAGGAGTTTTCACTTTTTAGGCACATCAGGGGTCTCCAAATGCAACATTGCACCACCATTGGTTCCAGCCAATCTTGTGTTCAAAAAGTCAAATGGTGCTCCCTGCCTTCCGAGCCCCGACGTGTGCCCAAACAGTGGTTTACCCCCACATATGGGGTATCAGTGTACTCAGGACAAACTGGACAACAACTGTTTGGGGTCCAATTTCTCCTGTTACTCTAGTGAAAATAAAAAATTGCGGGCTAAAAATTAATTTTTGAGGAAAGAAAAATGAATTTTTATTTTCACGGCTCTGCGTTATAAACTTCTGTGAAGCACTTGGGGGTTTAAAGTGGTCACCGCACATCTAGATTAGTTCCATGGGAGGTCTAGTTTCCAAAATGGGGTCACTTGTGGGAGAGCTCCAATGTTTAGGCACACAGGGTGTTAGGGTTGGCGGAACGCACCGAATATATTTTTTAGATGGGACTGGTGCGTTCGCAACCCGGGATCCACCGTGCAGGAAAGAACCTGCTGCTAAGTAAATGGCGGCACTATATGGCGGTATGAACCAGCTCTGCTAGCTTCACAGAGCAGCTGAAAAAGCAAAGCTCTGTGCCCTGTTAGACTTTCACAGAGGCACAGGCTAACTACCCAAATGAGAGCAGTCAGTGGTCATGCATTCACACAAAACTCCTCGCCGGTGGTGCCAGCATTCTAGGGGCTTATTTCAGCCAGGTCCCTGAATACGCACAAACACAATCTCCTTGGCGGAGGTGCCAGCATTCTAGGGGCTTATTTCAGCCGGGTCCCTGAACACATACAAACACATGACCACACTGGTGCAAAGCACATAACTTAAGAAGATACTAGCGCATGGCCGTGCGGCCATGTGAGCCTTAAATAGCTGCAGCACGTACAGGACCTTCCAAGAAGGACCAATGAGAGGCTGCCACAGAGCCTGCACACCTACAGGACCTTCCTAAAAGGACCAATAGATTTGGCTGCAGTACCTGAGCATGTGACCCTTGATCTCCACAGAGAGATCTTACCCTGGGCATGCTCAGTGTGAGCAAAGCAGGGCTTAGTCCCAGAAAAGCCTGCTCACCACAGATCAGTGCAGGGTACAATAGCAGAGCCTGGAGAGGCAGCAGTAACCCTTTGCACAGTATCGGTCTCAGTGAGACGCTGGGACCGACGTCTCCGCTGAGCAGGCTCGACTGTGGCCGATGCAGAATGGGAGACCGCAGCAGACAAGGATCGAGATTCCCCTTGTGCAGCAGAGGAAACTCGACTCCTAACACAGGGGCTCTCCAAATGCGACATGGTGTCCGCTAACGATTGGAGCTAATTTTTCATTCAAAAAGTCAAATGGTGCTCCTTCCCTTCCGAGCCCTGCCGTGTGCCCAAACAGTGGTTTACCCCCACATGTGAGATATCAGTGTACTGAGGAGAAATTTCCCAATAAATTTTAGGATCCATTTTATCCTGTTGCCCATATGGAAATGAAAAAATTGAGGCTAAAAGAAATTTTTTGTGAAAAAAAAGTACTTTTTCATTTTTATGGATCAATTTGTGAAGCACCTGGGGGTTCAAAGTGCTCACTATGCATCTAGATAAGTTTCTTGGGGGGGTCTAGTTTAAAATAGGGTCACATGTGGGGGAGCTCCAATGCTTAGGCACACAGGGGCTCTCCAAACACGACATGGTGTCCGCTAACGATTGGAGCTAATTCTTCATTCAAAAGTCAAATGGCGCTCCTTCCCTTCCGAGCCTTGCCGTGTGCACAAACAGTGGTTTGTGACCACATATGAAGTATCGGTGTACTTAGGAGAAATTGCCCAATACATTTTAGGATCCATTTTATCCTGTTGCCCATGTGAAAATGAAAAAAGTGAGGATAAAATAAATTTTTTGTGAAAAAAAGTACTTTTTCATTTTTATGGATCAATTTGTGAAGCACCTAGGGGTTCAAAGTGCTCACTATGCATCTAGATAAGCTCCTTTCGGGGTCTAGTTTCCAAAATGGGGTAACTTGTGGGGGAACTCCAATGTTTAAGCACACAGGGGCTCTCCAAACGCGACATGGTGTCCGCTAAAGATTGGAGCCAATTTTTCATTGAAAAAGTCAAATGGCGCTCCTTCCATTCCGAGCCCTGTCGTGCGCCCAAACAGTGGTCTCCCCCCACATATGGGGTATTGGCGTACTCAGGACAAATTGTACAATAAATTTTGTGGTCCAGTTTCTCTTTTTACCCTTGGGAAAATAAAAAAATTGTTGCTAAAAGATCATTTTTGTGACTAGAAAGTTAAATGTTAATTTTTTCCTTCCATGTTGCTTCTGCTGCTGTGAAGCATTTGAAGGGTTAATACACTTCTTAAATGTGGTTTTGAGTACCATGAGGGGTGCAGGTTTTAGAATGGTGTCACTTTTGGGTATTTTCAGCCAAGTAGACCCCTCAAACTGACTTCAAATGTGACTCGGTCCCTAAAAAACTGGTTTTGTAAATTTTGTTGTAAAAATGAGAAATCGCTGATCAAATTTTAACCCTTATAACTTCCTAGAAAAAAAAAATTTGTTTCCAAAATTGTGCTGATGTAAAGTAGACATGTGGGTAATGGTATTTATTAATTATTTTGTGTCACATAACTATCTCGTTTAACAGAATAAAAATTCAAAATTTGAAAATTGTGAAATTTTCAACATTTTCGCCAAATTTCCATTTTTTTCACAAATAATCGCAAAAATTATTGACCTATATTTACCACTACCATGAAGCCCAATATGTCACGAAAAAACAGTCTCAGAACCGCTAGGATCTGTTGAAGCGTTCCTGCATTATTACCTCATAAATGGACACTGTTTAGAATTGCAAAAAACGGCCAGGTCATTAAGGTCAAAATAGGCTGGGTCATGAAGGGGTTAAAAAGAGTACAGCAGCTGCTAACAAACTCATCTCAACTGCTGTGCTCTGCATAAGTAGCAACTGAAAGGCTACTGTGAGGCTGGATAGTTTGTTCTCACCGGACAAGTCATGAGACAGGGGAGTCAAAGAGTTCGGGGTCAAATGCCAGCAGAGTACAGCAAAAGGCATAGGGGAAGAGGAATAGTGAAAAGTCAAAGTCCAAGGTCAAGCAACAAAGATCAGAATGGCGGAACACAGAGCACAAGCAACCCACATCACTAAGCAAAGTTATGACTGGCTATGGTCTGACCTTAGTCAGCTAGCTTCATAGCAAGGTAATCACCCAGAAAGGCTGACACCCACTTGCTTTCCCACTCACAAAACAGACAGCCCAGCAAACCTATGAAATCCATAGCGTAGCTGAGCTGTCATTGAATGCGTCCAAAGGATACAGTGAGTTGCAGAATTATGACAGCTACTCTGTGCTCTCCCACAGCTCCCACCTTTCTTGTATTTTTATAAGAAAAGAGACAGAAACATGTTGGAAGAGGTTTCTCATGTGTAAAACTAGTGACACAAAAATTACAAATGTACAGGAACAAATCAGAATAAATGTAACAGTTTATAACTTTTTTCTTCATTCTTTGTTTGGCAACATTTTATTTGCACAGTTAGGTTGAATATGTTGATAATACTGTATATAAGCAACATGATGTACAATAACAAATTTTATTGTGGTACCATGTTAGCCAGAAAAATCGATGTAAATACTATTCACATATATAAGCAACAGAAATAGACAACTGCATAGAACTGAGTAATTTGTAATTATTTTTTCCCAAATGATCTAATTCATAGCAAGTACACTTACCTAACTGCTCCTTTAATGTATATGATGTACGTAAAATAATAATTTAATCTTAAGGATGCAATTATCTTGCTAAATAAATGGAATTCACGATATGATCTCCTTTCTCCAAGTAAATGTGCAGAGGCTTACAATTGTTAGTATGAAACAGTACATGAATAATGAGTTTATAGACAGTGAATCGTCCTTATTTGCATATGAATAGAATTCTCTTGTACAGGTCTGATCTGCTGACATCACCATGCTATTTATCTTGATATAGCTGCAGACCCTGCTAATGTGCCAATACAGTTGTCAGTGTTCTCATTTGTATGACAATATGAATGTATCCACACAATATCTATTTAAAACACAATAGAGCTTTCACTATGCTTGACTGAAAACTGCTATTCTGAATATCAGAATAAATTGGTTTTATAGTGCTTAACTAGGCTCTACTTAATTTAATGGGGTCCAATAGCAAAACTTACGTATTTTATGCTATTTTTCATTTGACAATTAACAAACATTATTATGCAAAATATTTGTCCCCTTTTAACTGTCTTAAATTACTCATATTTGTTATAATGGTTTCTGATTACATGAAGTAAACAAGTATAAAATATTGAGTTCTTATTATGATGCTGATCCTAAAGTCTCATACAGTTGCATGCAAAAGTTTGGGCACCACCAGTCAAAATTGCTGTTATTGTGAACAGTTAAGCAAGTTCAAGATGATCTCTAAAAGACCTAAAGTTAAAAATGACACATTTCCTTTCTATTTTAGGCAAAAAAAAATGTAATTTTTTACATTTTAACAATTAAAAAAAAGGAAAATGTGCTGAAGCAAAAGTTTGGGCCCTCTTGGAGATTTGTGTGCTCAGATAACTTTGACCAAGGTTTCAGACCTTAATTAGCTTGCTAGGGTTATGGCTAGTTCACTATCATTGTTAGGAAAGGCCAGATGATGTAAATTTCCCAGCTTTATAAAAGCCCAGCCTACTTTAACCTTGTGCTAATAAACAGCAGCCATGGGTTCTCCTAAGCATCTGCCTAGCACTCTGAAAATGAAAATGATGGAGGCCCACAAACCAGGATAAAGCTGTAAGAAGATAGCAAAGCATTTTTAAGTTGCCATTTCCTCAGTTTGAAATTAATACATAAATGACAGTTAACAAGAACAGTGGAGGTCAAGATAAGGTCTGGAATACCAAGCAAAATTTCAGTGAGAGCTGCTTATAGGATTGCAAGAGAGGCAAATCAGAACTCCTGCTTGACTGCAAAAAACCTTCAGAAATATTTAGCATACTCTGGAGTTGTGGTAAATTGTTCTATTGTTCAGAGATACCTGGACAAATATTGCCTTTATGGAAGCGTTATCAGAAGAAAATCTGTCCTCCGACCTCATTATGATATTCAGTGTAACAAATATGGAAAAGAGCATCTAAACAAAATGATCCATTTTGAAAGCAAGTCCTGTGGATCAATGTGGTTGATATAGAACTCTTCGGCCACAATGATTAAAGGTATGTGTGGAGAAAAAAGGGCACAGAGTTTCAGGAAAAGAACATTTCACCCACAATTAAGCATGTAGTTAGGACAATCATAATTTGGGATGGATTTTTGGCATTTCCAGGCCTCCATACCTTGTGACATCACACTCCTTCCAGTAGCCGCCGTCCATCTTGGATTTCCCTTATCATCCTGTCATCTTTCCTCGCTCCTTGCTGCTTCACTGGCTAACCTACAGCTGCATTCTCAGGTATAGTAACCAAAGGTACTACGTTGTTCCTTTCTATTTATACGCTGCATCATCAATGCTAAATAAGGAAGGATCAGATTACTAAGACATTCCAAAGTTTTTTATTACAGTCTTCACTACAAAAGCGACAAACTGCATTGATAAACTGCATTGATAAGCTGCATTGATAAACTACACTGCTATAAGCAATTGTCAGCAAGGACAATACCAAATGCAAAGCTGCTGTCTACTAACCACTCAACTAACATTTGCTACAGATCTGTAAATTGTTTCAATTTTTGATGTGTCATATTATGATATATTATTTGGTTATTGTTAATTTAAACCTATATTCTTTATTGAGTTTTTAGCGCAACAGATTCTCTGTATTTACGTTTTGGGATTGTGTTGCAGCTAATGACACGAGGAACATTTCACAGGTAGAGACAAGAATGGACTCAATGAAATTTCAACAAATTATTGATGCAAACATAACACTATCTGGAAAAAAGAAGAAGTTGAAGAGACGATGGTTTCTATAAATGGATTATGATTAGGGTTGAGCGAAACGGATCGGACAAAATCAAAAATCGCCGACTTTCGGCAAAGTCGGGTTTCATGAAACCCGACCCGATCCCAATGTGGGATCAGCCATGCAGTCGGCGATCTTCGCGCCAAAGTCGCGTTTCGTATGACGCATTCACCGCCATTTTTCAGCCAATGAAGGAGGACGCAGAGTGTGGGCAGCGTGATGACATAGGTCTCGGTCCCCACCATCTTAGAGAAGGGCATGACAGTGATTGGCTTGCTTTCTACGGCGTCACAGGGGCTCTAAAAGGGCGTGCACACCGACCGCCATCTTACTTCTGCCGATCTCAGCATAGGGAGAGGTTGCTGCAGCTTCGTCAGAAGCAGGGATATAGTTAGGGAGGGAAGATTAACCCCCAAACCACTTGTGCTGTAGCAATTTCCACTGTCCAACACCACCTTTGTTTTGCAGGGACAGTGGAGGCTATATCTTTGTGCATCAGCTCTGTAGCTTATTAGGCTGCCTTATAAGGCTCCCTGATAGCTGCATTGCTGTTTGCACGCTGCTGTGCAAACCAACTGCTTTTTTAAAATCAAAAATCCTGTTGCTCCTTTCTGCAGTTATCTTGTTTATTTGTCCACACTTTTGTGTGCAGCAGTCCTTTTTGTTGCTGCCATACTTGTCGTGAGATCATTGTAGGGAGATAGAAATAGTACTACAGTCCTTGGATTTTTTTAGATATCTTCCAGCCACTTGCTGCCACTTACATTGTGTTGTGTTACACACTGTGCCTGAGTTGTGGTGCTGTCTCCCCCCCCAAAAAAGGGAGATTCAAATTCTCACAAAGTGGATGTACGTCAGTTCTGTTAGTTTGTTGTATATCAGTCAGCCACGTTCTGCCACTTACATTATGTTGTAAAATACAGTGGGCCTGAGTTTGGGTTCAGTCTTCCGCCAAAAAAAGTGAGTTGGAAATTCTCACAAAGTGGATATACCTCAGTCCTCTTAGTTTGTGGTGTATCAGCCAGCCACTTGCTGCCACTCACATTGCGTTGTAAAATACACTGGGCCTGAGTTTGGGTTCTGTGTCCCCAAAAAAAAAGTGAGATTGAAATTCTCACAAAGTGGATATACCTCAGTCCTCTTAGTTTGTGGTGTATCAGCCAGCCACTTGCTGCCACTCACATTGCATTGTAAAATACACTGGGCCTGAGTTTGGGTTCTGTGTCCCAAAAAAAAAAGTGAGATTGAAATTCTCACAAAGTGGATATACCTCAGTCCTCTTAGTTTGTGGTGTATCAGCCAGCCACTTGCTGCCACTCACATTGCGTTGTAAAATACACTGGGCCTGAGTTTGGGTTCTGTGTAAAAAAAAAAAAAAGTGAGATTGAAATTCTCACAAAGTGGATATACCACAGTCCTCTTAGTTTGTGGTGTGTCAGACAGCCACTTGCTGCCACTCACATTGCATTGTAAAATACACTGGGCCTGAGATTGGGTTCTGTGTGCAAAAAAAAAAGTGAGATTGAAATTCTCACAAAGTGGATATACCACAGTCCTCTTAGTTAGTGGTGTATCAGCCAGCCACTTGCTGCCACTCACATTGCGTTGTAAAATACACTGGGCCTGAGTTTGGGTTCTGTGTAAAAAAAAAAAAAAGTGAGATTGAAATTCTCACAAAGTGGATATACCACAGTCCTCTTAGTTTGTGGTGTGTCAGCCAGCCACTTGCTGCCACTCACATTGCGTAGTAAAATACACTGGGCCTGAGTTTGGGTTCTGTGTCCAAAAAAAAAAAGTGAGATTGAAATTCTCACAAACTGGATATACCTGAGTCCTCTTAGTTAGTGGTGTATCAGCCAGCCACTTGCTGCCACTCACATTGCGTTGTAAAATACACTTGGCCTGAGTTTGGGTTCTGTGTCCAAAAAAAAAAGTGAGACTGAAATTCTCACAAAGTGGATATACCTCAGTCCTCTTAGTTTGTGGTGTATCAGCCAGCCACTTGCTGCCACTCACATTGCATTGTAAGATACACTGGGCCTGAGATTGGGTTCTGTGTGCAAAAAAAGTGAGATTGAAATTCTCACAAAGTGGATATACCTCAGTCCTCTTAGTTTGTGGTGTATCAGCCAGCCACTTGCTGCCACTCACATTGCGTAGTAAAATACACTGGGCCTGAGTTTGGGTTCTGTGTCCAAAAAAAAAAAGTGAGATTGAAATTCTCACAAACTGGATATACCTGAGTCCTCTTAGTTAGTGGTGTATCAGTCAGCCACATGCTGCCACTCACATTGCGTTGTAAAATACACTTGGCCTGAGTTTGGGTTCTGTGTCCAAAAAAAAAAGTGAGATTGAAATTCTCACAAAGTGGATATACCTCAGTCCTCTTAGTTTGTGGTGTATCAGCCAGCCACTTGCTGCCACTCACATTGCATTGTAAAATACACTGGGCCTGAGTTTGGGTTCTGTGTCCAAAAAAAAAAGTGAGATTGAAATTCTCACAAAGTGGATATACCTCAGTCCTCTTAGTTTGTGGTGTATCAGCCAGCCACTTGCTTCCACTCACATTGCGTTGTGTTATACACTGGGCCTGAGTTGTGGTGCAGTCTCCCCCCCAAAAAAGGGAGAATTAAATTTTCAACAAGTTTATATACACCTTCTACCTTGTTTTACAGCACCATATAACGGTTGTTATTTTGGTTAGATTTTCCCAAAAATGAGGAAGTTTGGTGGAAGAGGCCGTGGGCGGTCATTGCCAGCTGGTACAGATGGTGGTGGTGGTGGTGGTGGAGCATCTGGTGGTAGTGGGAAAAGCAAAATAGCAGCTAAGGCTGGAGGTGTTGAGCCAGTGTCATCGTCTGCCTACACAAGGCCTCGAAGGCTCCCTTATCTGGGAGTAGGAAAACAAGTTGTAGGCCATGTGCACACGTTCTGTTTTTTTTTGCTGTTTTTTCACGTTTTTTCGCTATAAAAACCTGATAAAAACGCGAAAAAAAACACAAAAAAAACGCTTCCCATTATTTTCAGTGTATTCCACATATCTTGTGCAAATGTTGCATTTTTTTCCGCGAAAAAATCGCATCGCAGAAAAAAAAGCAACATGTTCATTAAATTTGCGGAATTGCGGGGATTCCGCACACCTAAGAATGCATTGATCTGCTTACTTTCCGCATGGGGCTATGCACACCATGCGGGATGTAAGCAGATCATGTGCAGTTGGTACCCAGGGTGGAGGAGAGGAGACTCTCCTCCACGGACTGGGCACCGTATAATTGGTAAAAAAAAAAGAATTAAAATAAAAAATAGTCATATACTCACCTTCGATGGCCCCCGCAGTCTTCCCGCCTCTCAGCAGTGCACGCTACCGCTTCCTTTCCTATAGCTGGTGTGTGTGAAGGACCTGCGATGACGTCGCGGTCACATGACCGCGATGTCATTGAAGGTCCTGCACACACACCATCTATAGGAACGGAAGCCGCTGAGGAGATCGGCTGTCTGCAGAAGGTGAGTATAACCATTTTTTTTTTTTTTTTTATTATTTTTAACATTCTATCTTTTACTATTGATGCTGCATAGGCTGCATCTATAGTAAAAAGTTGGTCACACTTGTCAAACACTATGTTTGACAAGTGTGACCAACCTGTCAAGCTAATTACGCTTGCAAAATGCTAAAAAAAAACGCGAAAAAATTTCCGGTTTCATTCAGGAAATTTCTGCAAGAAATCCTGACGTGTGCACACACCCTTAAAGCCGGAGCAACAGGAAAAATTTTTGGCTTTGATTGCTGACTCAGCCTCTAGCTCTCTTGCCTCCTCTTCAGAAAGTTCCAAATTTAAAAGCAGCGAGTCGTCAGTGGATGCTCCCGGTCAGGAGCAAGTCGCTTCCTTGTGTCCTTCACCCAAACCAAAAGTGAAGGATGCGTCAGGCAACACTACAGTTTACTCCATGGAGCTCTTTACACATACCATGCCTGGGTTAGAAAGGGAAATTGTTAACAGCCCATTACAAGATGAATCGGACATGGAGTGCACTGATGCACAGCCACAGCTAGATTATTATGCTGTTCCATTGATTTAGATCACTACATTGCCCTCACAGTGTACTGAGCCAGAATCTGACCCTGTTGAGACTATGGTGCCCCGTCCCGAACGCTATAGCACCTTACACGGTGACACAGAGAAAGGTGCACATGACATTGAAGAGGAGGTGATAGATGACCCTGTTGTTGACCCAGATTGGCAGCCATTGAGGGAAGAGGGTGCAGCTGACAGTAGCCCAGAAGCGGAGGAGGATGATCCGCAGCAGCCATCTACATCGCAACAGCTTTCATCTGGCAGGCCCGTCTCAGGCCAAAAACGTTTGTCAACCATAAAAACAGTTTTAGGCCATCCGGTGAAAGTAGCACAGCGTGCAATGCCTGAAAAGGTATTCCATAGTAGGAATAGTGGAGTGTGGCAATTTTTTAACCAAGATGCGAATGATCAGTGCAAAGTTATCTGTAGGAAATGCTCAAAGACCTTAAGCAGAGGGAAGAATCCCCAAAATTTAAATACAATGTGCATGCGTAGACATTTAACCAGCATGCACTTGCAAGCCTGGACTAACTACCAAACGTCCCGTACCGTTGGTGCACCTGCTCAGAATGAAGGTAGTCAGCAACGCTAAATTGCTTCCCTCACTGTAAGCCCACCGGTTAGGACACCGCCAGCAGCAAATGTGGAGGTATCGTCGCAAGGACAAAGCAGTCAGGGAATCACAAGGTTTTTGGTAGGAAACACTGTATGTAGGTCAACCTCAAGAATACCATCACCAACCCTCTCTCAATCCGCCATGTCCACCACCATCACCACCGCTTTTTCCACCATATGCAGCTCTCTAGTCCAGCTCACCCTACAAGAGACATTCGTTAGGAAAATAAAGTACTCATCCTCTCATCTGCGTACATAGGGTTTGAACGCCCACATTGCAAGACTAATCTCGTTAGAGATGATGCCCTACCGGTTGGTTGAAAGCAAAGCTTTCAAAGCCCTGATGGCCTGCACAGTACCACGCTATGACCTACCCAGTCGAAACTTCTTTGTGAGCCCTCCACCAGCATGTCAAAGACCGCATTGTCCATGCACTGAGGCAATCTGTAAGTAGAAAGGTGCACCTCACAACAGATGCATGGACCAGTAGGCATGGCCAGGGACGTTACGTGTCCATCTCGGCACACTGGTTTAATGTAATGGATGCAGGGTCCACAGGAAACCGCCATAGTGGGACAGTTCTGCCTAGCCCACGGTCTAAAAAACAGTTGGCTGTAGGCGTTCGCCACCCCTCCTCCTCCTCCTCCTCCTCCTCCAGAAGCGAAAGCTCGTCCACAGAGCGCAGTCACACGACCACTCCATCCGCAGCTGCCAGTGTTGCACACGGAGTGTCCCATTATGGAACAACTAGTGGTAAGCGTCAGCAGGCTGTGTTGGAAATGAAGTGTTTGGGCGACAACAGATACACTGCGGAAGTACTGGCCGAGTACTTGCAGCAAGAAACTCAGTCATGGCTGGGCAGTGTACATCTTGAGGTAGGCAAGGTAGTCAGTGATAACGGAAGGATTTTTATGGCTGCCATAGCCCTTTCAGAACTGAAACACATACCTTGCCTGGCTCACACCTTGAACCTGGTGGTGCAGTGCTTCCTGAAAAATTATCCGGGTTACCAGCTTTGCTCCTGAAGGTGCAAAGACTTTGCTCGCACATCCGCCGGTCGCCCGTACACTCCAGCCGTATGCTGAATCATCAGCGATCGCTGAAGCTTCCCCAGCACCGCCTAATAATCGACGTTGCAACAAGGTGGAACTCCACACTGCACATGCTTCCGAGGTTGTGCGAACAGAGGCGTGCTGTAATGTATTTGTGGGAGGATACACATACACGGGCAGGCAGTTGGATGGCAGACATGGAGTTGTCAGGTGTGCAGTGGTCGAAGCTACAAGACCTCTGTCAAGTCCTTCAGTGTTTTGAGGAATGCACACGGCTGGTAAGTGCAGATGACGCCATCATAAGCATGAGCAAACCACTAATGCGTCTGCTGATGCAATGTTTTACGCACATTAAGGAGCTGGCGTCTGCAGCCGAGGAGGAGGGAAGCCTTGATGACAGTCAGCCATTGCTCTCCTTGACGAGGTGGGGGACAAAGAGGAGGAGGAGGAGGATGATGGGAATGAATATTTATGGGAGGAGGATGCTTCTCAGGGGGCAATAGAAACTGGTGGCGTTGCAAGGTCAGGTACAGGGTTTTTGCAGGAGACAAGTGATGTTGATTTGCAAGAAAGTGCTCCTCAACCCAGCACAAGCAGTGAATTGACACCTGGAACATTGGCCCACATGGCTGAGTATGCCTTGCATATCCTAAAAAGGGCCCCCCACATTATCAAAATGATGACCGATGACAATTACTGGTTGGCCTGCCTCCTGGATCCACGATATAAAGGAAAATTACAAAATATCATGCCACATGAGAACCTTGAGCAAATATTGGCTACCAAACAAGCAACTCTTGTAGACCGTTTGGTTCACGCATTCCCAGCACACAGCGGCGGTGATGGTTCTCACACGAGCTGTAGGGGGCAACATGGCAGAGGTGTTAGAGGTGCACAAATCAGAAGGGGCATTGAACAGAGGGGTTTTATGACCAGGTTGTGGAGTAATTTCGCAATGACCACAGACACGACAGGTACTGCTGCATCGATTCAAAGTGACAGGAGACTGCATTTGTCCAGTATGGTTACAAACTATTTTTCCTCCCTTATCGATGTTCTCCCTCACAGGTCATTCCCCTTTGATTACTGGGCATCTAAAATAGACACCTGGCCTGAATTGGCAGAATATGCATTACAGGAGCTCGCTTGCCCTGCTGCTAGTGTGCTATCAGAAAGAGTCTTCAGTGCTGCTGGTTCAATACTGACTGAAAAAAGGACTCGTCTGGCTACCCAAAATGTTGATGATCTAACCTTCATTAAAATGAACCAATCATGGATTTCAAATTATTTTGCCCCACCTTCCCCTGCTGACACATAGCTTGCTTACAAAAATTCTTGCTTTTGGCCTCCTCTTACTGACGGCTCCAATTCCACCATTTGCAGCTGCTGAATGTCCACCATAGGCCATTTTTTTACCTTCCTAAATGGGCTGACTCCCCCCACAGGGCCGTGGTCACCACCTAGCGCAAGCACCCGTGTAAGTGCCGTTTGCCTGGACAGGTGGGTGTGCACGCTTTTGGGCGACGGCACTGGCACAGGGTCCCTCATAGTACAATGAAGTGTCTCTGACGGTGGTGGTGCACAACCAATGTCAGACACACCATCGTAATATGAGGGGCCCTGTGCCAGCAACGCAGCCCATGAGAGAGTGTCCCCCCCAGCTCGAACAGTGCTCTACCACTTGCAATACTTACCTCTCCCTGCTCCACCACAGTGTAGTCTGTGCTGATAAATCCTTCAATGGCACTGCCAATACAAATTTGTTGAAATGATAGATGATAGTAAAAATATACAGGGGCCCTGGCCTCCATTTAGACCAGTTAATACTTTGTGCCAAATATCACTGCCTGCTACTAAGCAGAGGAGCCCACCCCTGTACCTAGCTATGCCACCTGTTTATTTATGAACTTTTTTTGGCAGACATTTACCTCACTTTATTATTTTGGCCTACTAACTGTGTCAGCCAATCCTTACAGTTGTCCTCCACTGAACAAAGCTATGCCGCCTATGTACTCCTGTTACCAGTTTTGAAGTGCATGTAGCCTACTTTTTTTATTTTAGGCCTACTATGTCTGTCTGCGCTACTCCTTACACTTGACCTCCACTGAACAAACCAATGCTGCCTGTGTACTCCTGTTACCAGTTTTGAACTGCATTTAGCCTACTTTTGTATTTTAGGCCTACTAAGTCTGTCTGCGCCACTCCTTACACTTGACCTCCACTGAACAAACCAATGCCGCCTGTGTACTCCGGTTACCAGTTTTGAACTGCATTTAGCCTACTTATTTGGGCCTACTAACTGTGTCTGCCTCCCATTACAGTTGTCCTCCAATGCACAAAGCTGAGCCGCCAGTTTACTCCTGTTTTGACTATTAAACTGCATTTGGCCTACTTGTTTGGTTGGGCCTACTAATGGTGTCTGCCTCTGCTTGTTGTTCTCCTCCACTGAACAAAGCTGATCCGCAATTTTCATCCTGTTTCGAATATTAAATTGCATTTGGCCTACTTGTTTGGTTGGGCCTACTAACGGTGTCTGCCGCTGCTTGTTGTTCTCCACTGAAAAAAGCAGTGCCGCCTTTTTACTCCTGTTACCAATTTTGAACTGCATTTGGCCCACTTTATTACTTGGGCCTACTAACTGTGTCTGCCACTCATTACAGTTTTCCTCCACTGAACAAAGCTATGCCGCCTGTTTAGAACTGTTACCAATTTTGAACTGCATTTAGCCTACTTTATTATTTGGGCCTCTATCTCTGTTTTTCCTCCTTATCCTGCCCATTGCCTAGCCACTGCTAGATGAGTCTGCTGGTACATTGACCCAGACCACTACATTCCCCTTGCACGCTACACAGCAAGAATCTGACCCTGCTGAAAGTCAGGTTCCCCTTCCCGCATACTATACCACCTTACACGGGGACAAAGAGGAAGGTGCAGATGAAATTGCAGGTTCCTTCATCAGGTGGGGGGCATACTCGTTGGCGACGTCACTGGCACAGGGCCCCTCATAGTATGCAAAAGTGTCTCTGCCGGTGGGAGGCGCCACCATCAAACACACCACCGTACTTTGAGGGGCCCTGTGCCAGTGCCAATGCGAACGAGTGGGCCCCCACTGCTTGCTCAGGATCACAGCACTTGCAAAGTTGAAATACTTACCTCTCCCTGCTCCACCGCCGTGACGTAGTCCGCGTTTCCTGGGCCCACGAAAAACTTGAACCAGCCCTACCCCCCCACAACTTTAGCCAAATGACCCCCAATTTTCAATGCCTAACTATTATTATATGGTAAATTAAGATTGACAAGCTTAAGTAACAAGAATTTATGTTTTTGGCATTAAAATGGGCACCGTAGGTGTTTTCCTGTCCTCCACTCACTGCCGACTTTGATTCCCCATTAACTTGCATTGGGTTTTGTGTTTCGGTCGGCCCCCGACTTTTCGCAATAATCGGCCGATTTCACCCTACCTGACTTTTGAGAAAGTCGGGTTTCGCGATACCCGACTTTATCCTAAAAAAGTAAGTCGCTCAACTCTATTTATGATTAGTGATAAGCACTAAAATGCTCTGGTGCTCATTGCTCGGGTCGAGCAAATTGGAATACTCGGGTACTCGGACAGAACAACAAGCCCAATGTAAGTCTATGGGAGACCCGAGGATTTTTAACGCGATCCCCCCGGGGGTCCTTTTAAGGTCTAAAAACGTCAAAAAATGATGGAAACACTGCTCAAATAACACAGGAACATCATGGGGATCGCCTCTGGAAGCATTCCTGACTCCTAGATCACAGCTGTAAGCAATGTTCTCAGAGTATTCCTAGACTTGGAATACCCATACACTAAGTGTATGGGCTGACAAACTTTTCCCCATGGGGGTCAATTTTAAAAAAAAAATTGTTTATGGGCATCATACACGTGCTTGCAAAAAACTACATTGGCTGTAGCAGCAAGGAACAAGTTAACCCTGGTGATCTAGTGGCTGTAGATGATGAGACACGGTAGAAGGACCCATTAAAAAATAGGCCCAATTTAAAGGAGCGGGTCTCCTAGAGTTGGAATGCCCATACACTAAGTGTATGGGCTGACAAACATTTTCCCATGGGAGGTCAATTTAAAAAAAAAATGTTTATAGGCATCATAAACACCCTTGCAAAAAACTACAGTTTCTGTAGCAGCATGGAACACGTTAACCCTGGTGATCTAGTGGGGTGGATGATGAGACGTGGAGGAAGGCCTCATTAAAAAGAAGGCCCAATTTTTAAGGAGCGGGTCTCCTATAGTTGGAATGCCCATATACAAAGACTTGGAACATTTCCCCATGGGGGTACATTTTAAAAAAATTTTTTATTGGGATCATAGACACCCTTGCCAAAAAATTGACTGGCTGTAGCAACATAGAACAAATTCATTTAACCAAAAAGCGGACTTACATTCCTTTAGCCGCAAAAAGAGAACCATGCAACCATCAATTATTATATAATGATATCTTTATTAAAAAAAATTTTTAAAAAATCACAAAAAGCAATCATATCAAAAGAACAGAGTGTTCCAGGGGGGACAAGTGATACTAACTCCACAGTAAAAACCACTGATTGAATACACTACCTAAGTAAATTACAGACAATCAAACAATACAAAGTCACTGACTAGCGTTCACCAATGGTGTAAAGCACGAATTGATAGCAAATATCTAATTATGCAGCTCCCAAAGGGCTTGCCTGCCTCATACAAACGTCATTGACAATAGCATACTAGCAGCCAATATAAGTATCCATCATGCACTAAGTCTGATATATACCTGAAAAGACTGTCACCGCAGACCGAGTGGTGCAGAGTATGTATCAGCGTGTCCTCCCTCGTGCGCCCCGACGCGCGTTTCGCCCAGAGCTTCTTCCGGGGGCGTGTTCAATTGAGGAGTGAATGGCCTCTTATATGACTCATAGCCAGTGGGAACCCATTCCATCAGAACGGGGATGGGCATTATCATATGTCCGGCATTGCTGCACCATAGCGGATACAGAGACATGACGTCAGTAGGGGGTGGGTACTTACGGTGTTTATCGGACCTAATGGCGCATGTTGCTTCAGTCCTGCTCGTGCATAGAAAATTGCTTCTGAGCAAGCGCTCACTGGAACGCATGGAATTAACCAGCGTAACCCTAATGGAGCACGCTCAGAAGCATAAGGAGCAAGGACTTACTACGCATGCGCGCCGATCCGAAAAAACCTGTAAAGGGTTTGGTTGTAAATCCATCTCTCAAACAATAACCCCAACAGTTGATTACTAGTACTTGCCAGCAACCACTCTGAAGGTATACATAGTAGTGATAAACAGCTATTAGTGAGTGTGGTTAATAGTGAAAGTGAATCGATCGATATCAAAAACATCTATAAAAAAACCCAATAAATATCAATAACATACAATAATATTTTATTAAAAGTGAAAAAGTGAAAGTGCAAAGTGCTACTTTATATAAATTACTTGCGGGAATTTCATAATTATCTATAGTGGGTAGTAGATATAGCAAAGTGACGGCGTGCCAGTGATCATTTTACTAAACGTGCCAAATATCATGTGCTAACCCATATGGGGTTAGTAAATCACCCCAGTACATCCATATAATTATATAACTAATCCGCTATCATTAATACATCTACATACACATCCAAACATACATCCATATTACATATAGGCACATGTATATATATATGCATACATCCCACAGTTCTTATATTAACGCGATGTTTATCCATCATTATAACTATCATTAGTACATAAATATGTACATACACACATACACCCATAATACATATAACAACATGTATACATAAACATACATACTGCCCTTCTCTTTTTAACGCGGTATTTATCCACTACAATGGACATTCCTAACTTTAAACACCACTTAAAATACCCCTCCTATTTTTTTCTCTCTCTCCCCCTATAGGATACTATAACGAGGTATCAATATCATAAATAAATAACACATGACATCCCTAATTAGATATCGGACACATCTTTTACATCTCATATATCGGATGTCATTGATATTAAACTTTAAACAACAATAACACATGTAAAAGATTCTCCTCCATAGGGGTAAATAGAATCAGGATGTCCTCCTCAATGCCCCAATGTCCAACTCTCCAACAGATATCCAGGATAAGAGTCTTCGTTCTTCCTGAAAATTAGCACATAGGACAATGGAGGACCCCCACTGAGTATAAATACCGATGGTATAGCCCACATCTAAAAAATAAAGATAACATGTCAAAAACACACACATAAAATACAATATAGAATTTAAAAGTGAGACTCCTCACATATAAAAAGGATGCCCTATAATCCAGAAACCTATAAAAAGGCTGCAAACCCGAAACTTTCGTTTAATCCCTGAGGGCTCATGGCTCCTAAACGATAAATCCATTTGCTTTCTAGGCGTGCCAGTGCCTGACTCAAATCACCACCCCTAGTTCCCAAATCCACCTGGTCTATGGCCCGAATAGTTAAATCCCTGCTTAGACAGTTATGGTATGGTAAACATTCCATTCCCTGTGACATTACCCTGTGACTCAGGGCCAGGACGATGGGAGGGTCTGAGAAAACTGTCCTAGAACTTTTCCAGTGTTCCCCTGCCTCTGCTGGATTGGAGTTGTGTCTCTCTTGCCTGTACTCCTTGGTTGTCCAACGAACTGTTATGTCTGCTACCAGTGTTTTGAGATGGGAATGTTTTACTAATTCTGCAACAATGGCCCTCTTGTAATGCAACATTTTAGCACACCTGTCTGCCCCTAGAAGAAGAGATTGAATGTTCTCCTTATAGCGTGGGTCTAAAAGTGTCACTAACCAGTAATGACTGTCACCCAAACTTTATACAATACGAGAGTCAAGGGAAAGGCAGAGCAACGTAAAGTCAGCCATGCGTGCCAGACTGGTTACAGGTAAGCCTTCCGTGTCCTCAACAACAGGACGACTGACCAAGGTGTCCTCCTCCTCCTCTTCCTCCCTTTCCTCAGGCCATTCACACTGAACAGATGGTATTACAGTTGTGCTTGTAGTATCGTCTATAGCGCATGAAAGTAGCTCCTGTTCTAGCTCCTATTGTTCATTGTCAAACAATCCACGTTGGGATGACATGAGGCTGGGATGTGTGCAATCACCCTGTATGGTTCCTTGCTCCATGTCCTCCTGCTCCACCTGCAATGTCTCCTATTTCATTGTGAGTAGAGAGCTTTTCAGAATGCAGAGAAGCTGGATGGTGATGCTAATTATGGTGTCAACGCCGCTCACCATCTTGGTGGACTCCTCAAAGTTTTGGAGGATGTTACATATGTCTGACATCCATGTCCACTCCTGAGGTCTTATGTGTGGAGTCTGACCTGAATAACGACAGCCTTGTTGATGCAGGTATTCAACAACAGCCCTCTTTTGCTCACAAATCCTTTCCAACATCTGCAGTGTAGAGTTCCAACGCGTGGGGACATCACACACCAGTCAGTGAGCCGGAAGCTGCAATTGCTGCTGAAGCACGGCAAGGGGGGCTGAAGCTCAAGCTGACTTTTTAAAATGGGCACACAGGTGGCATACTTTCACAAGCAGATCTAGCAGCTTTGAGTAGCTGTTAAGAAACCGTTGAACAACAAGGTTAAGCACATGGGCCAGGCACCACCAAGTTCCTGCCATTGTCACACACAACCATGCCTGCAGGAGGTTCAGCGGTGTCAGCCACAGATCTGCCTGCTCTTTAAAGGTACCTTCACATGAAACGATATCGCTAGAGATCCGTGACGTTGCAGCGTCCTGGCTAGCGATATCGTTTCGTTTGACACGCAGCAGCGATCAGGATCCTGCTGTGATGTCGCTGGTCGCTGAATAAAGTCCAGAACTTTATTTGGTCGTCCGATCGCCGTGTATCGTTGCGTTTGAAAGCAAAAGCAACGATACCAGTGATATTTTACACTGGTAACCAGGGTAAACATCGGGTTACTAAGCGCGGCCCTGCGCTTAGCAACCCGATGTTTACCCTGGTTACCCGGGGACCTCGGCATCGTTGGTCGCTGGAGAGCGGTCTGTGTGACAGCTCCCCAGCGATCAAACAGCGACGCTGCAGCGATCGGCATCGTTGTCGCTATCGCTGCAGCGTCGCTTCGTGTGAAGGTACCTTAAGAGCTGTCCACAACTCTTCAGCATTGTGTGGTTTGTCACCTAAGCAGATTAGCTTCAGCTCAGACTGTTGTCACTTGGATTTGGCAGTGCTGCAGTGCTTCCAGCTTGGAACTGATGTGATCATTTCAGAGATGGAGGCTGAAGAGGGGTAGGAGGAGGTGCAGGAGCTATAGACTGTGGGGGCAACCCTGATTGATGTAGGGCCCTTCAATCCTTGGCATCAGGAGAACGTGTTCCATCCCAAAGTCTGACTGGGTCCCGGCTTCCACTATGTTAACCCAGTGTGCTGTCAGCAAGATGTGCCATCCCTGGCCTCAAGCACTAGTCCATGTGTCCATGGTTAGGTGTACTTTCCCAGTTACTGCATTGTTGAGGGCATGGGTAATGTTGTGGGGCACGTGATTGTGTAATGTCGGAATGGCACAGCGGTAGAAATAGTTCCGGCTGGGGACCGAGTACCTTGGGATTGCCGCCGCCATCATGTTACGGAAAGATTCTGTCTCAGCGAGCCTAAAAGGCAACATTTCCAGCGCAAGTAGGCGAGAAATGTGCGAATTTAGTACTGTGTCCTATGGGGCATTGGATGCGTATTTCCTCTTTCATTCCAATGACTGGGGTATGGACAACTGAAGGCTGCTCTGGGACAAGGATGTGGATGTACGTGATGATGGTGCTATTTGAGTGTGGGCAACAGCAGGTGCAGGCCAGGAGGCATCTTCGCATGCACCATGGACAGGAGATTGGCTTGCATGCATAACAGTGGAAGAAGTAGTGGTGTCACAAGAAGACACTGCTCCTGGAGCCTGGGGTTGGGCCCACAAAGTAGGGTGCTTTGCTGCCATGTGCCTGATCATGCTGGTGGTAAGGCTGGAAATTTTTCTACCCCTGCTGATACTGACATGACAGATGTTGCAAATGGAATGTTTGGGGTTATCGGCAGAGTCTTTAAGAAATAACCAAATTCGGGAAGACCTAACAGTTGGATTGGTAACTTCCGTCATGTTGGTGTTATGGGGAACGGTTGCCTGCCTTCTGTCTGCAGCCGCCACACTGCTTCTTCCTGCCTGAAGGGCTGCTACACCTCCCTTCCTCTGTGTGCTGCTGTCCTCGCTCTGCATGTCCTCCTGCCAGGTTGGGTCAGTTACTATATCATCCACCACCTCATCTTCCACTTCCACACCCTGGTCCTTCTCCTGACTTTCTGGCAATTGTGTCTCATCATCCTTCTCCTCTTGTGACCGTGACTGCTCAAATATTTGGTCATCACTACATGAAATCTCATCTGGCCCCGCTTCAAGTCGACCAAGCGAGAGGGCTGAATCTATAAGTGGAAAAGTGAACAGCTCTTCAGCGTGTCCAAGTGTGGGATCAGTTGTCTCTGGCCACTTGGCATGGTTGGAGGAAGGAGGATCAGGGTGAGGAATATTCGGTCCAGACTCACGGCTACTCAGACTTGACCATGTGGAAGACAGGGTGCTAGTGGTGGTGGCCAAATAACTTGAAGTATTATCCGCTAGCCAACCAACAATCTTTTCACACTGCTCTGGCTTCAATAGTGCTGTCTTGCTTCGGTCCCCTAGGGTTTCAGACACTAAGGTCCAGCTAGAATATGTGGGTGTTTTTTGTGGCCCAATTTCAGATTGCCCATGGCCTCAGGCTCGGCATGCACCATCACCATCACTTCCACTTCCCCGTCCCTTGCCAAGCGGCTTGCCCATTGTAAATGGACTAGAATATTTTACGCGTTCACTACAAATGGCTAAATTGGGAGCAAACTTGTATGTGATACGTGTGCGGGAAAACCACACTTTAAACTTTCTGGACTGTAGTTCAAAATGTTTTTTTGGTTATCAAATTGGTGTCAATAATAGGGTAACAGACAGCAAAAACACTAGACTATGTAGGACTAAAATGGCCAAATTTTTAGCACAGATAGGTGAGGCCTGTCACAAAGATACCACACTGCCAATTATGTGGCCTGTATTTTTTACTTTTTTTAAATGCAAAATAGTGCTGTATATAAGTAGAGTAATAGACAGGAAAAACACTGGAATACTGGCCTAAAATGCCCAAACTTGGAACGCGCAGATATATGAGGCTTTTCACGGAAATACCACACTGCCAAATATTTGACTTGTATTTATTTTTTGAGGTTTGCTAAATAGTGCTGTATATAAGTAGAGTAACAGGCACAAAAAAAATGGAATACCGGCCTAGAAAGTCCAAACTTGGAGCATGCAGATATATGAGGCCTGTCATGGAAATACTGCACTGCCAAATATGTGGCCTGTATTTTTTATTTTTTAAATGCAAAATAGTGCTGTATATAAGTAGAGTAACATACAGGAAAAAAACTGGAATGCCGGCCTAAAATGCTCAAACTTGGAGCACGCAGATATATGAGGCCTTTCACAGAAATACCACACTGCCAAATATGTGGCCTGTATTTTTTGTTTTTTTAAATGCAGAATAGTGCTGTAAATAAGTATTGTCACAGACAGGAAAAAATTGAAATACCGGCTGTAAATGCCCAAACTTGGAGCACGCAGTTTTATGAGGCCTTTCACAAAAATATAACACTGCCAAATATGTGGCCTGTATTTTTTATTTTTTTCAAATGCAAAATAGTGCTGTATGTAAGTAGTGTAACATACAGGAAAAAAAACTGGAATACCTGCCTAAAATGCCCAAACTTGGAGCATGCAGATATATGAGGTGTGTTACTAAATAGTGCTGTATATAGGTAGAGTAACAGACAAGAAATAACTGGAATAAAGGCCTAAATGCCAAAACGTGCTGGTGGTAGAGGCCAAGTAACTGGAAGTATTATCTGCTAGCCAACCAACAACCTTTTCACACTGCTCTGGCTTCAATAGTGTTGTCTTGCGGCATTCCCTTAGGATTTCAGACACTAAGGTCCAGCGAGAAGATGTGGGTATTTTTTGTGGCCCAATTTCAGTTGCCCTCGACCTCGGCCTCGGCATGCACCATCACGTCCATTTCTCCGTCCCTTGCCCCTTGCCTTGCCCATTTTAAATGGACTACTGAAATATTTGAAAAGCTCAATCCAAATGGATTTATTTGGAGAAAAATTATATGTGAACAGTATGCCTGCAAAGCGAAGATTTTTCCACCACAGATACACCAGGCCTCAGCCTGAGATAACAGACTGTATACATTTTTTTATGTTTGTTTGGTAATTTTTGAAAACAATAAAAAATGAGTAGAACAAGGCTAGCAGACAGAATTATGCAACGTATGCCTGTGAATAAAAGATTTTTTCACCACAGATGCACCAGCCATCCGGATACCTGAGAAAACAGACTGATCTAGATGTGGTGTTGATTTTTTTGGGCAAACCAAAATTGTGTCAACAAGTTGTCTATGACACAAAAAAAGGAGTAATTAAATTGTAAGTGTTAGGGGTCGAGTTCCCGTCTCTGCACAGGGGGAATCTCGAACCATCTCCACTGCAGTCTCCCATTCTTCTCCAGCCGCAGTGGAGTGTGCTCAGTGGAGACATTGCTCCCAGCATCTGGCTCAACCTGATACTGTGTGGATGGTTACTGCTGCCTTTCCAGGCTCAGCCATTGTAGCCAGTACTGGTCAGTGGCGAGCAGACATCTCTGGGACTAAGTCCTGCTTTTCCCCTTCTAAGCATGCCCAGGGTAAGACCTCTCATTGGAGGTCAGGTGTCACATGCTCAGGTACTGTGGCAGCTCCCATTGGTCCTCTAGGAAGGTCCTCAAGTTGCTCAGGTACTGTAGCAGCTCCCATTGGTCCTCTAGGAAGGTCCTGAAGTTGCTGCAGCTGTAAATGGTTTGCATGGCTGCATGGCCATGCGCTAGTATCAGCTTATGTTATGAGCTTTAGCTACTTAGTGGTCTTGTATGCTTGTGGTCAAGGTCCGGCTGAAATAAGCCACTAGAATACCGGCACCTCCGGTGAGGAGTTTGTATGGTGAATTCAGGGCCGGCGTAAAGCCATTAGAATTCTGGCTCCACCGGAGAGGAGGTGTTTGTGTGCTTGCTACTCCCTGACCACTGATTGCTTTTGCTCTGTTAGGCAGCTGTGTTCCCCTGTGACGCTAACAGGGCACAGTGTTTTCCCTTCTGTTCGACTCTGTGAAGTAACAGAGTTCGCTTCTACCGCCATATTGTGCCACCATTTTCTAGCAGCAGGTTGGTCTCCTGCACGGTGGACCCCGGGCTGTGAATGCACCAATAATAATATCTAAATATACTCAGTGCATTCTGCCAGCCCTAACAGTAAGTTATTTTGCTCAATGATATGCGATGCGTGTGGCGTATAACTCACAGTGAGAAATCTAAGAACTGTAGCTAAATATTTTTGGGGCAGCTACAGATTTTTGGGGCAATAAAATGGTGTCCAAAAATGTTGTAAGACACTACAAAATATTAGATAGTACAAAAAAAAAGACATAATTGCAGAATGGAGACCCGAGCCCCAGCCGAATAATCACGGAAATACTCGGTGCTCTCGGAGTACACCAAGCACAGTGATACTCGAGTGAGTACCGAATAGTGACGAGCACGTTCACTTATCACTAAAGATGACGTATTTTGTTTTGTCCATGTCCACTTTTTGAAGTCAAACAGAAAATAAGGATGAAATAGCGGGAAGAAGTGTGATTTTGGTCAGTAAGGAGGTGATGTCAGGTACAGATAGATAGATCTCTGTGTCATTGGTGTACTATTGATATTGCAAACCGTGCCATTACATGAGCTGTTCCAGGCCAAAAGTGTACATGGAGAAGAATAGAGGTCCTAGGACTTAGACTTGGTGAACAATGAAAGACAGGGGTCGAGGTGAGGAGGTGGTGTGGGAGATGAAGACACTGAATGTCCCCGTAACAGTTTGGTTGCTTTTTAATGACTCTGCTAATAACCCAAAAAGCCCATTTGCATCTTCGGCCATGTCAGCATCAGCAGGGATAGCAAAACTATAAGCCTAACCACCACCAGCAAGATCAGGAACATGGCAGGAAAGCACCCAAATTTGTTGGCTGAACACCAGGCTCCATGAACAGTGTCTGCTGGTGATACCACTGCTTCTTCTGCTGTTGTGCGTGCAAGCCAATCCCCTGTCCATGGTGCATGCAAAAATGCCTCCTGCCCTGCATCTGTAGTTGCAAATAAACTCAACTAGCACCATCAACAAGCACGTCCTTGTCCGTGTCCCAGCTCAGTGTTCATTTGTCCATACCCCAGTCCTTGGAACACAAGCAGAAATACGCAGCCAACACCACACAGGGAACAGTACTAAATTCACACATTTCTTATCTGCTTGCGCTCAAAATGTTGCATTTTAGGCTCATGGGAGACGGAAGCTTTTCACAGCCTGATGGCTGCGACCGTCACAAGGTACTCAGTCCCCAGCCACCACTATTTCTCCCGGTGTGCTGTCCCCACATTACACAAGCACGTGTCCCACAACAGAACCCGGACCCTCTGCAATGCTGTTACTGGGAAAGTGCACCTAACCACAGACAAGTGCTTATGGGCAGGGACTGTACATCTCACTGATGGCACACTGGGTTATCGTGGAGGAAGCCATGAACCAGTCAGATATTGGGAGACCATGTCACAGATGTATGGAGAAGACAGGTTGTGGAAGGCTTTGTATGTCATAGTTAGGCTTTTGAACTGTAGCCTCTGGGCAAAATGAAGGCAGTGAAGGGACTGGCAGAGAGAAGAGGCTGGGGAATAATGGATGGACAGTTGGATTACTTGGGCAGTAGACGATAGAATAGATTAGAATGGTGCTAAAGGGGAGGCCAGAAAATAGAAGGTTGCAATAGTCGAGGCGGGAGATGATGAGGGCGTGCACAAACATTTTTGCATTTTCTTGGAATGTACGGATCTGGGAAATGTTTTAGAGTTGTAGTTGGCAGGAGGAGGCAAGGGCTTGGATATGTAGCTTGAAAGAGAGTGCAGAGTCGAGGATCACCCCGAGGTCCCAAACACGTGGGACTATATGGAAAAGTTCTGGGAGAGTTTTCTCAGACCCTCCCATCACCCTGGCCCTGAGGCTTGGGGGACTCTCACAAGGAGTGAAACGTTTGGTAGATGCTGAGGGAGTACCTTGCTGACCGTACCAATGTCCTCTGTCATTCCTCTGTGCCTTATAATTATTGGTTAGCAAAGCTGAACACATGGAATGAACTGGCTCTCTCTACTGCGCACATGCACTGTACTCACAGTCATGGAGCACACCGCGCCTCACTCTCTGGCGGTCACTGGGCACATGGCACCTCACTTTCTGGCAGTACCGCTTTTTTTGGCTGGAGCCAACAGGAACAGTCCTTTGCTGCGCCAGTGCTCTAAGACCCGGAGCATACTGCTCAGCCTCCTATGTGCTGCTTTTCAATCCCAAAAATCTCTGCTGTTGTAAGCACTTTCTCTTAAGCTGGCCCCCCTGCCTTTAGGTCACCGGGTCTGTCTGCAGCAGTTCTTTGCTGCTCTGGCACTTTGGGTGCGTAGTGCACTGCCCCCCTTGCTGCTCACACGGTGACAGCTGGGGACTCACTCCTGCTTTACGTATTTTTGTCCCTCAGCTTCCGGCTAGGTTCCCTGTTTAAACATGCTCCCTGTTCCCGTGTAATGGGGCCTGTCCATTACCCTATTCCTTCCTCTGGGAAACAGGGGACGCAGCCTTGAGATTTCCGGACCCGGCGCAGCAGAGTTACCCATAGTCCGGTCATCCTGAATCTGTATATATATCTAGCCAATCAGTTTTTTAATGCAAGCATCATAGAATGCATGTTCTAATTTTCAAGAGCAAATTTTACATTACATCCAGAACAGTTTCACTTTGAAGGACTTTGTGGCTCATATCAATCCACAAGATGAAACTAGACTCATACTTCAAAATATCGGTTTTAAATCATTTCCCCACAGATAGATTGTGTATGTTCTGACTTCTGTAACATCATTTGGGTGATAATTATTCATACCTATTTGCTTCACAATATATTCATCTTCTTCTTCAAGGCTTCTGAATATAATGTTGTAATAGTGAAAGCAAGTTGGTGAAGTGTGGGTTAACTGAAATGTGAAAGTAATTGTCATCTTAACTATTTCTCCATTGCGTGTGTGTCTAACCACCGAGTTGTGAGGAAAAAAGATTTTGATTCAATAACATGTTGGCTGGATTGTCTAGTGGAAATACCCATATAGTAAAAGTCACATCTACGACCACCACACTCTCCAATTGACACTTCTTGAAATACAGCCGATATGTAAAAATCTCTAGCTTCTGTTCTAAAAACTGCAGGGGCTCCTTTTTATGTCCTCGTCCAACAAGTTCAGAACTAGTAGGTGATGGATTGTCAGAATCCGGCCCAGGAACACAAGCTTCAGTAGTTGCAAGTCTTGGCCCTGTGCTCTTCCACGTGCTCTTGCTCTGGCTCTTCCAGTCATGATTTAATCTAGAAGATTTTGCCTTGTAATCCAGAGACAAAGTACAACAAAGCCCAAGCATTCACCCTTTGCTCCTCAGACTTTCTATCTGTGCAATGACTGCTTCTAGGCAGAAGATGATGATTGTGTTAGTAGTAGTTGGTACATTTAAAACACTGTCCTGAAGCAGCCATAACAACTTGAAATAGAAGTATTTTTACCGAGATAACACACTGTAAAATATGTGGCCTGTGTTTTTATTTAGTCTCCAAAATAGTGTATAGAAATAGGGTCACAGAGAGCAAATACAGTGGAATCTAGCCATGAAATGACACAATTTGTAAGCCACAGATACATCTGGCGTTTGACTGAGATACCAGACAGTTCAATAAGTGGCCTGTATTTTTAAAATTTGTACCCTAAAATAGTGTACAGATCTAGGGTAACAGACAGCAAATACAGTGGAATGTAGGCCTGAATTGAGGCAATTTGTAGGCCACAAATAGCTCAGCCATGTGACAGCTATACCAGACTGTTCAATAAGTGGACTGCATTTTTTTATTTTTTACCTCAAAATAGTGTTTTGAGCTAGGGTAACACACAGCAAAAAATGGTGAATGGAAGCCTCAAAAGCACACTTTGTAGCCCACAGATAGATGAGGCGTGTCACAGAGATACTGTTTTTTTTTTTAACCTAAAATAGTGTATACTAGACCTAGGGTAGCAGAGAGCAAAAAATGAAATGTAGGCCTGAAAAGCAACTATTTGTAGAGCACAGATAGACCAGGAGTCTGACGGAGGTATCACACTCTTCAATATGTGGCCTGGAATTTTTTTAAATTTTTTTACACCAAAATACTGTATAGACCTAGGGTAACGGGCAGCCAAAAAAGTAGAATGTAGGCCTCAGAAGCAACTATTTGTAGAGCACAGATAGACCAGGAGTCTGACTGAGATATCACACTCTTCAATATGTGGCCTGAAGTTTTAAAACATTTTTTTACCCCAAAATACTGTATAGACCTAGGGTAATGGGCAGCCAAAAAAGTAGAATGTAGGCCTCAGAAGCAACTATTTGTAGAGCACAGATAGACCAGGAGTCTGACTGAGATATCACACTCTTCAATATGTGGCCTGAAGTTTTAAAACATTTTTTTACCCCAAAATACTGTATAGACCTAATGCGACATGGCGTCCGATCTCAATTCCAGCCAATTTCGCATTGAAAAGTCAAAAGGGGCTCCTTCCCTTTCTAAGCGTCTGCTAATTATGCCAGCAAATTTTACATTCAAAAAGTGAAATGGCACTTTTCCCTTCTGAACCCTGCCGTGTGCACAAACAGTAGATTTCCCTCACATATTGGGTATCGGCATGCTCAGGAGAAATTGCACAACAAATTGTATGGTCTATTTTATCATGTTACCGTTGAAAAAGTAAAAAAAAAATAGGTCTAAAGGGAATTTTTTATGAAAGAAAGTGACAGCTGTGAGCTAAAAAAATAGCCCGTTAAGGTTCATAGACATTGGCCCCATCCCAGAATAATAACACCAGCCCCCAGCTGTTTGCTTTCAATCAGGTGGTTAGCAATATTAAGGGGGATCCCACACTATTGTTTTCTTTTATTTATTTATTAGCTAAAAACATGTACAGTAAAATACACACATACTGCACTAATTATCCCACTAATATATTGATTACTATGGGCAGGTGCTGACTGGTGAATATTCTCATCAGTGTGCACCTGCTCTCGCTGCTATCGGCGAGACCAGACTATGATGATGAGAATAGTACTCATCAACCAATGCTGAACGGTGGTAACCTTTTCACCCGTCACAGCTGCTGAATCACATGTTGTAACATGTGCTACAGCATGGGAATCACAGCTCTGTGACTGGAAGTAACTTACAAGATTACCACCGATCACAGCCAGTGTTTTCTGTGCTGTCAAACAAATGACAGTATGAGAAACACAAGATGTTTGGGCCCCTCATTCATTTGAATGGGGTTTGGGTTTGAGTTTGAGTTCAGGTATTGTTCTAATACCCGATCCAAAGGTTTTCTTTATAGTTTCCACCGACCCCGACGGACCCGATCATCTATGGGTACGCCCATTTCTAATTGTGATGACTGAGATAATGTGCTTTTTTGCCAAACTGTTTGTATTTTATGTGTGGTTCGGAGGCAATATGAATCACGGCAGCTAAAATATCACAAGTCTGGAGAAGTAGAATATCTCACTTTTTATCTGAAAAGAAAACTTACTAGAATGCACATGCTATAATTGAACACTTTTCCTTATATTCCTCACCACTTCAAAAATAAAAGATTATTCAAAGCAGATTAGAAATTTAAAATGATAGAGAATTGGATTTATTACAAGTCAGGGATCAAGAGATATAGTTGTAGATAAGCATATAATAAATTAATCTGCCAAACAATGAAGAAAGTTAAAATGTTCTTCATTAGAACATTTAACACAAAAAAAGATATAATAATAGAAAAAATGCTTAAAAGACTTTTGGACCTATTCATTAAGATTATTCTTGTTAGTCTTAATGAAGGGGGTACAATGTGGCTAATTCTTTAAGGGTATGTGCACACATTGCAGATTTGCCTGCGGATTTTTCTGCACTTAATCTGCATCTTTTGACAGAAAACGCAGGTGCGTTTTTTGCGCGGTTTTGATACTTTTTTTGTGCATTTTTGATGCGTTTTTTTTATGCGTTTTTATGCGTTTTTGTATGCATTTTTCAAAGCTAAATAAAGATGTATTATTGAACAAATAAAAAAATTTGTGATGTAATTTCTTGTCCAACCTCCTCTTTTACATTTGTCCCACCCACACTCCATTACACACACAGATCGATAGATAGATAGATAGATAGATAGATAGATAGATAGATAGATAATAGATAGATCTATATAAATATAGATAGATAGATAGATAAATCTATAGATAGAAGGAATGAGATAGATAGACAGATAGATAGATGATAGATAATAGATAGATAATAGATATAAATATAAAAATCTAGAAAAATTGGAGGCAGCACACTGTTTGTAGTCAAAATGAGCTATTTAATCAGCCCAGAAGGGACTTTTAAACCCATGTGAATCACCTCAGATATACAATTAGAAAAAAAGAAACTTGATTAACATATTGTGGAACAGTACCACACTGGAAAATATCTTAACCCCTTCCTGACATCAGACGTACTATCCCGTCGAGGTGGGGTGGGCCCGTATGACCGCCGACGGGATAGTACGTCATCACCGATCAGCGGCGCTCACGGGGGGAGCGCGGCCGATCGCGGCCGGGTGTCAGCTGCATATCGCAGCTGACATCCGGCACTATGTGCCAGGAGCGGTCATGGACCGCCCCCGGCACATTAACCCCCGGCACACCGCGATCAAACATGATCGCAGTGTACCGGCGGTATAGGGAAGCATCGCGCAGGGAGGGGGCTCCCTGCGGGCTTCCCTGAGACCCCTGGAGCAACGCGATGTGATCGCGTTGCTGCGAGGGTCTCCTACCTCCTTCCTGGCTGCAGGTCCCGGATCCAAGATGGCCGCGGCATCTGGGTCCTGCAGGGAAGGAGGTGGCTTACCGAGTGTCTGCTCAGAGCAGACACTTGGTAAGCCTGCAGCCCTGCACAGCAGATCGTCGATCTGGCAGAGTGCTGTGCACACTGCCAGATCAATGATCTGTGATGTCCCCCCCTGGGACAAAGTAAAAAAGTAAAAAAAAAAATTTTCCACATGTGTAAAAAAAAATAAAAAAAAAAAAAAATTCCTAAATAAATAATAATAAAAAAATATATATTATTCCCATAAATACATTTCTTCATCTAAATAAAAAAAACAAAACAATAAAAGTACACATATTTAGTATCGCCGCGTCCGTAACGACCCAACCTATAAAACTGCCCAACTAGTTAACCCCTTCAGTAAACACCGTAAAAAAAATAAAAAAAAAAAACGAGGCAAAAAACAACGCTTTATTACCATACCGCCGAACAAAAAGTGGAATAACACGCGATCAAAAAGACTGATATAAATATCCATGGTACCGCTGAAAACGTCATCTTGTCCCGCAAAAAACAAGCCGCCATACAGCATCATCAGCAAAAAAATAAAAAAGTTATAGTCCTGAGAATAAAGCGATACCAAAATAATTATTTTTTCTATATTTTAGTTTTTATCGTATAAAAGCGCCAAAACATAAAAAAATGATATAAATGAGATATCGCTGTAATCGTACTGACCCGAAGAATAAAACTGCTTTATCAATTTTACCAAACGCGGAACGGTATAAACGCCTCCCCCAAAAGAAATTCATGAATAGCTGGTTTTTGGTCATTCTGCCTCACAAAAATCGGAATAAAAAGCGATCAAAAACGGTCACGTGTCCGAAAATGTTACCATTAAAAACGTCAACTCGTCCCGCAAAAAACAAGACCTCACATGACTCTGTGGAGCAAAATGTGGAAAAATTATAGGTCTCAAAATGTGGAGACGCAAAAACTTTTTTGCTATGAAAAGCGTCGCTGGTTTCACACTTGCGTTTTTGTCTGCAGCGTTTTTTGCACAAAAAACGCATGCGTTTTTCCCTATATTTAACATTGAAAACGCATGCGGTTTTTTTGTACGCGTTTGGTCGCGTTTTCAAACGCATGCGGTTTTTTTCTGCATGCGTTCATTTTCAGAAATACAACCTGCAGTATTTTCTTGCGTTTTTAAGCACATGCGTTTGTTTGCGTTAAAAACGCATGCATTTTTTCAAAAAAAACCAGAAAACACACTGAAAAGCCACCCACCACCATCAAGGTGATAAAGGGATCCAAACCCTAACCCTAACTCTACCCCTAACCTCACCCCTAACCGTTTAATGAACATTTTCTGACAGTCATAGTGCCACGTATTTCAGTGCCACGTATTTCAGTGCCACGTATTTCAGTGCCATGTGTTTCAGTGCCACGTATTTCAGTGCCACGTATCACGTATTTCAGTGCCACGTATCACGTATTTCAGTGCCACGTATCACGTACTTCAGTGCCACATATTTTAGTACCACGTATTTCAGTTGCACGTATTTCAGTGCCACGTATTTCAGTGCCACGTATTTCAGTGCCACGTATTTCAGTGCCATGTATTTCAGTGCCACGTATCACGTATTTCAGTGCCACGTGTTTCAGTGCCATGTATTTAAGTGCCACGTATCACGTATTTCAGTGCCACGTATTTCAGTGCCACGTATTTCAGTGCCACGTATTTCAGTGCCACGTATCACGTATTTCAGTGCCACGTATTTAAGTGCCACGTATCACGTATTTCAGTGCCACGTATTTCAGTGCCATGTATTTCAGTGCCACGTATTTCAGTGCCACGTATTTCAGTCACGTTTAGGGTTAGGGTTAGGGGTAGGGTTAGGGTTAGGGTTAGGGTTAGGGCTAGGGTTGGAGGTAAAGTTAGGGTTGGGGCTAAAGTTAGGGTTGGGGCTAAAGTTAGGGTTAGGGTTTGGATTACATTTACGTTTGGATTAGGGTTGGGATTAGAATTATGGGTGTGTCAGGGCTAGGGGTGTGGTTAGGGTTACCGTTGGGATTAGGGTTAGGGGTGTGTTTGGGTTAGGGTTTCAGGTAGAATTGGGGAGTTTCCACTGTCCAGGCACATCAGGGGCTCTCCAAGCGCGACATGGCGTCCAATCTCAATTCCAGCCAATTCTGCGTTGAAAAAGTAAAACAGTGCTCCTTCCCTTCCGAGCTCTCCCGTGCGCCCAAAAAGGGGTTTACCCCAACATATGTGTTATCAGCGTACTCGGGACAAATTGAACAACAACTTCTGGGGTCCAAGTTCTCTTGTTATCCTTAGGAAAATAAAAATTTGGGGGGCTAAAAATCATTTTTGTGGGAAAAAAAAGATGTTTTATTTTCACGGCTCTGCGTTATAAACTGTAGTGAAACACTTGGGGGTTCAAAGTTCTCACAACACATCTAGATAAGTTCCTTGGGAGGTCTAGTTTCCAATATGGGGTCACTTGTGGGGGGTTTGTACTGTTTGGGTACATCAGGGGCTCTGCAAATGCAACGTGACGCCTGCAGACCAATCCATTTAAGGCTGCATTCCAAATGGCGCTCCTTCCCTTCCGAGCTCTGTCATGCACCCAAACAGTGGTTCCCCCCCACATATGGGGTATCAGCGTACTCAGGACAAATTGGACAACAACTTTTGGGGTCTAATTTATCCTGTTACCCTTGTGAAAATACAAAACTGGGGGCTAAAAATCATTTTTGTGAAAAAAAAAAAGAATTTTTATTTTCACGGCTTTGCGCTATAAACTTTAGTGAAACACTTGGGGGTTCAAAGTTCTCAAAACACATCTAGATAAGTTCTTTGGGAGGTCTAGTTTCCAATATGGGGTCACTTGTGGGGGGTTTGTACTGTTTGGGTACATCAGGGGCTCTGCAAATGCAACGTGACGGCTGCTGACCAATCCATTTAAGTCTGCATTCCAAATGGCACTCCTTCCCTTCCGAGCTCTGTCATGCGCCCAAACAGTGGTTCCCCCCCACATATGGGGTATCAGCGTACTCAGGACAAATTGGAAAACAAATTTTGGGGTCCAATTTATTCTGTTACCCTTGTAAAAATACAAAGCTGGGTGCTAAAAAATCATTTTTGAGAAAAAAAATAAAAATTATTTTCACGACTCTGCGTTATAATCTGTAGTGAAACACTTGGGGGTTCAAAGCTCTCAAAACACATCTAGATAAGTTCCTTAGGGGGTCTACTTTCCAAAATGGTGTCACTTGTAGGGAGTTTCAATGTTTAGGCACATCAGGGGCTCTCCAAACGCAACATGGCGTCCCATCTCAATTCCAGTCAATTTTGCATTGAAAAGTCAAATGGCGCTCCTTCCCTTCCAAGCTCTGCCATGCGCCCAAACAATGGTTTACACCCACATATGGGGTATCATCGTACTCAGGACAAATTGCACAACATTTTTTGGGGTCCAATTTCTTCTCTTACCCTTGGGAAAATAAAAAATTGGGGGCGAAAAGATAATTTTTGTGAAAAAATATGATTTTTTATTTTTACGGCTCTGCATTATAAACTTCTGTGAAGCACTTGGTGGGTCAAAGTGCTCACCACACATCTAGATAAGTTCCTTAGGGGGTCTACTTTCCAAAATGGTGTCACTTGTAGGGAGTTTCAATGTTTAGGCACATCAGGGGCTCTCCAAACGCAACATGGCGTCCCATCTCAATTCCAGTCAATTTTGCATTGAAAAGTCAAATGGCGCTCCTTCCCTTCCAAGCTCTGCCATGCGCCCAAACAATGGTTTACACCCACATATGGGGTATCAGCGTACTCAGGACAAATTGCACAACATTTTTTGGGGTCCAATTTCTTCTCTTACCCTTGGGAAAATAAAAAATTGGGGGCAAAAAGATCATTTTTGTGAAAAAATATGATTTTTTATTTTTACGGCTCTGCATTATAAACTTCTGTGAAGCACTTGGTGGGTCAAAGTGCTCACCACACATCTAGATAAGTTCCTTAGGGGGTCTACTTTCCAAAATGGTGTCACTTGTAGGGAGTTTCAATGTTTAGGCACATCAGGGGCTCTCCAAACGCAACATGGCGTCCCATCTCAATTCCAGTCAATTTTGCATTGAAAAGTCAAATGGCGCTCCTTCCCTTCCAAGCTCTGCCATGCGCCCAAACAATGGTTTACACCCACATATGGGGTATCAGCGTACTCAGGACAAATTGCACAACATTTTTTGGGGTCCAATTTCTTCTCTTACCCTTGGGAAAATAAAAAATTGGGGGCAAAAAGATCATTTTTGTGAAAAAATATGATTTTTTATTTTTACGGCTCTGCATTATAAACTTCTGTGAAGCACTTGGTGGGTCAAAGTGCTCACCACACATCTAGATAAGTTCCTTAGGGGGTCTACTTTCCAAAATGGTGTCACTTGTAGGGAATTTCAATGTTTAGGCAAATCAGGGGCTCTCCAAACGCAACATGGCGTCCCATCTCAATTCCAGTCAATTTTGCATTGAAAAGTCAAATGGCGCTCCTTTCCTTCCGAGCTCTGCCATACGCCCAAACAGTGGTTTACCCTCACATATGGGGTATCATCGTACTCAGGACAAATTGTACAACAACGTTGGGGGTCCATTTTCTCCTGTTACCCTTGGTAAAATGAAACAAATTGGAGCTGAAATAAATTGTGTGTGAAAAAAAGTTAAATTTTCTTTTTTATTTAAACATTCCAAAAATTCCTGTGAAACACCTGAAGGGTTAATAAACTTCTTGAATGTGGTTTTGAGCACCTTGAGGGGTGCAGTTTTTAGAATGGTGTCACACTTGAGTATTTTCTATCATATAGACCCCTCAAAATGACTTCAAATGAGATGTGGTCCCTAAAAAAAATGGTGTTGTAAAAATGAGAAATTGCTGGTCAACTTTTAACCCTTATAACTCCGTCACAAAAAAAAATTTTGGTTCCAAAATTGTACTTATGTAAAGTAGACATGTGGGAAATGTTACTTATTAAGTATTTTGCATGACATATGTCTGTGATTTAAGGGCATAAAAATTCAAAGTTGGAAAATTGCAAAATTTTCAAAATTTTCGCCAAATTTCCATTTTTTTCACAAATAAACGCAAGTTATATCGAATAAATTTTACCACTAACATGAAGTACAATATGTCACAAGAAAACAATGTCAGAATCGCCAAGATCCGTCAAAGCGTTCCAGAGTTATAGCCTCATAAAGGGACAGTGGTCAGAATTGTAAAAATTGGCCCGGTCATTAACGTGCAAACCACCCTTGGGGGTGAAGGGGTTAAATTTCATATGATTGATTAACCCCCCCCCCCTCCTTGAGATGGGGTGATGATTGGGTTATAATGCTTAAAACTATGGAATTATTATGGATCCGGAGGTTAGATATGTTAAAACCTTTCAGATTAAATGTGAATTATAATCAGTTCTTTTATGAGTTACTCTTTGCAGTGTATGTTATATGCTTCAGCTGGATTCTTTTTCTTTTTGCTTGGGTAGTGCTAATTGTAGAAAATGTTTTTCTTTTTTGAAAAATGTGAATATAATCAAATATTATGATCCATGCCTTGTTCCATTCAGAAAGATTGTCAGGGTGTTTTTCATTTTTTCTTTATGTTTTTTGTTTTGTAGGAAATTCAGATTGAATAATAATATGTAGATATATTTATTCTTGACACAAGGGACCTTCCTGTGATTTGGGGATAATTCCCTCTATTGAAAAGATTTAAGTTGTGGCTTTAGAGGAGTATATTATCCATTTAAGAATTTGGGGTTGAGGCACATTTCTTTAAAGAGGCTTGTGTCTCCCCCATTCTTTGTGTGGTGAGCTGCCAGCCCCAGCTAATGGGGGGTGTTCTCACCCTTATGGATTTTTCCCAACCCTTCTGATATTTAATTTTAATGGGAATCCTCTTTAAAAGGACTCTGTCACCTGAATTTGGAGGGAACAATTTTCAGTCATATGGGCGGGGTTTTCGGGTGTTTGATTCACCCTTTTCTTACCCGCTGGCTGCATGCTGGCTGCAATATTGGATTGAAGTTCATTCTCTGTCCTCCGTAGTACATGCCTGCACTATGCAATCTTGCCTTACGCAGGCGTGTACTATGGAGGACAGAGAATGAACTTCAATCCAATATTGCAGCCAGCATGCAGCCAGCGGGTCAGGAAAGGGTAAATCAAACACCCGAAAACCCCGCCCCTATGACTGAAAATTGTTCCCTCCAAATTCAGGTGACAGAGTCCCTTTAACACTAGAAGTCCCAGAGACGGGTCATTTGACATTTCTACCTTTGAAACCCAGAGAAGGGTCAAATGAACTAAAGGATTTTATCTATAGCTTATCTTATCTCTATTCACTGTCTTTTGTTCTGTAATTAAGGCCATTACTGTTGCACCACAGGAGGTTGTTTGCTGTTTTCCATCGAGTTTACCCATGTAGTTTCAAGTTTCAAGTTAGTTCTGTTCAGTTTATTGTATTTGATAATATAAAGACTATACATATTGTATTTAGTTTAGTTTTATTTGAGCAAAAAAGCGCTGAAACAATGAATCATTTTTTATATATTTTAAATAGAGAATTAGAAATTTTAGAGCAAGATACAGCTGTGAGTAATGACCAGAAGCATTTGTGTCTAAGGCTAGGTGCACACTTTGCGGATTCCACTGCGGATTTTTCCGCAGCGGAATTCCAAAATCCGCAGTGAAAACCCGTTGCGGTTTTTACTGCGGATTTATCGCGTTTTTTACTGCGGTTTCTTCTGCGGATTTTCATCTGCAGTTTCCTATTGGAGCAGGTGAAAATCCGCAGAAAAGAAGTGACATGCTGCGGAATGTAATCAGCAGCGTTTCCGCGCGGATTTTTCCGCAGCATGTGCACAGCGTTTTTTGTTTCCCATAAGTTTACATTGTACTGTAAACTCAGGGGAAACTGCTGCGGATCCGCAGCGGTCAAAGGTACCGTTACATGTTACGATCTCGTCGACGATATAGTTAGAAATGTCACGTGATCACATAGTTTGTGCAATGAGTTTCACATCGTCCAAGAGGCGTCACATGCAACTATCTTGTTAACGATGTAAATTTTGGCTCCGCGTTAGCCTCATTGAAAACGTTTGCAGAACGATTTTTCACAATGGCAGGAATAGGAGAATTTAGACCGACATCGTTCATCTCAGCGTTACACTGAACGATGCTGCACATCTTCTGACACATAATTGGAAGAGGATCGTCAGATTTGAGATCCTGACCTCAAATCTGCGATCAGCGATCGAACAATGTGTTCGTCCGATATCTTCACGTTACACGCAACGATGTGAAAACGACATCGCATGAACGACGTGATCACGTGACGTTTTCAAACGATATCGTCAACGAGATCGTAACGTGTAACTGTACCTTTAGGCCTCAATCACACTAGCGAAAAAAAATCGCAGCATGTTCATTCTTGTGCAAATTTGGCGCGAAAAAAATTTGCACAAGAGGACTGAAATTTTAGTGTGAAAAATATACAAAAGAACAACTGTTATTTGTTTTGATGCTTTTTATTTTTTTTTTAAAACCAATAAGATTTTTTTTTCACTAAAGGGTTATTTCACACCAACATCAAACAAATAGTCACATTTTCAAGATGAGCAGTGTATAAGCGGCATGGCCAAACAAATGCGATAAAACAGTGAACAAGAAAACAATTTAATCAAATTATACAACAGGGAGGGATGTTGGTGGAGGAGTGGGAAGTGGGGAGGGGGGAAAGGGTAAAGGATGCTTTTTATTTTTGTTATAAAAATGTTAAAAAAATACAAGGAATAAAACAATTCCACACATATTTTCAATAGGCTGCAGTGGGGGGCTGTGTGTGTGTGAGTGGCATGTCCTTGTGTGACTAGCATTTCAGCACTCACTCAGCAGTCTGTCTGAACATGTCGGAACATACCTGGCACTGCCTGGGTATGTCCCTGGTACATTTGCCACACGTGTATTTGTAGCAGTCAACACATCTCTCAGTTGCACAATTGTTCGTGCATCGATGGTTGACCTGACACTTCACCCTTTTGCCAGGGCTGGGTGTGGAAGGAAGTTGCCAAAGGAGTTTCTCCTTGTGTGCCTTCTTTTCAGTCACATGACGGCCACCTAACTCTTTTGCAAGCTCAACCAGGAAGTCCACCCGTCTCTCCCGAACCCCAGTGCATGCCTGATAAAGAACATGAGCATTGAGTGCTGCCATGTCAATCATGTTGTAGAACACGGAGACTGGCCATCTCCGTGTTCCTGCACACACGCTGTACTCCCACACCATTTGGTCCATTACATCCACACCGCACTTTGTGTGGTTGTATTGTGTGACCGTGTTTGGCTTCCTTTTGTTGGTATCCTCAGTCTCAACCACGCTGTGCATGCTGCTGAGAATGTAGACGGCCTTCTTTCGTTTGGGTGCATACACTGTCAGTGTGGCACCAGTGGTTGAAAACACCTGAGTGGTGAATTCAGTGCGGTCCATCTGTCTAGCGGATTGAGGAATTTCCCGGCGACTCTTGTTGACTGTGCCGAGGATAGTGGTTTCCCGGCTAAGCAGTAGTTGTGCAAGTGACAATGATGTAAAGAAATTGTCCGTGGTTACAGTTCTGCCCTTGTCCATGAATGGTTCCATCAGCCTCATCACTACAGTTTCGGACAGTCTCTCCCCGCTGGGATGACTGGGGTCCTTGCCAAGATATGGGAGGATATTACAGATGTACTTTGATTTCAAGTCGCCAGCCACCCAGAATTTGATGCCAAACTTGTCTGGTTTTGTTGCAATGTATTGCAGAAAACAGCAGCGAGTCTTTGACGGGAAAAGCTGTTCATCAATAGTGATGTGTCGACCAGGGTTGCAGGATGCGATGCAGTTGGTGACAAACGATCTCCACACATCGGAGATTGCAGCAAACTTATCGGTCTCCACTCGCTCACTGCGCGTGAACATGTCATCAAAGCGTAGGTGTTGCATGATGTCTTGAAAGCGGTTTCGGGTCATAGTGGCAATGATCCGTGGGTTTCCCAGGTTTGCTGACCAGCTGTCACATAGTGATGGAACCTTGGTCACCCCCCGCAAGATAATGACTGAAATAAATGCCATTAGTTCCGGGAGACCCATGAACCAATCCACCTGCTCCGTGTGACGTGCATGTTGAGTAGTCCATTCTTCAATGCTACGAAGCATGTCAAGACTGATAAAACAGAGGAAGCTCTGAAGGCGACTCTGGACACTTCGTCTGGCCTTAGCACTTGGCTCTCCATCTGTAGGGTACGGTTCTATTGGGGTCAAATGGAGATTTTTTCCCCACTTGTACTTCATGCCACACTGTGCCATCTTTTGCGGTCTCTGTCGGCTCACTCGCCAACCGAGCTCTCTTTTTTGGTAGAGGCGGAGTCTCCTCATCTGCAAGATAAATAATTTCAAATAAGCATTTTGTTTTGGTTCAAAATAAAAAAGATAGTCAGAAAATAAAATAGGTAACTCACACTGCCTTTTTTGGCATCCTGTTCTGTCCGTTTTTGAAACAAGCAGAACAGGATCCCTTTTGGCCCCCATGCACCGTGGGTGATGTCCGTGTGCTATCCGTGAATCCACAGATAGCGCTGTCTGCTGTCACCACATACTCACCTCCCTCCAGCACCTCTTCTCCTCTCACTTCCGGTTCACTCTTGGGCTCAGTGAAGTGAATATTCATAAGCCTAATGAGCAGCACCAGAAGTGAGAGGAACTGTCTGCGCTGGACTGAGGTGAATATGAAATTCCTTATATTTAGGCTTTTCACTTTCCTCCGTGGTCCGTGCACACGGAAGTCACCGACCCTTATCTGCACAAACCCCTGCAAAACATAGGATCCAAATGAACAGGCAAAAAAGGGAGTGTGAAGCCAGCCTAACCTGAAGACAGCTCAGAGTCTGAATCCGGTTGAAGGACTATGTCTTCTCCATCTGAGTCAGAAGGGTTTGTGTTGCTCAGAATCAGTTCCAATGCCTCTTCAATGGTGTGCCTTCAGATAATCCCCCCTTCAGATTCCTCAGGCAAGAGCACATTTACAAATAAAAGGATGCTAATTAAGGTGTCAATATGGACTGAGGGTCATTTGACCCTCTCTCAGGACTTCAGGGGGGATCTTGAAATTCCTGGGACTTCTAGTGTTAAAACATGAATGAAAATGAGTCTTATATGTATGGTGCGATTTGATTTTATTAGCATTATGTTTATTGAAAAACATTTGTGTCATTATATCAAAGTGCTACTGTATTAAAACTTTATGTGCTGTATATTTAGTTTTTCTGTTTATATTTATAAAAATGTAGCTTATCAGTCATTATATGAATATTTTGTAGCGCTGAGGTTTCGTTCCTTTGTAACATGCTTGAAAATTATAGACTTACGACTATGGTGTATTATATTAACACAAGATGGAAATTGAATTATAATCATGCTATAACACTGTTGTACATTTATTTTCTGTTTATATACATATATATATATATTTTTTTTAAAGTGCAGCGCCCCAGGGTCCTGGTCATTGCAGTAATACCATTCTCCTCTAGGGGGGAGTGATGTTAAGTTTGGAGGCAATAAAGGAGATCTCTTTACCAGGTATCAGGTACTTTGAATAAACTGAAGAAAATGCAGTGAGCCCGTGGGGGTTGATAGACTGTTATGCATTTGAATAAAGTAAGCCCGTGGGGATTGGTTGATAATGCTGGGCTTAGAAAAGAATAGGGAAAAATGTTGATTTGCACTTTGAAGTTCTATGTTAGTATACACTTAGAGGGTACTTGCACTTAATAGAAAGTATACCTGTATGGGTAATTGCATTTCATAGTTAGTTAAAATACTGTTTTGCTAAATTGTTCCATTTCACAATGTAAATATGTTTTCGTTTGCAACGTTCAAGTGTTCTCACCTCCCATAAAGGGAAGCGTAGTTAAATTAAATTGTTTTATAGCATTTTAAAAATTTGTATGTCTTTTTGATAATGTATTGTTGTTTTCTTTTCCCAGTCCCGGAGTACTCGATTTAACGGGGAGGGGGGGAGGGGGAGTGCAGCGCCCCAGGGTCCTGGTCATTGCAGTAATATCATTCTCCTCTAGGGTGGAGTGATGTTACTTTTGGAGGCAATAAAGGAGATCTTTTTACCAGGTATCACAAACATGCAGCACATTTCATACTCCAATCCACCAGGGAGAGCTATGCTCATATTTATTAGGGCACTCTTCACACTTAGGTAAAGCTGGTGGCCTGGAGAGGAAGTTAGGCAGTTTCTGGCTGAGTTTCGGCTCAGGTAGTTGGTCCCTGACAGGGGTGGGATCCTGTCAGAGGCCTAGACAGAAGGTCACGGAGCTGCGCCTGCCCCATGTGTGGCAGTTCCTAAGAAAGGACACGAACAGAGAACTGTATTGTGGAGAGTGAGAAAGAAGTCATAGCAAAAGGAGTGGATAACAGAAGGAGTTCTGCCCTGCACAGGCTGCCTCCTTCTGAGGCGCAGGATCCGGTAGCCGGAACACCAAGGGAGCAACAGTCCTTTATGCCTTGCTCCAGAGACCGGCAGGACAGCTAATTTCAAGTTACTGATCCGCCCCATACCCAGGAGGCAAGGTGGCTCCCACGTGAGGCAGGGGCATGCTAGAGTCCCTGTAAAAAGCCTCAGGCCACCAGTCATATGGGTTGTCCTATCCCTCAGGGGGACAGAGAGAGAGACATAACATCTAGAACATCTACAACAGTTGTGAGGACCTTATGAGAGGCTCAGCAATAAGGTACAACAACACCCAGGCGCTAGAGGAAGGCTACTGATTTCCACTTGGATAAGGGGACTCTGGATTTGCCTCGTAACCGGCTGGACTCTGCCTGCCCTGTGATCTGGTGCTCTGGACTGTGGATGCTGATGCCATTAATAAAAAGGTAAAGAGAATGCAACCTTGTGTCCTCATTCTTCACTGCGACTCACAACATCCACCATCTAAACAATGGGAAGCCCTGGGGACATACTTCACCTGTGGGAAGGTATACCATCTAGCTGCCATAACATCACCCCAGCAGACCCCTTAAAGCTGCGTTGGTCATCCTGACCGAATACCACAGGTGGCGTCATGAACATTTCCCCTTTAAAGACCTTTCCCCTTTTAATACGGACCTCCCGAGGGCCACGGACCAGGTAAGCCACCGTGACATCCCCCTTGAGAACCGATGGACCCGGTACCGAGTACCCCACTGCCCTTGGGGGCTCTCCAATAGCACTGTGACTTAGTAGCGCTGAGGTTTCATCCCTTTTTATCATGCTGTTTACTTTACTTTTTGCCTTTACCTAAGAGTGGGAAAAGTCATGGATGTGATTCACAAGGTTGTACACCTGTTTTATCATTACTAAGTGATGTCTTAACCCATTAACGACCACCGATACGCCTTTTAACGGCGTCAGAGGACAGAGAAATGGGGTCCCCGATTGCCCCCGATAGCCCCCTTATACTCACCTGTCTCCCCGGTGCTCCTCGTGGCTCTCGATGGGCACCGCCATCTTGTTCCGGCCAAAAAATGGCGGGCGCATGCTCAGGTGCCCGCCGGCCGGCACCCGGAAGACCTTTGGGGTCTCGGTTGCCAGGGGTAGCCGAGACCCCAAAGAACATGATCAGGGTCGGTTTTTACCGACCCCTGTTTTGCGATCGCCGGTAACAAACTGTTTACCGGCGACTGCAAAAAAAAAAGGGATGTGTAATTCTCTGTCCTCTATTGTGATCGCACATCAGAGAACAGAGAAATAGGGAGATTTGGGGACCCTGTTATACTTATCGGTGTCCCTGGGTCATCCTGTGTCCTCTCCTGGCCGCTGGCTTCTTCCTCCGGTAAGAAAGTTATCTGCTGGCCGGCAGCTAGAGGAGTTGCGGCTAAAATTAGGGTTAGGGTTAGGGTTGGGGCTAAAATTAGGGTTAGGGTTGGGGCTAAATTTAGGGTTAGGGTTGGGGCTAAAGTTAGGGTTAGGGTTGGGGCTAAGGGTTAGGGTTAGGGTTAGGGTTAGGGTTAGGGTTGGGGCTAAATTTAGGGTTAGGTTAGGGGCTAAATTTAGGGTTAGGGTTAGGGTTGGGGCTAAAGTTAGGGCTAGGGTTAGCGTTGGGGCTAAATTTAGGGTTAGGGTTGGGGCTAAAGTTAGGGCTAGGTTTGGGGCTAATGTTAGGACTAGGGTTGCTGCTAAAGTTAGGGTTAGAGTTGGGATTAGGGTTGGCATTAGGGTTATGTTTAGGATTAGGGTTAGGTTTGGGATTAAGGTTAAGATTAGGGTTGGGATTAGGGTTAGGGGTGTATTGGGATAGGGTTAGGTTTGAGGTTAGGGTTGAGATTAGGATTAAGGGTGTGTTGGATTTAGGGTTCTGATTAGGATTATGGTTGTTTTGGGGTTAGGGTTGTGATTATCATAAGGGTTGTGATTAGGATTATGGATCGGGTTGGGATTAGGGTTAGGGGTGTGTTGGCATTAGGGTTGGAGTTAGAATTGGGGGGTTTCCACTGTTTAGGTACATGAGGGGGTCTCTAAACGCCACAGCCAATTTTGCGCTCAAAAAGTCAAATGGTGCTCCCTCCCTTCTGAGCTCTGCCGTGCACCCAAACAGTGGTCTACCCTCACATATGGGGCATCAGCGTACCAGGGATAAATTGGACAACAAATTTTGGGGTCCAATTTCTCCTGTTACCCTTGTGAAAATAAAAACTGGGGGCTAAAATATCTTTTTTGTGGAAAAAAAAATATTTTTTATTTTCACGACTCTGCATTATAAACTTCTGTAAAGCACTTGGGCATTCAAAGTTCTCACCACACATCTAGATAAGTTCCTTGGGGGCTCTAGTTTCCAAAATGGGGTCACTTGTGGGGGGTTTCTACTGTTTAGGTACATCAGGGGCTCTGCAAACGCAACATAATGCCTGCAGACCATTCTATCAAAGTCTGCATTCCAAAATGGCGCTCCTTCCCTTCCGAGCTCTGCCATGCACCCAAACAGTGGTTTACCCCCACATATGGGGTATCAGCCTACTCAGCATAAATTGCACAATACATTTTGGGGTCCAATTTCTCCTGTTACCCTTGTGAAAGTAAAAATTTGATGGTGAAAAGATCATTTTTGTGGAAAAAATATGATTTTTTTTATTTTCATGGCTCTAGATTATAAACTTCTGTGAAGCAGTTGGGGGTTCATAGTGCTCTCCACACATCTAGATAAGCTCTTTAGGTGGTTTAGTTTCCAAAATGGTGTCACTTGTGGGGGGTTTCTACTGTTTAGGTACATTAGGAGCTCTGCAAATGCAACATGACGCCCGCAGACCATCCCATCAAAGTCTGCATTCCAAGTGGCGCTCCTTCCCTTCCGAGCCCCGATAGGTGCCCAAACAGAGCCACCCTCCACATATGGGGTATCAGCGTACTCAGGACAAACTGGTCAACAGATTTTGGGGTCCAATGTCTCCTCTTACCCTTGAGAAAAAAAAAATGCAGGCTAAAAAATCATTTTTTGAGGGAAAAAAAAAGATTTTTTTATTTTCACGGCTCTACGTTATAAATTTCTGTGAAGCACTTTGGGGTTTAAAGTGCTTACCACACATCTAGATAAGTTCCTTAAGGGGTCTAGTTTCCAAAATGGGGTCAATGCTTAGGCACATCAGGGGCTCTCCAAACGCGACATGGTGTCCGATCTCAATTCCAGCCAATTCTACATTGAAAAAGTAAAACGGCACTCCTTCACTTCCAAGCTCTGCAGTGCTCCCAAACAGTGGTTTACCCCAACATATGGGGTATCGACATACTAAGGAGAAATTGCACAACAACTTTTGTGGTCTAATTTCTCCTGTTACCCTTGTCAAAATAAAAATTTGGGGGCAAAATTATCCTTTTTTTTAGAAAAAATTATTTTTTATTTTTACGGCTCTACGTTATAAACTTCCATGAAGCACCTGGGGGTTTAAAGTGCTCACCACACATCTAGATGAGTTCCTTAATGGGTCGAGTTTCCAAAATGGTGCTACTTGTGGGGGGTTTGCACTGTTTAGGCACATCAGGGGATCTCCAAATGCGACATGGCGTCCGATCTCAATTCCAGCCAATTCTACATTGAAAAAGTAAAACAGCACTCCTTCTCTTCCAAGCTCTGCGGTTTGCCCAAACAGTGGTTTACCCCCACATATGGGGTATCGACGTACTCAAGAGAAATTGCACAACAACTTTTATTGTCTAATTTCTCCTGTTACCCTTGTGAAAATACGAATTTGTGGGTGAAAAAATCATTTTTGTGTAAACAAATGTGATATTTTATTTTCACGGCTCTACTTTATAAACTTCTGTGAAGCACTTGGGGGCTCAAAGTGCTCAACACACATCTAGATAAGTTCCTTAAGGGGTCTAGTTTCCAAAATGGTGTCATTTGTGGGGGGTTCCACTGTTTAGGCACATCAGGGGCTCTCCAAACGCGACATGGCATCCGATCTCAATTCCAGCCAATTCTGCATTGAAAAAGTCATACGGCGCTCCTTCTCTTCCAAGCTCTGCGGTGTGCCCAAACAGTGGTTTACCCCCACATATGGGGTATCGGCGTATTCAGGAGAAATTTCACAACAAAACTTATGGTTACATTTCTGTTTTTACACTTGTGAAAATAAAAAAAAATGGTTCTAAATTTAAATGTTTGCAAAAAAAAGTTAAATGTTCATTTTTTCCTTCCACATTGTTTCAGTTCCTGTGAAGCACGTAAAGGGTTAATAAACTTCTTTAATGTGGTTTTGAGGGGTGCAGTTTTAGAATGGTGTCACACTTGGTTAATTTCTATCATATAGACCCCTCAAAATGACTTCAAATGTGATGTGGTCCCTAAAAAAAATGGTGTTGTAAAAATGAGAAATTGCTGGTCAAATTTTAATCCTTATAACTCCCTAATAAAAAAAAAATTTGTTTCCAAAATTGTGCTGATGTAAAGTAGACATGTGGGAAATGTTATTTATTAACTACTTTTTTGTGACATATCTCTCTGATTTAAGGGAATAAAAATACAAAGTTTGAAAATTGCAAAATTTTAAAATTTTTTGCCATATTTCCGTTCTTTTCATAAATAATCGCAAGTAATATAGAAGAAATGTTACCACTAACATGAAGTACAATTTGTCACAAAAAAAGCAGGATCTGTTAAAGGATTCCAGAGTTATAACCTCATAAAGTGACAGTGGTCAGAATTGTAAAAATTGGCTCGGTCATTAAAGGGCCACTGTCACCCCCTCCAGCCGTTATAAACTAAAAGAGCCACCTTGTGCAGCAGTAATGCTGCAGTCTAACAAGGTGGCTTATTTAGTTTTTGATTCCGTTATTCCCTCAATAAAGCGTTTTAAAATTTGCCCTAACTACCTGTCTGCAGACCTGGAGGCGGTCCGAAGCCTCCTCTGTGAATCTCCCAACGGCCGTCACTCTTCTCTTCTGGGGATGTGGTCGCCGCCCCCTTGGCGCTGTTTCTTCTTAAATCCAGTGCCTACGCTATGCGTGCCTGCCTGTGAGAGGCGCAGTCTTCATTGTCCGTCATAGGTCAGATGCAGGGTGCCTGACTGCTCCTGTGCGGGCAGTGTGGCCACCCTGTTGCTGAATCCCCGCCCCGCACTGTGTTATTCATTATGCACAGTGCGGGGCTGGGGTTCCTGGGCATGCGCACTGAGCTGTTCAGACGCTCCCCCAGCTCAGATGCTCCCCCAGCTCCCCCGCCTTCCAGCGTTGTTATTTGCGGCTGCTTCATTCCAAACGCTGGCAAGGAAACCTGTATATTACGGCAACGCTGGAAGGTGGGGGACCGGGGGAGCGTCTGAACAGCGCAGTGCGCATGCCCAGGAACCCCAGCCCCGCACTGTGCATAATGAATAACACAGTGCGGGACGGGGATTCAGCAACAGGGTGGCCGCACTGCCCGCACAGGCGCAGTCAGGCACCCTGCATCTGACCTATGACAGACAATGAAGACTGCGCCTGTCCGAGGCAGGCACGCACAGCGCAGGCGCCGGATTTAAGAAGAAACAGCGCGAAGGGGGCGGCGACCACATCCCCAGAAGAGAAGAGTGACGGCCATTGGGAGATTCACAGAGGAGGCTTCGGACCGCCTCCAGGTCTGCAGACAGGTAGTTAGGGCAAATTTTAAAACGCTTTATTGAGGGAATAACGGAATCAAAAACTAAAAGAGCCACCTTGTTAGACTGCAGCATTACTGCTGCACAAGGTGGCTCTTTTAGTTTATAACGGCTGGAGGGGGTGACAGTGGCCCTTTAAGTACCAAATTGGCTCTGTCACTAAGGGGTTAATGCATATTTTTCAATGCCTTTTCTATCTATATTTATGCACTGCACTTTATGTGATGAACAATTCCTGTATCACTGTTTGCACTTTATGCATGTCAATTATAATGTAAATACATGCTCTTACAATGATGATTAATGCAAATGATTATAATTATGTATACTCTTTGTATACCTGGCACTTTCACATGTTCACTGCTTGAGAAAGGTTCCTGTGGGACCGAAACATCACTTTCTGGGCTGATTAAATAGTTCCTTTTCACTACAAACAGTGTGATGCCTACAATTTTTCTGGATTTTTATAATTGAGGTTTGGTATTTGCCTGGTGGGCTCTGCACCCGGACTCTTTCTTTGTGCTGCTAAAATTTTCTTTTTCTTAGATATAAATATAGATAGAACATAGATAGAATGAATGAGATAGATAGATAAATGACAGATAGAGATAGATAGATCTATACATAGATCAATAGATATTTTCTAGCTATAGATCTATCTGTCATCTATCTATCTCATTCCTTCCATCTATCTATCTATCTATCTATCTATCTATCTATCTATCTATCTCTCATTCCTTCTATCTATCTATTATATCTATCATCTATCTATCTCATTCCTTCGATATAGATAGATAGATAGATAGAAGGAATGGGATAGATAGAAGGAATGAGGTAGATAGATAAATAGATAGATAGACAGATAGAAGAAATGAGAGATAGATAGATAGATAGATAGATAGATAGATAGATAGATAGATAGAAGGAATGGGATAGATAGATAGATAGATAGATAGATAGATAGATAGATAGATAGATAGATAGAAGGAATGGGATAGATAGATAGATAGATAGATAGATAGATAGATAGATAGATAGAAGGAATGAGATAGATAGATAGATAGATAGATAGATAGATAGATAGATAGATAGAAGGAATGAGATAGATAGATGATAGACAGAATAGATAGATAAATAGAAGGAATGAGCTAGATAGATAGATAGATGACAGATAGATCTATACATAGATCGATAGATATTATTTATCTATAGATCTATCTGTCATCTATCTATCTGTCTATCTATCTCATTCCTTCTATCTATCTATTATATCTATCATCTATCTATCTATCTATCTATCTATCTATCTATCTATCTCATTCCTTCTATCTAAATGATAGATAGATAGCTAGATAGATAGAAGGAATGATATAGATAGATAGAAGGAATGAGAGAGATAGATATATCTATTCATATATCTATTTTTTCTCTTTTTTTCTCTTTTTTATGGATAGATGCAGATAGATAAATCTATATCTATCCATATATCTATCTAACTATCCATATATTTATCTACATCTATCCATAGATATATTGATAGATAGATATATGAATAGATATATCTATCTATCAATCTATCTATCTATCTATCTATCTATCTACCTATCTATCTATCTATCCCATATCTATCCCATATCTATCTATCTATAGATAGATAGAATGAATGAGATAGATATATAGATAGATCTACATATAGATAGATCTATAGATATATGAAAAGATAGATCTATGTATCTATCTATAGATATACAGTATGTATGGATAGATATATCTATGGATAGCTGTAGATAGATATATGGATAGTTAGATTACTTTCACACATCAGTTTTTTTCTGTCAGGCAGGATCCGGCGAATTTTTGAAATAGCGGATCTGTTGCAAATAGTGAAAAACTGATGCAACTGATCCGTTTTTTGAGAGAGAGAACGAAAACTGTGCATGACTTGAATGGAAAAATGCATGAAAAACCGGATTCGGAGGCCGGATTCATCATTTCACATCTCAGTTTCATATGTTTTTCACCGGAACTGTCGCTGGGCATTTTTCGCCGGACAGAAAAAACGTTCCTCTGTACGTTTTCCCCGTCCGCTGGAAACAGCTTTTTTGACGGATCCATCAAAAAACGGATGAAACGTGTGGCCATCAGGCGCAATCCGATGCTAATACAACTCTATGAGAAAAAAACGGATCTGTTTTTTTCAAAACTCACTGGATTGTGCCTGACGGCAAAACCCAGATGTGTGAAAGTAGCCAGATAGATATATGGATAGATAGATCTATGTATCTATAGATCTATCTATCTATAAATATATCTATAGATAGATATATCCATAGTTATATCTATAGATATATCCATAGTCATATCTGTAGATATATCCATAGGTATATCTATAGATATATCAATAGATATCCATCTATAGATATATAGATTTATCCACAGGTATATCCATAGACATATAATAGCAAGGCCGATGTTGATTAATGAACATGTTTAATTAAAAAAAATGGAAAAAAATGGCGTGGGCTCCTGCACAATTTTCTGCACCAGAGGGGGAAAGCCGATGGCCGGGGGCCAATATTTGTAGCCCGGGAAGGGGATAATACCCATGGCCCCTTCCCAGGCTATGAATATCAGCCCGCAGCTGTCTGCATAGCCTTTACTGGTTATTAAAATAGGTGGACCCCCAAAAAAAGACGTGGGGTCCCCATATATTTTATAGCCAGAAAGGCTACGCAGACAGCTGTGGGCTGATTTTCATAGCCTAGAGAGGGGCCGTGGATATTTGCCCCCCGGCTATAAATACCATCCCACAGCCACCCCAGAAATGGCGTATCTGTGAGATGTGCCAATTCCGTCACTTAGCCCCTATCTTCCCACTCGCCTGTAGCGGTGGGATATGGGGTAATAAGGGGTTAATGTCACCTTGCTAATGTAAGGTGACATTAAACCTGGTTAGTAATGGAGAGGCATCAAGAAGATGCCTATCCATTACTAATCCTATAATAGTGAAAGAGCTAAAAAAAAGACACAGCTAGAAAAAAGTATTTTAATATTCTTAATTTCAAAATACTTACCATACTCGATCACCTGCAAAAAAATTAAAAAAATATACCAACCGTATACTCACTTGCTGCTGTAGTCCAATTAATAACGAGTGTCCCATGACGATCTCCCCTATAGAACAGTGACATTGGGTGATGTCACTGCTCTCTAGGGCCTCCAGTGACACACTGACAGGAGACAATGGCTACTGCAGTGCATCACTGAAGAGGTTACCTGAGTTCATTGGTCTCACTTTATGGCAAAGCTGCATGGGAGTTTTTCCACACAGCAGTGCCACAAGTGAGAGTAGGAAATATTTCTCACAGAGGCGGAGGGATACAGTGCAGAAGGATCCCTCCTGTCATTGTATCCTGGAGCCCCTGGAGAGCGGCCACATCGGCTGAAAGTGGCTGCTCTCCATGGGAGATAATCGTGGGATACTCATATTAATTGGACATCTGTGGACACAGGAAGTATACTGATTGTTTATTATTTTAATATTTTTTACAGGTGAGCAATGGCTTCATGGATCATGGTGATGGTGAGTATGTACTCTATGTTGTATGTACTGTATGTGTTGTGTATGTACTGTATGTTGTATGTCTTGTTGTATGTTGTATGTACTGTATGGCATATGTTGTATGTGCTGTATGTTATATGTTGTATGTTCTGTTGTATGTACAGTATATACTGTATGTCTATATGTATGTGTTGTATGTACTGTATGTTGTATGTACTGTTGTATGTTTTATATGCTGTATGTCATATGTTGTATGTACTGTTGTATGTACTGTATGTCATATGCTGTATGTACTGTTGTTTGCTATATGTTGTATGTTCTGTTGTATGTACTGTATGTCATATGTTGTATGTACTGTTGTATGTTGTATGTATTATTGTGTGTTGTATGTACTGTATGTCATATGTTGTACATACTGTTGTTTGCTATATGTTGTATGTCCAGATGTATGTACTGTATGTCATATGTTGTATGTACTGTTGTATGTTGCATGTACTATTGTATGTTGTATGTACTGTATGTCATATGTTGTATGCACTGTTGTATGTTGTATGTGATGTATGTTATATTTTGTATGTTCTGTTGTATGTACAGTATGTACTGTATGTTGTATGTCCTATATGTCATATGATGTATGTTGTATGTAGTATGTACTGTATGTCACATGTATGTACTGTATGTTGCATGTTGTATGTACTGTATGTTATATGTTGTATATACTGTTGTATGTTGTGTATGTCATATGTTATATGTACTGTATGTTGTATGTACTGTATGTTATATCAAACTGAGGAGAACGAATGGAAGTTTTTTTATAAAAGTATAAACAAATTTTATTGATAACAATACACATAATAAAAACAAGCACATATCCAATACAAAAAGTGCAAATAACAAGAGCAACTGCCAAAAGACACCAGATTTTAGGAGGTCTACCACACAGTAACTAACGTCTCCATGTGGTTATATGGTACCTTAAAGTACAGACAAGAAACCTTCCCAAACAAACATGCCCAGGGGGTAATGGCCTTATTCATAATACGCCATCATTTTTAGCCGCAAGCCTAAACATGAATCCATCTAAGGAGTTACCTTATAAGTCAATGCTCCAATATTGGTGCGGCTGCAACCATAGCAAATACTCCAACCATGGCCCTGGTAACATACAGGTTAGGAAGGCAAGTCTCACCTAGTGCGGGTAGAGGTCTTTGTGTAACTTGGTCACAAATTGTTATCTTATGGTATTGCTAAGATACACACATAACGATTAGCACCATAGAGCTAACTGAATGTTTGGTAGCCCCACAAGCATGCATTTGGCATACTCTACAGCTACAGCTCTGGCAAAAATTAAGAGCAAAATTTTCAGTTTGTCTGATTTTTCTCTGTATAGGTATATTTTTGAGTAAAATGTAAATTGTTCTTTTATTCTATAAACTTCTGACAACGTCTCAGAATTTCCAAGCAATAAATTTTGCATTTTTGTTTCTGAAAAGGAGAAATGGTCAAAATAAAAAAAACAGTGCTTTCAGACCTCAAATAATGCAAAGAAAACAAGTTCATAATCATTTTGAAAAAAACAATACTAATGTTTTAACTCAGGAAGAGTTCAGAAATCAATATTTTGTGGAATAACCATGATATTTAATCACAGCTTTCATGCGTCTTGGCATGCTTTCTACCAGTCTTTTACACTGCTTCTGGTGCAAAAATGTAAGCAGTTCTTCTTTGTTTGATGGCTTGTGACTATCCATCATCCTCTTGATAACATTCCAGAGGTTTTCAATGGGGTTTAGATCTGGAGATTGGGCTGCCGATAACAGGGTTTTGATGTGGTGGTCTCTTAATTTTAGTCAGAGCTGTATAAATCATATTTGGGAACTGTTTTTACTGCCCTACTGAATATCTGGCATTGGCAGCTCAATGGTGAACAAAGCAAAAAGTACAAGTTTAATAACTCAGCCACCCCTTTGTCCTCTGCAATTATATTCAAATGTTGTCAATTTTTCATTCTATGATGAATTTTGTTAACTTAATTTAATTCATAATTGATACATTTTTTATTTCTTAATGAAAGGGGTACTCCTAACAGAACCTTTATTTTTTTTAATGCCATTTGTTTTAATATACACTGTAAGTTATCAGCCATATTAGTTTCTTTTGTTCCTAGATATTTTAATACCATGAGCTAAAAACTTACAGCAAGACTCAGGAAACATATTCACAATGCTTCATTTTGGTACATTATTTGTATTTACAAGAATGATGAAAGTCTTTCAGATTGAGCTTCAGTCCACTCAAATTTGCTTGTCATTTTTTTTTAGTTGTAAAAAAAATTGTAAAATTGTACCATTTTACTGAACATAATTTGCTATTTACCATATTATGGACCCTGTTATCAAAATGTTCCTGGACCAGTACATTTTATATTGCATCTGGGCCACTTGAGAAGACTGGGTCTGGCAAATTATCTCTTCTAGCTGGCTGAATTGTAAATAAACACGTAAAAAAAGCATAACAATTTCCTGTAGGAAAAGTTAAAATACCAAATAATTAGAATGAGGTTGTTCAGAATTGTAGTTCAAGTCTACAGCCACTCAATATGACTGCCGACTTGTGAATCCTCACAGGGTAGGTACACAATTCACACTATCAGGATTCTCCAGTGCCTGTACAGGGAGTAGGCAGTTATGTAATGCCAAGTATGTGATCTGCATACTTCCAGCCACATTATGCTGGAAATAACAAAACACTGTGAAAATTAACAGCACTATAAAAATGAGTAAAATTAATAATTCTTGCCTAGGTACATTGTCTACAGTATTTACGGACTATTGTTATGTATTCCTCTGACAATGCGATCTGCAATAAATGATACCACGCATGTTTATTATGATGTTTAAACCTTCTCACATAGAAACACTTCCATAAGCCATTCGTATTTTTCTTAAATTATTGTCTTCATAAATATTTTTTATTATTTTTGACCTAGCACTCAATTCTTAATCTGCTCAATAAAAGTCTTCATATTTCTAAAATCAAATATTTAGTCTCATCTAAGATTATCCAAATAATGGTACTATTTTCTTAATAAAATATGTAGCTTCACTGACTTTTCAGCTGGAAACCCAAAGGTTCTACTGATATATTCTGTAAAATATTACCACCTATTAAAATGGTAATATCTGGCATAATGATTCTCTCCAATTACTTCTTAAATAAAGTCCACTTTAAAAGTCTTAAAAAGTTCTACTTTAAATACTTAGGCATAAGTTTTATCAATTTTCTAGAAAAAAAAATCTGTGAATAACGCAGTAAAATTTAGGATCCTCTATCAAGGTAAATGCATTTTCACTTACACATATGAATGTTATTAGTTTAGTTCTTATGTTGAGTTTGTGTTCTGAAAAGTTTTCAAAGTTCTTGTATGTTTGTTGCAAATAACACATTTAAGCAATTGCATTTACCAGGCATTATTATGTTCCATCCATAAAACTTCTTTGTCAACATAAACTAAAATATATGAGCCATCATGTTCACAAAGTACGATATGAAATTATTGATAACCTTTCACACAAGTTCCAAAACTAAGCCTCATGTATTCATCAGCAGTATTTCAAATCTCTTATTTTTAGCTAAATCTGCCAAGAAATAGGAATGAGCGAGCACTGAAATGCCCGTTACATGAACAGAGCAATTCCTAATGCTCGGATTCTCGTTTCGAGTAACAAGTATAATGGGAGTCAATGGGATATCCAAGCATCTTTCCGGCAGACCCTTAAGAAGGTTTGTGGGTCACAGAAAATGTTGAAATGGATTGAAAAAGTACTGAATGGAAGGAGAAAAGCATGGGTAAGTATCTCTGACTCCCAGATTGCTGCTGAGATGAATGGTGCCACACTTTTGTTCCACTTTAAGGATTGACAATAAAACATTCAAAATCAAAGAGAAATTGAAGTTTACAGGAAAATTTTAAGAAACATTTTTTTCTGTATAATGACTTATATATAAGGCAAGATTTTAAAAGGATTTGAAAAAATAATACTTTAAGTAAACCAAAATTTTATTTCATAATAAACAATTGTAAATGTCATTGTAATTTATGAAGGAAGCAAGAAATGCCAAAACTTAGGGGCTTAGAGGAACTGAGGTACACCCTGTATTAGAGATAAAGGAGAGCCTCATACACATTCTGTACAAATTATCATGTGGTGGTATTCCTAGACTCATAATGTCTCTGTACTAAGTGCAAAACCTGTCAAAAAGTACAAGCAGGGTCATCCATACACACTTCAAAGCACCAACTGTAGTACCTCATTCCAATATTATGAACAAAGTGTAGTTGTGGTTCTTCTACACTTTTAAAAGCTCTGCACACAGTGCAAAGCCTGCCAAAAATTACAGGCAGGGACATCCACACACCCTTCATGGCACTGACTGTAGTACCTCATTCAAATTTTGTGAACAAAGTGTAGCTGTAGTACTTCTACACTCAAGAAGCTCTGCACACAGTGTAAAACCTGCAAAAAATTGCAAGTAGGGTCATCCGTACGCTGGTCAAGGCACCGACTATAGTATCTCATTCAAATATTAATCACTTAGGCCGGTTTCACATTTACGTAGCACAGCATTTGATCAGTATAGATCTGCATGCGTTTTACGTACCTATCTTTAACATTGTGTATGCAGGGACATGCATTTGCATCAGATTGCATGTGGATGAGTACGCATACGTCGTTTAGCGGTGCACGGTGGGGTCCGGCAAAGGCAACATGTTGCATTTTTCAAGGCGTCAATTATGCGCAGTCATCCGCAAGGCCATTACTTTAAAGACTTTGGATCTGACAACAACACTGGCTATGTAAGCATAGAACCTTTCAAAATATCTGTCTCTCTCACTGCAATATGCACTTTGTACTTATTTATTTTCTGTTCTTTGTAGACTGGTTGTCTCCTGGTGCTGCCATCTCTCTTGGTGCTGCCATCTCTCCTGGGGCTGCCATCTGTCCTGGTGCTGCCATCTGTCCTGGTACTACTGTATCTCCTGGTGCTGCTGTCCTGGTGAGGACAACACTTTCTATGTAAGTATAGAAGCTTTGAAAATGTATGTCTCTCTCACTGCTTTTTCTGTTCCTTGTAGACTGGTTGTCTCTCTTGGTGCTGCCATCTCTCCTTGGGCTGCCATCTGTCCTGGTGCTGCCGTCTGTTCCTGTCCTTTGCTGACTGCTGTGCTGTTGGACTACTGCCTGTAATGTAAGTATTGGTGTCCCTTTTTTTTTACTACATTGTTTGGCTCTTAAAAAGTTAATTTTTTCTTATCTGTTCTTTTCTGTAGTGTTTGACTTGACTGTTGCCTGCTCATCAACCATGTCCTCCAAGTGAAGAACTGACTGCTTCTCAGGGTGGACATGACACCGATTATGTAATCACATTTGCTATACTGATTGGTATATATTGACTGACAATACTATACATGTGGCAAATCATGTAATTTCTTTACAGGTACCTTCTAGTGATGAAGAGCAGGAGCAGTCGAGTGGAAATGAATCTTCCCAGGGTCGTCAGGCTCACGTTTCTCAGGAAGAAAGACGGGGTCCAAGTAGTCTTTTCATCAGAGTTGTAATTGAATTTTTTTCAGTTTTACCTAAAACTCTTTTGCTTTATTTGATCTATAGGTTCCACAACGGGAAGAAGCCAAACAGGACATTGACAACAAGCAACTAATTCACCTTGTGCAAGAGTGAGCACCTTTGTGGGACACCCGTGATCATTAGCACTCCGACATTGTTGTGATTCGACGACTCTGGGAAGAAGTGGCCAGATTACTGTTGGATCATTGGGACCATGCCACGCCACATGCCAGAAAGGATTTTGGTAAGTATTGCAATATGGTCTGACGTGCCAGTGAACCTGTAAATGTAGATGCATTGTTTTACAATTAAATTTTATCTTTTTTTCCCCCTTCACAGTGAAGAGAATAAGAGTCTATTGGTGTTAGATGAAGGATCGCTTCAACAAGGACATGAGAGAGGAGATTGGGGTTAAAAGTGGTGCTGCTCAAAGGCTAAGGAAATACAATTGTCTTACTATTATCTAAACTTTTTTTTTTACTAAAGTTTTTCTTTTATTTTGCACACAAAACTTGGTGCAACACAACACAACATGGATCGTCCTCTGTTGAAGCGGCCCCTCATTGACCAGCTACTTAACAGACGCAGTCCCAGTCATCCACCAGCGATAGAGCAACCTGGCAGGCTTCACAGGCTGGGGAACAGGCAGCCAGTCCATCTGGTTTTCATCTTTCCCAGCCCTCTGCCACTGCTTTGGTTGGGTCTTCTCATCAGTGGCAGAGGGCCGGGGTGAGGCCAGTCATGCCCGAGTTTATGCACTTCAGCTCGGTCTTCTAGAATGGGATTAAGGTGCTTAGTGATAGACTGAAGAGTGGGTTCACCCATGAGAACACACTTTTACAGGATGTCAACAAACGCCTTGACCACCTGGAATCTGACCTTGAGAGACTGGCAACATTTTTTTCTGCAATAGAGCAGGATGTATCGGAAAACCTTACTCCTCAACTCCAGCTGAACATCATGCAGGCCTGCCAGGCTGCTTGCAGCCACACATTGCAGCAGCAGCTGTTCCAAATCTACAATTCACAGGCCAGAGGATATTACCAGCAGCCGAACATCTACTTTCCAACTCCCACAGCACCGAGCTATCCTTCACCACCACCGCCTCCAGTTCACAGATCCACCACGCTCCCGAGATCATCACCCTTGCAGCCAGCAGCATCCACCATGCTCCCGAGTTCAGCACCCCTGCAGCCAGCAGCATCCACCATGTGACCGAGTTCAGCACCCATGCAGCCAGCTGCATCTATGACTATGCCCAGTCCAGCACCACACCAGAAGACTGCTACAGAGGCCACTACTCCCACTCAGCCAAGAAAACAAAGGACAAAAACAAAACATATTCCTACCAGGACGTAGACCCGGAGCCAAAAAACCCTGCCAAAATTGGACCCACCACCTCCACCCTCACCTCCCAATGTGTCTCTGTTGTCAAATGTGTCACTACCTTCCCTTGTGTCTGTTCCTTCCAGTTTTTCTATCCATTCCCATGATTCCACTGTGTCGTCCACTCCCAATGTGTCCAGCCCCTTCCATGATCCAATCCTAAAATTTGTTGCCCTTTCCGCTGTAACCCTTTCCTCATCAACTACCACTCAATCCTCACACATCCACACCCCCAAGGTCCACCCCATCTCACCCTCAGATAGACCCCGATGCTAAACCCAATTTTGTTTTTGTTAAATAAAATGTTTATTTTGTTTGCACAATACCTGTGTTTTCTTTGTCTCTTTGTGCACTGCCGCCGCAGACACACGTGTGTATTGTATTGTTGTGGGAACTTGTAACGGGTGTTTTACTGGAAGTCTTTTATTATTTAAAGGGAAGGTGCCATCAAAAAAATTTTTTCCAGCGATTGAAAAAATGTAAAGAATTACTGTTTAAATTTTCTTAAAAAATATTATCATTTGTTTATAATTTAGTAAAATATGAAAAATAATTTTAAAACGTTTGGCATTTCCACTTTTAAACACTAGGGGGAGCAGCTAATGAAATTTGACAAAAACCTAGTGTACAACTAGCTCACATTACTGCACTGCAGTAATTATGGGCGGAGTCTGCTGACACATGTGTGATGTCTCCTCTCCTCCCCTTCTGGGTGTTTCCTAAGGGATAAGAGAGGATGATATTCAGGAACCCAGTGAGCAGCCATTTTGTTGGTGACTGCAAAGTTATACTGACAAGTAGACAGTCACCGAGGATGGCAGGCAGCAAGGATTCTGGGAGATATGTGGTGGAGGGAGCAGGGTGACAGCAGCACAGAGTATTTCAGGAGAGCAGTGTGCTGGTCTATGGGGGGGCACCATGTTCGGTGCGCGGAGCAGCCAGGGATTTACACAGAGTGCTGTCTTTTATACACATGGATAGACCGTCTGCTTGTCTGCTCCACAGAAATCCAGGAAACATTGCTGCGGATTGATGGCCTGTTCTGATCCAGACTTTCCATGCAGGCCCCATTCCCCTCCTCAGATCCTGTCCTGGCGATGTGTGAAAGCGAGGCGACAGGCACAGTCGGGGTGATGATGGGAAGCAGGCTGGGGAAATGTAGCCATATAGTAATGACAAACATGTGACCCCTCTCTTCAGCTGTCTCACGAGCCCTCCCCTGACTGCACCTAACTGGAGGTCATGCTGCCCCCTCTATTACCCCAGACCCGTGTGCAGCTGCTCAGCCAGGACCACCATAGAATGGGCCCCCTTTCTGAAGATAACACTGCCATAGTGTTCTCACCTAATACCGCCATATATATCACACATAATACTGTCCTGTAGTTCTCACATAATACCATCATACGTATAGATTGCAAATAATGACGCCATAGTGTTCTCACATAATACCGACATATAGATCTCACATAATACCGCCATATAGATCACACAATACCGCCATATAGAGCACACATAATACCACCATATAGATCTCACATAATACCACCAGTGTTCTCACATAATACCGCCATACAGATCACACATACTACCACCATATACTTCTCACATAACGACGCCATATAGATCGCACATAATACCGCCATGTAGATCACACATAACGGGGGAGAGGAGTGCATATGAGAGGATTAGATACACAGCTCAGCAGTCAGTATCACACAGGATAGTATTAGATACACAGCTCAGTCAGTATCATACAGGATAGGATTAGATACATGGCTAAGCCATCAGTATCACAAAGGATAGCATTAGATACACAGCTCAGCAGTCAATATCACACAGGGGAGGATTAGATACACATCTCAGCACAATAACACACAGAATATGATTAGATACACGGCTCAGCAGACAGTATCACACAGGATAGGATTAGATACACAGCTCAGCAGACAGTATCACACAGGAGGGGATTAGATACACAGCTCAGTCAGTATCACACAGGATAGGATTAGATACATGGCTCAGCAGACAGCATCACACAGGAGAGGATTAGATACACAGCTCAGCAGACAGTATCACACAGGACAGGATTAGATGCACATCTCAGCACAGTATCACACAGGGTAGGATTAGATACATGGCTCAGCAGACAGTATCACACAGGATAGGATTAGATACACAGCTCAGTCAGTATCACACAGGACAGGATTAGATACACGGCTCAGCAGAAGTTATCACATGAGCGGATTAGATACACAGCTCAACAGACTGTATCACACAGGAGAGGATTAGATACATGGCTTAGCAGACAGTATCACATGAGTGGATTAGATACACAGCTCAACAGACTTTATCACACAGGAGAGGATTAGATACACGGCTCAGCAGACAGTATCACATGAGTGGATCAGATACACGGCTCAGCAGTCAGTATCACACAAGAGAGGATTAGATACACGGTTCAGTCAGTATCACACAGGAGAGGATTAGATACATGGCTCAGCAGACAATATCACACGAGCAGATTAGATACACGGCTCAACAGACTGTATCACACAGGAGAGGATTAGATACACAGTTCAGTCAGTATCACACAGGATAGGATTAGATGCATGGCTCAGCAGACAGTATCACACAGTAGAGGATTAGATACACGTCTCAGCAAAGTATCACACAGGAGAGGATTAGATAGACAGCTCAGTTAGTATCACACAGGATAGGATTAGATGCATGGCTCAGCAGACAGTATCACACAGGAGAGGAGTAGATACACAGCTCAGCAAAGTATCACACAGGAGAGGATTAGATACACAGCTCAGTTAGTATCACTCCGGCTAGGATTAGATGCATGGCTCAGCAGACAGTATCACACAGGAGAGGATTAGATACACAGTCAGCACAGTAACACACATGGGAGAAGATACACTGCTTAGAGTCAGCACCACAAAGGATAGGATTAGATTGCCTCTCCCCCTCCCCACTGATACTTACTTCACTGCTCCGCTGCTGAGTTTTCTCCCTCCTGTCCTTGGTCTTCTCCTTCTCCTTCTATAACCGCAATGCTCCTGCGATTATACTGGGAAACTGGAGCTCGCAGATGCACTGTGAGCTCCATGAAGATGGTGCTGATCTCCTGCCTCTGCTGTGATGTGGACGGCTCAGGGGGCGTGGCCAGATCACAGCAGGGAGAAGCACAATGGTAGTAATGGGGTCGGACGCTGACCACAGCCTCCTATGCCCAGAGCAGCCATATTTGCAGAGTGTAAGTGTCATGCAGCTACACTTACACTCCTGCAAAGCAAAATGGCTGCGCCCGGTGGCTGAAAAAAAAATTAATAATACAAAAAATGTTAAAGTTAAAAAATGTAAATTTGTATTAAAAATAATTGTTTATAATAAACAATCATTTTTAATACAAAAAATAAAATGTGGCACCTTCCCTTTAAGTCAGCAAACATTACAGGTACATTTTAACATTACAGGAACATTTTACTTAACGGCTTAAACCATTTCGTCTTGCCATGCCAAACATCCATTATCTGAAACAAAGTAAGCAGCAAACTTATCCCTCATCTGGGCAACTTCCACTGTAGTCCTCATAGAGTGATCTTGGTAATCCTGCAATGTAACAGGTTCCTCAGGTTTTAAGTTGGGTCACTCTTTTGCCAGGATGGAATTGTGCATAACAACACACGCTTTCACAACCTCATCAATTGTCTCAATTTTTAGATTGATGGCTGTTCCCAAAATGCGTCATTTAGATACCAGCAAACCAAAGGCACTCTCCACAGTTCTTTGTGCCGGTAGTTGAAAATCCTTTTGTGTGATTCAAGTACTTGAGTATAGTTTTATGAGGTTGGCACACATTTGAAATGCCTCACCCTCAACCACAACAAACGGCATTGGCAGTCCTTCAGTGTTCGGAAGAGATCCTGGCTGCAGAAAATTGAAATTATTATCATACAAACATTGGCTCATGTCAGAGCTTTTGAAAATCTAAGAGTCATTTCCTCATCCAAATGAGCCAAAGTCAATGGCAACAAATCGACACTCAGCATCTGCAATTGCCAGGAGAACAATCAAAAAGTATTTTTTATAACTGAAGTACTCAGATCCACATCCAGCAGGTTTCAGAATCCGAATGTGTATGCCGTCCACAGGCTCTTCACAGTTTGGAAAATTACAAATGTCACTGAATTTTTCTGCATTTTTCAACCAGAGTTCAGTTGTGGGTTGGGGAAGGAATTCTGAACTCAGAATGTCACATAATGCACGACAGGTGTCTCCAGCAATCCCAGAAAGGGTGGACACTCCAATCCGGAATTGAAAATGTAGGGATGATAAGATCTCTCCAGTAGCCATGAATCAGCCAAAAATAAAATGGAAAAAAAAATACTTGGCTTTTCTAATAACAATAATAATATCGACCTGTGTTTGTTTTTCAAAATTACGTACCTCAGGGTCACTAACAGATGTTCCTCAGCAGGAATCGCTTGACGTAGTTGTGTGTCCTGCCTGGTGATGGATCCTCGGACCCATTGCAGCAAGTCATCGAAGCTCTATTCTGACATGCTCGTGTAGTCAAAAAACTTCTCTGGGTTTTCACGCTGCTCTGTGGTAGGCTCCAAGGCTCTCTCGGAGTTCAAGTATGGGGTGTTGCCAGTAGCGACGACAACATCTTCTCTGTGTTTGTCTTCTTCTTTCTTCACAAGCCACAGCAAAGGCAAAAGCCAATTTCAATTGTAAATCCTGATTATCATAGAAGCTGACCATGTCAAGATCCATCTTGCAGCTGGATACAGCAGCCAAAGACGAGGATTTCATCAGTGCAGTGTGTCTATATATATAGAAATCACATGAGACACACCTATTGGGTGTCTGATGTAAAGGAAAAGCTACTGTAAAAGCATTGGAAACATCAAACGCATGCGCATAAACAATACAGATGCATGCCAAAACCATACCAAAATGCATGTAAACATACGCACACGCAGCGTTTTTTTGCCATCATGCGTAAGATGATGCAGATAAAAAACGCTGTGAAAGCATGCATTTGCATGTGTTTTGGCATGCGTTTGCACATGCAGATGATACGCTGTGCACACAAATGCTAAATTGAACCTAGCCTTAATGACAGTGCTAATTATTTTAAATCTGACCAGTGTCAATATATGTGGTAATAACTCAGGAATGCTTCAACAAATCCCAGTGATTTTGAGATTGCCTTTTTGTGGCACATTATAATTTAAGATAATGGTAAATTTAGGTCGATATGTTTTGTGTTTATTTGCAAAAAATTTCAGAAATTTTAGAAAAATGTAAAAAAATTAGAAATCTTCAAAATTTGAATGATTATCCCTTTAATCCAGATAGTCATACCATAGAAAAACATTAATAAATAACATTTCCCACATGTCAGCTTTACATCAGCACAATTTGTAAAATGTTCTTTTATTTTGTTAGCATTTTAGGAGGTTTCGTGGTCGGGTGAAATTGGCGGATTATTGCGAAAAGTCGGGGGCCAACTGAAACACGAAACCCAATGCAATTCATGGGGGAATCACAGTCGGCAGTGAGTGGAGGACAGGAAAACACCTACAGTGCCCATTTTAATGCTAAAAACATCAATTCTTATTACTGAAGCTTGTCAATCTTAATTTACTTTATAATAATAGTTAGGCATTAAAAACTGGGGGTCATTTGGCTAAAGTTGAGGGGGGGAAGGGCTGGCTCAAGATTTTCGTGGGCCCAGGAAACGCGGAATACGTCACGGACGGTGGTGGAGCACGGAGAGGTAAGTATTTCAACTTTGCAAGTGCTGTGATCCTGAGCAAGCAGGGGGGGCCCACTCGTTCATAGGAAGGTGCAGATGAAAGTGCAGGTTCCTTCATCAGGTGGGGGGCATACTCATTGGCGATGTCACTGGCACAGTGCCCCTCATAGTACGGCGGTGTGTTTGACAGCGGGTGGCGCCTCCCACTGGCAGAGACACTTTTGCGTACTATGAGAGGCCCTGTGCCAGTGATGTCGCCAACGAGTATGCCCCCCCACCTGATGAAGGAACCTGCACTTTCATCTGCACCTTCCTCTTTGTCCCCATGTAAGGTGGTATAGTATGCGGGAAGGGGAACTTGACTATCAGCAGAGTCAGATTCTGGCTGTGTAGAGTGCAAGGGGAATGTAGTGGTCTGGGTTAATGCACCAGCAGACTCATCTAGCAGTGGCTGGGCAATGGGCAAGATGAGGCGGAAACACAGTTAGTAGGCCCAAATAATAAAGTGGGCTAAATGCAGTTCAAATGTGGTAACAGGACTAAACAGGCGGCATTGCTTTATTCAGTGGAGGAAAACTGTAATGAGTGGCAGACACAGTTAGTAGGCCCAAATAATAAAGTGGGCTAAATGCAGTTCTAATGTGGTAACAGGACTAAACAGGCGGCATTGCTTTGTTCAGTGGAGGAAAACTGTAATGAGTGGCAGATACAGTTAGTAGGCCCAAATAATAAAGTAGGCTTTATGCAGTTCAAAATTGGTAACAGGACTAAACATGCGGCATTGCTTTGTTCAGTGGAGGAAAACTGCAATGAGTGGCAGACACAGTTAGTAGGCCCAAATAATAAAGTGGGCCAAATGCAGTTCAAATGTGGTAACAGGACTAAACAGGCGGCATTGCTTTGTTCAGTGGAGGAAAACTGTGATGAGTGGCAGACACAGTTAGTAGGCCCAAATAATAAAGTGGGCTAAATGCAGTTCAAATGTGGTAACAGGACTAAACAGGCGGCAATGCTTTGTTCAGTGGAGGAAAACTGTAATGAGTGGCAGACACAGTTAGTAGGCCCAAATAATAAAGTGGGCTAAATGCAGTTCAAATGTGGTAACAGGACTAAACAGGGGGCATTGCTTGGTTCAGTGGAGGAAAACTGTAATGAGTGGCAGACACATTTAGTAGGCCCAAATAATAAAGTGGGCTAAATGCAATTCAAATGTGGTAACAGGACTAAACAGGGGGCATTGCTTGGTTCAGTGGAGGAAAACTGTAATGAGTGGCAGACACAGTTAGTAGGCCCAAATAATAAAGTGGGCTAAATGCAGTTCAAATGTGGTAACAGGACTAAACAGGCGGCATGGCTTTGTTCAGTTGAGGAAAACTGTAATGAGTGGCAGACACAGTTAGTAGGCCCAAGTAATAAAGTGGGCTAAATGCAGTTCAAATGTGGTAACAGGACTAAACAGGCAGCATTGCTTTGTTCAGTGGAGGAAAACTGTAATGAGTGGCAGACACAGTTAGTAGGCCCAAATAATAAAGTGGGCTAAATGCAGTTCAAATGTGGTAACAGGACTAAACAGGCGGCATTGCTTTGTTCAGTGGAGGAAAACTGTAATGAGTGGCAGACACAATTGGTAGGCCCAAATAATAAAGTAGGCTAAATGCAGTTCTAATGTGGTAACAGGACTAAACAGGCGGCATTGCTTTGTTCAGTGGAGGAAAACTGTAATGAGTGGCAGACAGAGTTAGTAGGCCCAAATAATAAAGTGGGCTAACTGTCTGCCAAAAAAATGTTCATAATCAGGTGGTATAGCTAGGTACAGGGGTGGGCTCCTCTGCTGAGTAGCAGACAGTGGTAGTAGGCGCAAAGTGTTAACTGGTCTAAATGGAGGCCAGGGCCCCTGTATATTTTAACTATCATCTATCATTTCAACAAATTTGTATTGGCAGTGCCATTGAAGGATTTAACAGCACAGAATACACAGTGGTGGAGCAGGGAGAGGTAAGTATTGCAAGTGGTAGAGCATTGTTGGAGCTGGGGGGGAACACTCTCTCGTGGGCGGCGGTACTGGCACAGGGCCCCTCATATTACGACGGTGTGTCTGACGTTGGTTGTGCACCACCACCATCAGAGACACTTCATTGTAATATGAGGGACCCTTTGCCAGTGCCGTCGCCCAAGAGTGGGCCCACCCACCTGTCCAGGCAAATGGCACTCGCACGGGTGCTTGCGCCAGGTGGTGACCACAGCCCTGTGGGGGGAGTCAGCCCATTTAGGGAGGTATAAAAATGGCCTATGGTAGACATTCAGCAGCTGCAAATGAAGGAATTGGAGAAGTCAGTAAGAGGAGGCCAAAAGCAAGACATTTTTCAGGCAAGCTACGTGTCAGCAGGGGAAGGTGGGGCAAAATAATTTGAAATCCATGATTGGTTCATTTTAATGAAGGTTAGATCATCAACATTTTTGGTAGCCATACGTGTCCTTTTTTCGGTCAGTATTGAACCAGCAGCACTGAAGACTCGTTCTGATAGCACACTAGCAGCAGGGCAAGCGAGTTCCTGTAATGCATATTCTGCCAATTCAGGCCAGGTGTCTATTTTAGATGCCCAGTAATCAAAGGGGAATGACCTGTGAGGGAGAACATCGATAAGGGAGGAAAAGTAGTTCGAAACCATACTGGACAAATGCTGTCTCCTGTCACTTTGAATCGATGCAGCAGTACCTGTCGTATCAGCGGTCATTGCGAAATCACTCCACAACCTGGTCATAAAACCCCTCTGTCCAATGCCACTTCGGATTTGTGCACCTCTAACACCTCTGCCATGTTGCCCCCTATGGCTCGTGTGAGAACGATCACCGTCGCTGTGTGCTGGGAATGCCTGAACCAAACATGATATTTGGCATGATATTTTGTAATTTTCCTTTATATCGTGGATCCAGGAGGCAGGCCAACCAGTAATCATCATCGGTCATCATTTTGATAACGCAGGTGTCCCTTTTTAGGATACGCAAGGCATACTCAGCCACGTGGGCCAATGTTCCAGGTGTCAATTCACTGCTTTTGCTGGGTTGAGGAGCACTTTCTTGCAAATCAACATCACTTGTGTCCCGCAAAAACCCTGTACCTTACCTTGCAACGTCACCAGTTTCTATTGCCCCCTGAGAAGCATCCTCCTCCCATAAATATACATCCCCATCATCCTCCTCCTCCTCCTCTTCGTCAGCCACCTCGTCCAGGAGAGTTCCCTGAGCAGACAATGGCTGACTGTCATCAAGGCTTCCCTCCTCCTCGGCTGCAGACACCTGCTCCTTAATGTGCATCAAACTTTGCATCAGCAGACACATTAGTTGGATGCTCATGCTTATGATGGCGGCGTCTGCACTTACCAGCTGTGTGCATTCCTCAAAACACTGAAGGACTTGACAGAGGTCTTGTAGCTTCGACCACTGCACACCAGCTAACTCCATGTCTGCCGTACAACTGCCTGCCCATGTATGTGTATCCTGCATATGTGGAGTTCCACCTTGTTGCAATGTTGATTATTAGTCAGTGCTGGGGAAGATTCAGGGATCGCTGATGGTTCAGCATACGGCTGGAGTGTACGGGCGACCGGCGGATGTGCGAGCAAAGTCTTCGCACCTTCAGGAGCAGGGCTGGTAACTCCAGATAATTTTTGAGGAAGCACTGCACCACCAGGTTCAAGGAGTGAGCCAGGCAAGATATGTGTTTCAGTTCTGAAAGGGCTATGGCAGCCATAAAATTCCTTCCTTTATCACTGACTACCTTGCCTGCCTCAAGATGTACACTGCCCAGCCATGACTGAGTTTGTTGCTGCAAGTACTCGGCCAGTACTTCCGCGGTGTGTCTGTTGTCACCCAAACACTTCATTTGTAACACAGCCTGCTGACGCTTACCACTAGCTGTTCCATAATGGGACACCTCGTGTGCAACACTGGCAGCTGCAGATTGAGTGGTCGTGCGACTGCGCTCTGTGGACGAGCTTTTGCTTCTGGAGGAGGAGGAGGAGGAGGGGTGGTGAATGCCTACAGCCAACTGTTTCCTAGACCGTGGGCTAGGCAGAACTGTCCCACTATGGCTGTCCCCTGTGGACCCTGCATCCACCACATTAACCCAGTGCGCCGTGATGGACACGTAATGTCCCTGGCCATGCCTGCTGGTCCATGCATCTGTTGTAAGGTGCACCTTTCCACTGACTGATTGTCTCAGTGCATGGACAATGCGGTCTTTGACATGCTGGTGGAGGGCTGGGATGGCTTTTCTCGCAAAGAAGTGCCAACTGGGTAGGTCATAGCGTGGTACTGCGTAAGCCATCAGGTCTTTGAAAGCTTCGCTTTCAACCAACCGGTAGGGCATCATCTCTAACGAGATTAGTATAGCAATGTGGGCGTTCAAACCCTGTGTACGTGGATGAGAGGATGAGTAATTTCTTTTCCTAATGAGAGTCTCTTGTAGGGTGAGCTGGACTGGAGAGCTGCATATGGTGGAACTAGCGGTGTTGATGGTGGACATGGCGGATTGAGAGAGGGTTGGTGATGGTATTCTTGATGTTGGCCTACATACAGTGTTTCCTACCAATAACCTTGTGATTCCCTGACTGCTTTGGCCTTGCGACGATACCTCTACATTTGCTGCTGGTGGTGTCCTAACCGGTGGGCTTACAGTGAGGGAAGCAATGTAGCATTGCTGACTACCTTCATTCTGAGCAGGTGCACCAATGGTATGTGACGTTTAGTAGTTAGTCCAGGCTGTTGGTTAAATGTCTAAGCATGCACATTGTATTTAAATTTTGAAGATTCTTCCCTCTGCTAAAGGTATTTGAGCATTACTTACAGATAACTTTTGACTGATCATTCGGATCTTGGTTAAAAAATTGCCACACTACACTCTTCCTACTATGGAATACCTTTTCAGGCATTGCACACTGTGCTACTTTCACTGGAGGGCCACGCTGTCCTAGAACTGTTTTTGACACACGTTTTTGGCCTGAAACGGGCCTACCAAATGACAGCTGTTGCGATGTAGATGGCTGCTGCGGATCATCCTCCTCCGCTTCTGAGCTACTGGCAGCGGCACACTCTTCCCCCAATGGCTGCCAATCTGGGTCAACAACTGGGTCATCTATCACCTCCTCTTCAATGTCATGTGCCCCTTTCTCTGTGTCACCGTGTAAGGTGCTATAGCGTTTGGGATGGGGCATCATAGTCTCATCAGGGTCAGATTCTGGCTCAGTACACTGCGAGGGCAATGTAGTGATCTGAGCCAATGGAACATCATAATCTAGCTGTGGCTGTGCATCAGTGCACTCCATGTCCGATTCATCTTGTAATGGGCAGTTAACAATTTCCCTTTCTAACCCAGGCACGGTATGTGTAAAGAGCTCCATGGAGTAATCTGTAGTGTCACCTGATGCATCCTTCACTTTTGGTTTGGGTGAAGGACACAAGGAAACATCTTGTTCCTGACCGGGAGCATCCACTGACGACTCGCTGCTTTTATATTTGGAACTTTCTGAAGAGGAGGCGAAAGAGCTAGAGGCTGAGTCAGCAAGGAAAGCCAAAACTTTTTCCTGCTGCTCTGGCTTTAAAAGCTGTTTTCCTACTCCCAGATAAGGGAGCCTTTGAGGCCTTGTGTAGCCAGACGATGAGGCTGGCTCAAAACCTCCAGTCTTAGGTGCTATTGTGCTTTTGCCACTCCCACCAGATGCACCACCACCACCACCATCAGTACCAGCTGGCAACCACCGCCCAAGGGCTCTTCCACTAGACTTCCTCATTTTTTTGAAAATCTAACCAAAATAACAACCGTTATACGGTACTGTAAAACAAGGTAGAAGGTGTATATAAACTTGTTGAGAATTTACATCTCCCTTTTTTTGGGAGACTGAACCAAAACTCAGGCCTTGTGCATAAAACAATACAATGTACGTGGCAGAAAGTGGCTGGCTGATATACGACAAACTAACAGGACTGAAGTATATCCACATTGTGAGAATTTGAATCTCACTTTTTTGGGGGGGAGACTGAACCAAAACTCAGGCCCAGTGTATAAAACAACACAATGTACGTGGCAGAACGTGGCTGGCTGATATACGACAAACTAACAGGACTGAAGTATATCCACATTGTGAGAATTTGAATCTCACTTTTTTTGGGGGGAGACTGAACCAAAACTCAGGCCCAGTGTATAACACAACTCAATGTACGTGGCAGAAAATGACTGGCTGATATACGACAAACTAACAGGACTGAAGTATATCCACTTTGTGAGAATTTGAATCTCACTTTTTTTGGGGGGAGACTGAACCAAAACTCAGGCCCAGTGTATAACACAACACAATGTACGTGGCAGAACGTGGCTGGCTGATGTACGACAAACTAACAGGACTGAAGTATATCCACATTGTGAGAATTTGAATCTCACTTTTTTTGGGGGGAGACTGAACCAAAACTAAGGCCCAGTGTATAACACAACTCAATGTACATGGCAGAAAATGACTGGCTGATATACGACAAACTAACAGGACTGAACTATATCCACTTTGTGAGAATTTGAATCTCACTTTTTTTTTTGGAGACTGAACCTAAACTCAGGCCCAGTGTATAAAACAACACAATGTAAGTGGCAGAAAGTGGTTGGAAGATATATGAAAAAATACAAGACTGTAGTACAATTTCAATCTCCCTACAATGATCTCAGGACAAGTATGGCAGCAATAAAAAGGACTGCTGCACACAAATGTGTGGACAAATAAACAAGATAACTGTGCAGAAAGGAGCAACAGGATTTTGCTTTTAAAAAAGCAGTTGGTTTGCACAGCAGCGGTGCAAACAGCAATGCAGCTATCAGGGAGCCTTATAAGGCAGCCTAATAAGCTACAGAGCTGATGCACAAAAATATAGCCTCCACTGTCCCTGCAAAAAAAAGTTGGTGTTGGACAGTGGAAATCGCTACAGCACAAGCAGTTTGGGTGTTAATCTTCCCTCCCTAACTATATCCCTTCTTCTGATGAAGCTGCAGCAACCTCTCACTATGCTAAGATCGGGAGAAGTAAGATGGCGGTCGGCGTGCACGCCCCTTTATAGCCCCTGTGACGCCGCAGAAAGCAAGCCAATCACTGTCATGCCCTTCTCTAAGATGGTAGGGACCGAGACCTATGTCATCACGCTGCCCACACTCTGCTTCCTCCTTCATTGGCTGAAAAATGGCGCTGAAATCGTCATACGAAACATGACTTTTGCGCGCAGATCGCCGACCTCATTGCCGATCCCACACTAGGATCGGGTTTCATGAAACCCGACTTTGCCGAAAGTCGGCGATTTTTTAATTTGTCCGATCCGTTTCGCTCAACCTTAGTGTCCACCTTCAAATATTGAGTATTATAAAAAATATTATAAACCGTTTATGTGGTGCTGTCATCTGGTGGAGTGGAAAACGTCGGGACTAATCCAAGCTTTGTTCTTTTTTATCAGAGACAGCATGTCAGCACTTTCTGTCTACAGGCGAAAGTGCCTGTCTATTATGATCCCCCAGCAGCACTAAAAAACCTGCTGAGAAGAAACTAGCAGCAGAGCATCACAAGACCTCCAGGGCATAGAGGCACAGCTCATGCCAGGTGTCCAACTTTGAGACTTGACAGCAGAAGGTCGCAGAGGAATTAGGTAATATGCTGGTTTTGTCAGCCAGGTATTGCTTGACCATCTTTAAAAACTTTTTCCTCCTTGTCAGAAATGCCTGGACATCAGGGCATATACTCTGGGAGGGTGTCATGAAGTTGGCCCAGGCCGTTGACAGTGTATTCCTGCCTCTGCTGTACCTGGTGTGTGTCTTCCTCGCCTCTACTCCTTGTTTGGACAAGGAAGCTTTCCCCCTGCCACTAGAATTCACTAAGAGGAGAAGAAGATCAATACAAAAAAAGAGTGTGCACACCCGATATAATGCAATCAAAATTCATACAGCTTTATTGATAACATGGACAAACAACTGATTAAAAACATGGAAGCATGATACAATAGCCTACTACCACCCTGAATATTGCATCAAATATATGGGTGAAATGGACATGGTACAGGGAGCACTTGTGAAGCAAGATAGATGTTAGCAGCACCTCCAAATAATATATAAATAACCTGAAATCAAAAATAGTAACATTCCATGGTAAACAGTCACAATGAAGCAGATTAGCAGATATTGGAGATTAACTGCAAACAGAAGGGCAGATGGTAAGCAGGAAAACAATAATTCTTTAATAATGCCAGCAAGTGAAGGAGAATGCTGAAAATATGCAAACCGTTTACCTCAGGTGGTACTACCTCACATGCATAGAAAATGCTCCTAGAACACCACAAGATGCCATGATAAGCAAAAAAACATAGAAGCCAGAGGTGTGGGGAGAGAACCCCATGCATATCGCTGTTAAACAATAGCTTCATCAGGAGTAATGTGCCCGTGTATCAGGTATTGCTTAATATAGAGAAGCGCCTAATAAACAAATGAGTTACTGGTGTGTAATGTCCCTACGATGGGTGACACCTGGGGAGGCTTGTACCGCACCAAGCGTGCATGGAAACTGTTGCCCGCAGAACCCTCACCGCAGGACTGGGTAGGACTCACAAGCATAAAAAAGTAAAAAAAAGTAGTCATCCACGCACATGTTATCGATAAAGCTGTATGAATTTTGATTGTATTATATCGGGAGTGCACACCATTTTTTGTAGTGGTCTTCTTGTCCTCTTAGTGTATACTTTGGTCTCCATACAAGGTGCAGCACTCTGATGGGGTATAATCCATTTTGGTGTAGTATTGTTTACATCGTGTGTGCACCCTAATAGTGACGAGCGAGTGTACTTGTTGCTCCTTGGTTTTCCTGAGCACGCTCGGGTGACCTCCGAGTATTTGTTAGTGTTCGGAGATTAAGTTTTCATCACGGCAGCTGAATGATTTACAGCTTTAAGCCAGCTTGATTACATGTTGGGATTCCCTAGCAACCAGGCAACCCCCACATGTACTCTCGCCTGGCTAATAGCTGTAAATCATTTAGCTGAGGCAATTAAAACTTAATCTCCAAACACTAACAAATACTCGGAAATCACCCGAGCGTGCTCGGGAAAACCTGAGCAATGAGTATATTCTCTCATCACTACACCCTAATCTTTATATATCTACCTGCTGCTAGCATTGTCTGATAGTAATTTTTTCAACATATTTTCCACAATGGCCTAGAATAGCACCATTTTACTAGACATCTCAATTTCAGGAAGGAGAGATGCTAAGTTATCCTTGTAGCATGGGTCTAGCAGGGTGAACAACCAGTCATTTTTTTTAACCAAGATGAATGTAACGAAAGGGTCATGGGAAAGGCAGCGGTACTTAAGGTCGTTCATATATTCCAAGCTCCCTACAGACACCACTTTCCTGTCTCCTCCATAATGATTTTATATCTTTATCTCCTCCTCCATCTCTTCCTGCTCATTCGTCTCCTCAGGCCATCCATGCAGGAGAGACGGGACAAAGCTTTTGTGGGTAATAGCCTCTGTTTTGCTCCTCCTCTTCCTCAGCCAGCTCCTGTGCCTCATCCTCAGCCTCCACCTCCTTTTTAGTAGTGTAGAAAACTGGGAAGCAAACACAAGTGGAATATGGTCTTAACTGGTAAAAACGGTGAGAAACCAATGAGGTGCTAACTCATCTTATGGGTTTGCAACATAGCTACATGGACAACAACTTAAATCAGCTGCAGCAGAACATGGGTCCATGGACCAAGGAAGAGATTCAGCCAGTGGAGGAAACTATGTATTTTGTTGTGTAAATATTTTTTTTTTTTTAAAAAAAGGCCACATATTTAAACAGTCTGTTATCTTCATCAGGCGTCCGGTGTATCTGTGGTGTCAAAATCCTCACCTTACAGGCATTCATTGCATTTTTTGTCTGCTAGCCTGGGACTACTCAGTATTTAGTGGTTTAATTTTTTTTAAAGGCCACATATTTAACCCCTTTCTGTCATTGGACGTACTATTCCGTCCATGTGGGGTGGGCCCTAATTCCCAAGGACGGAATAGTACGTCCAGCGCGATCAGCCGCGCTCATGGGGGGAGCGTGGCCGATCGCGGCCGGGTGTCAGCTGACTATCGCAGCTGACATCCAGCACTATGTGCCAGGAGCGGTCATGGACCGCCCCTGGCACATTAACCCTCGGCACACTGGGATCAAACATGATCGCAGTGTACCGGCGGTACCGGGAAGCATCGCGCAGGGAGGGGGCTCCCTGCGGGCTTCCCTGAGATGATCGGTACAAGGCGATGTGCTCACCTTGTACCGAGCGTCTCCTCCCTGCAGTCCCTGGATCCAAAATGGCTGCGGCGCTGCATCCGGGTCCTGCAGGGAGGTGACGTCACAGCGCCTGCTCAGAGCAGGCGCCGGGAAGCCTCCCTGCTGTGCACGTCAGATCGCCGATCTGAAACAGTGCATAGCAAAGTGTCAGATCGGCGATCTGTCATTTTACTGTGATGCCCCCCGGTGCAAAGTAAAAATGTAAAAAGAAAAATCACATATGTAAAAAAAAAAAAAAAAATTCCTAAATAAATAATAAAAAAAAATAATTATTGTTTCAATAAATACATTCCTTTAGCTAAATAAAAAAAAAAACAATAAAAGTACACATATCTAGTATTGCCGTGTCCGTAACGACCCGCCCTATAAAACTGTCCCACTAGTTAACCCCTTCAGTGAACACCGAAAAAAAAAAACCAGGCAAAAAACAACGCTTTATTATCATACCGCTGAACAAAAAGTGGAATAACATGCGAACAAAAATAGCCATGGTACCGCTGAAAACGTCATCTTGTCCTGCAAAAAACGAGCTGCCATACAGCATCATCAGCGAAAAAATATAAAAGTTATAGTCCTCAGAATAAAGCGATGCAAAAATAATTATTTTTTCTATAAAATAGTTTTTATCATATAAAAGCGCCAAAACATAAAAAAATTATATAAGTGAGGTATCACTGTAATCGTACTGACCCAAAGAATAAAACTGCTTTATCCATTTTACCAAACGCGGAACGGTATAAACGCCCCCCCAAAAAAGAAATTCATGAATAGCTGGTTTTTGGTCATTCTGCCTCACATAAATCGGAATAAAAAGCGATCAAAAAATGTCACATGCCCGAAAATGATACCAATAAAAACGTCAACTCGTCCCGCAAAAAACAAGACCTCACATAACTCTGTGGACCAAAATATGGAAAAATTATAGCTCTCAAAATGTGGTAATGCAAAAAACATTTTTTGCAATAAAAAGCATCTTTTAGTGTGTGACGGCTGCCAATCAAAAATCCGCTAGAAAACGCGCTATAAATAGTAAATCAAACACCGCTTCATCACGCCCTTAGTTACGAAAAAATTAAAAAATGTATTTATTTCCATTTTCTTATTAGGGTTAGGGTTAGGGTTAGGGCTAGGGTTAGGGTTACTGGTAGGGCTAGGGCTAAGGTTAGGGTTAGTGCTAGGGTTAGGGCTAGGGTTAGGGTTAGGGTTAGGGCAAGGGTTAGAGCTAGGGTTAGGGCTAGGGTTAGGGCTAGGGTTAGGGTTAGGGATAGGGCTAGGGTTAGAGCTAGGGTTAGGGCTAGGTTTAGGGCTAGGGTTAGGGCTACAGTTAGGGTTGGGGCTAAAATTAGGGATGGGGCTAAAGTTAGGGTTGGGGCTAAAGTTAGGGTTAGGGTTTGGATTACATTTACAGTTGGGAATAGGGTTGGGATTAGGGTTAGGGGTGTGTGAGGGTTAGGGGTGTGGTTAGGGTTACAGTTGAGATTCGGGTTAGGGGTGTGTTTGGATTAGGGTTTCAGTTAGAATTGGGGGTTTCCACTGTTTAGGCACATCAGGGGCTCTCCAAATGCAACATGACATTCGATCTCAATTCCAGCCAATTCTGCATTGAAAAAGTAAAACAGTGTTCCTTCCCTTCTGAGCTCTCCCACACGCACAAACAGGCGTTTACCCCAACATATGGGGTATCACCGTACTCAAGACACATTGTACAACAAGTTTTGCGGTCCAATTTCTCCTGTTACCATTGGAAAAATACATAACTGGGGGCTAAAAAATATTTTTTGTGTAAAAAAAAAATATTTTTTATTTTCTTGGCTCAGCGTTATAAACTGTAGTGAAAGAGTTGGGGGTTCAAAGTTCTCACAACACATCTATATAAGTTCCTTGGGGGGACTAGTTTCCAATATGGGGTCACTTGTGGGGGGTTTCTACTGTTTAGTTACATCAGGGGCTCTGCAAATGCAACGTAATGCCTGGAGACCATTCCATCTAAGTCTGCATTCCAAATGGCGCTCCTTCCCTTCCGAGCTCTCCCATGCACCCAAACGGTGGTTCCCCCCACATATGGGGTATCAGCGTACTCAGGACAAATTGGACAACAACGTTTGTGGTCCAATTTCTCCTGTTACCCTTGGGAAAATGCAAAACTGGGGGCTAAAAAATAATTTTTGTGTTAAAAAAATTATTTTTTATTTTCACGGCTCTGCGTTATAAACTGTAGTGAAACACTTGGGGGTTCAAAGCTCTCACAACTAGTGTTGAGCGATACCTTCCAATACTTGAAAGTATCGGTATCGAATAGTATCGGCCGATACCCGAAAAATATCGTATATCGCCGATACTGATACCCGATACCAATACAAGTCAATGGGACACAAGTATCGGAAGCTATCCTGGATGGTTCCCAGGGTCTGAAGGAGATGAAACTCGATGACATCGCGGCTTGTGATTGGTCGCGTGAGCGGTCACATGAGCGGCACGTGACCAATCACAAGCCGCGACATCATCGAGGGTCCTAAACTCCTCATTCTTAGGAACGGAGGCTGCCGGTTACAATCGGTAAGGTCCAGGGGCCGCCGGACGGGTGAGTATATCCATATTTTTTATTTTAATTCTTTATTTTTTACATGAATACTACTCACAACACATCTAGATGAGTTCCTTAGGGGGTCTACTTTCCAAAATAATGTCACTTGTGGGGGGTTTCAATGTTTAGGCACATCAGGGGCTCTCCAAACACAACATGGCGTCCCATCTCAATTCCAGTCAATTTTGCATTGAAAAGTCAAATGGCGCTCCTTCCCTTCCAAGCTCTGTCATGCGCCCAAACAGTGGTTTACCCCCCCCATATGGGGTATCAGCGTACTCAGTACAAATTGTACAACAACTTTTGGGGTCCATTTTCTCCTGTTACCCTTGGTAAAATAAAACAAATTGGAGCTGAAGTAATTTTTTTGTGTAAAAAAGTTAAATGTTCATTTTTATTTAAAAATTCCTGTGAAACACCTGAAGGGTTAATAAAATTCTTGAATGTGGTTTTGAGCACCTTGAGGGGTGCACTTTTTAGAATGGTGTCACACTTGGGTATTTTCCATCATATAGACCCTTCAAAATGACTTCAAATGAGATGTGACGGTCCCTAAAAAAAAATGGTGTTGGAAAGATGAGAAATTGCTGGTCAACTTTTAACCCTTATAACTCCCTAACAAAAAAAATTTGGTTCCAAAATTGTGCTGATGTAAAGTAGACATGTGGGAAATGTTACCTATTAAGTATTTTGTGTGATATATCTCTGTGATTTAATTGTATAAAAATTCAAAGTTGGAAAATTGCGAAATTTTCCAAATTTTCACCAAATTTCCGTTTTTTTCACAAATAAACGCAGGTAATATCATAGAAATTTTACCAGTATCGTGAATTACAATGTGTCACAAGAAAACAATGTCAGAATCATCAGGATCCGTTGAAGCGTTCCAGAGTTATAACCTCATAAAGGGACAGTGGTCAGAATTGTAAAAATTTGCCCGGTCATTAACGTGCAAACCACCCTTGGGGGTAAAGGGGTTAAACAGTCTATTATCTCCATCAGATGCCTGGTGTATCTGTGGTGTCAAAATCCTTGCTTTGCAGGCATACATTGCATTGTTTTGTCTGCTAGCCTTGGTCTACTCATTATTTTGTGGTGTAAAATTTTTTTTTTTATGAAAAGGCCACATATTTAAACAGTCTGCTTTCTCCGTCAGACTCATGATGTATCTGTTGTTGTCAAAATCCTCGCTTTGCAGGCATACATTGCATTGTTTTGTCTGCTAGCCTTGGTCTACTCATTATTTTGTGGTTTATTTATTTATTTTTTTTAAAGGCCTTATATTTAAACAGTCTGTTATCTCTGTCAGACGCCTGGTGTATCCGTAGTGTCAAAATCCTTGCTTTGCAGGCATTCATTGTATTTTTTTGTCTGCTAGCCTTGGTCTACTCATTATTTTGTGGTTTATTTCATTTTTTTTTAAAGACCACATATTTAAATAGTCTGTTTTCTCCGTCAGACGCCCAATGTATCTGTGGTGTAAAAATCTTGGCTTTTCAGGCATACATTGCATTGTTTTCTCTGCTAACCTTGGTCAACTCATTATTTTGTGGTGTAATTTGTTTTTCTAAAAAGGCCACATATTTAAACAGACTGTTATCTCTGTCAGACGCCTGGTGTATCTGTGGTGTCAAAATCCTCACTTTGCAGGTATTCATTGCATTTTCTTGTCTGCTAGCCTTGATCTACTCAGTATTGAGTGGTTTAAAAATTTACCGCAAGTGTACAAATCCATTTGCTGGCACCATGTCCGATCCTGGTGGCGCTACATCGACGATGTCTTTGTTATTTGGGATGGTGGATATGAGGATCTCCTGTGCTTTCAAAACGAAATTAATAATGTGTTTGCAGAATTGAAGTTTACTCTAACATGCTTTACGGAACGAGTACAATTTTTGGATACATAGTATACAATAATGGCTGTTCCCTAGGTAGAGATTTGTTTGTTAAGGACACTGATAGGAATAATTTGCTTCTATTCAACAGTAATCATCCTAGGAGAACGGTAGATTCCGTTCCGTGGAGTCAGTTAGTTCGTGTCCGTAGGATAGTATCTGATGAAGACAGGATTGACCATTGATTGGATGAAATGTGCAATAAATTCATTATGAGAGGGTATCCGAAAAGGGAGGTTTTTAGATACAAGGAAAATGCAAAGAATTTGACAAGAGATGAAATGCATAAAAAATATGCTGGACCTCTTTCTAAACGTGTACCATTTGTTTCCACTTATGGTCCAGCCAGTAGGCAGATTGGTAGTATCCTGAGGAAACACTGGAACTTACTTTAGAGGGGTTTACCGTCAATACCTGATTTTGCATCTTTTCCCATTCTCTCTTATAGAAGGGGACAGAATTTGAAGGATAGACTTGTTAAATCGGATGTGGGGTCCTTCAAAAACTCTATACAGACTACTTTATGTTTTCCGAGGCAGGGCAATTTTCCCTGCCTTAATTGTGCATGTTGCAGTAACATGCTTAACCCCTTAATGACAGCCAATACGTCTTTTAACTGACCTGAGATATAAGAGAATATCATCCCCATACAAGAAACAATCCACTACACTGTACACTATAGCTGACAACTTGCTGTATCAGCCACGATCAGTGTTTGCACCGTCCAAATCTGTTTAACCCCTTAGATGCTGCTGTCAATAGTGACTACATCATTATAAATGGTTAACAGAGTGTGAGGGCTTCCCCTTTATCCAAATTGGTGCCCTCAGATCATGATTTTGTGGTCCTGATGTTTGCCATGGCAATTCACGACCTAATAGTGGCCTTAGAGTCTGACAGCTGTAGTTATCTGTTCAGAAGTTTGAGGCATTTAGGTGGTAAAAATATACATTTTAATTTCTGTCATACCACTTTGCAATAATTCCTGTAAAGCACCTGAAGGGTTAATAAACTACCTGACTGCAGTTTTCAATATGTCAGGGGGTGCTGTTTTTAAAATGGTATCACGTTTGCGGGTTTCCCAATATATGAGACCTCTAAAGTCACTTCAAACATGGATAAGTGCCTAAAAATTTTTTTTTGTAAATTTCCTTGAAAAAATAAAAAATTTGTGCTACATTTTTAAACCTCCTAAAATGCTAACAAAATAAAATAACATATTACAAATGGTGCTGATGTAAAGCCGACATGTGGGAAATGTTATTTATTAATGGTTTGCTGTGGTATGACCATCTGGATTAAAGGGATAATCATTAAAATTTTGAAAATTGCTAATTTTTTAACATTTTTCTCAAATGTTTGACATTTTTTTTAAATAAACACAAAACATATTGACCTAAATTTACCAATATCATAAAGTATAATGTGTCACGAAAAAACAATCTAAAAATCACTGGGATTTGTTGAAGCATTGCAGAGTTATTACCACATAAAGTGACACTAGTCAGATTTAAAAAAATTGGCTCCGTCACTAAGGGGTTAAAGGAGACCGTTTCTATCACCCCCATACTGGAAGAAAGTTCTTTGTTAAGAAGAGATATACATGTACTTTTAGTTTTGTGATATATCTATTGGTGTGCCCATATGGGCTGATGTATGTGGGGGAGACAACGATGGAAATAAAATAAAAGTAAAAGTAAACACAAGAGCACAATTAGGACAAAATTGATAGATTTACCTGTACCGAAGCACTTTTGTGAGTTTAGGCACTCTGTTAATCAGCTGAGATTTAGGGTGATAGATAGTGTTCCTTTGCAAAGGAGAGGAGGTAAGATTGAGGATTTTAAAGAAGAAATAAATGAAATGAATTGCCACCCTTGGTACGTTATATCCAAGGGGGCTCAATCTTGATTACAATCTACAGATTTTTGTATCTTGAATCCTTTGTAGAAGGGACATTTTCTGGGGTGTATTTGAAAATGTCCTTTTTTCTCCTTTTTTTAATTTTTTTTATTTTTTATTTTTGTTTTTCTGTTTTATTAATTTTTTGTATTTGTTTTCAGATGTTGTCACTGATGACGGGGAGTGAGAAGCTGACATGGGAAATTGGAGTTCGAAAATTGGACCTTAATGTTATTTGATATGTTCGTATATTTTCCTATGCCTTTTTTTCTCTCCTGGTGGTCATGTGACAATAAAAATGGAAAGTGTTTAGCAGGACTCACTGTGCCTGTTATTGGGCTACATACACTGTAAAAGACAATTCTTATGTTATATATATTTTCACTAACATGGATATGTCTGAAGTGTTTGTGCAATATGAACATACATTATTCCCTTTCTGCCAGCTGACGGAATAGTACGTCAGCTGGCAGATCCCCCGCTTTGAGGTGGGCTCCGGTGGTGAGCCCACCTCAAAGCCGTGACATGTCAGCTGTTTTGTACAGCTGACATGTGTGTGCAATGAGCAAGAGCGGAATCGCGATCCGCTCGCACCCATTAACTAGTTAAATGCCGCCGTCAAATGCTGACAGCGGCATTTAACTAGCGCTCCCGGCCGTGCGGCCGGAAGCGCTCGCACCGCTGACCCCCGTCACATGATTGGGGGTCAACGGTGCATTGCCATAACAACCAGAGGTCTCCTTGAGACCTCTATGGTTGTTGATGGCCGATTGCTTTGAGCGCCACCCTGTGGTTGGCGTTCAAAGTACACCTGCCTTTCTGCTACATAGAGGTGATCTGTACTTCACCTCTATGTAGCAGAGCCGATTGTGTAGTGCATTCTTCTAGCCCCCTATGGAGGCTATTGAAGCATGCCAAGATTTTAAAAAAAGTGTTTAAAAATATAAAAAAATAAAAAATATATAAAAGTTCAAATCACCCCCCTTTCGCCCCAATCAATATAAAACAATAAAAAAAATCAAACATACATATATTTGGTATCGCCACTTTCAGAATCACCCGATCTATCAATAAAAACAAAAGAATTAACCTGATTGCTAAATGGCGTAGTGAAAAAAAAATCAAAACGCCAAAATTACGTTTTTTTGGTCGCCGCAACATTGCATTAAAATGCAATAACGGGCAATCAAAAGAACATATCTGCACCAAAATGGAATCATTAAAAACGTCAGCTCAGCACACAAAAAATAAGCTCTCAGCTGACCCCAGATCACGAAAATTGGAGACGCTACTGGTATCGGAAAATTGCACCATTTTTTTTTTTTTTAGCAAATTTTGGAATTTTTTTTCACCACTTAGATAAAAAATAACTTAGACATGTTAGGTGTCTATGAACTCGTAATGACCTGCAGAATCATAACGGCAGGTCAGTTTTAGCATTTGGTGAACCTAGCAAAAAAGCCAAACAAAAAACAAGTGTGATATTGCACTTTTTTTGCAATTTCATCACACTTGGAATTTTTTTCCCGTTTTCTGTTACACGGCATGGTAAAACCAATGACGTCGTTCAAAAGTACATCTCGTCCCGCAAAAAATAAGCCCTCACATGGCCATACTGATGGAAAAATAAAAAAGTTATGGCTCTGGGAAGGAGGGGAGTGAAAAACGAAAATGAAAAAATGGAAAAAGCTCCGGGGGTGAAGGGGTTATGATGTATAGTGTGGCCCTTTAAAAGGGGTGGCTTCCTTTGTATGCTTTCAGGTGATTGTGTCATCATGGAGATGGCAGGACGATTATTCCTGAGGATGTGCGGGCGCATGGACCGCGGTGCCGGTGAGCGGCCATGTGATTTGATCATGTGGGTGCTTCCTGGCTCCAGCACTCTATTGCACATGCGCGTGCAGCGCGTACACACAGATCGGGTGATGGCCAATAGAGTCCTAGGTTAGAAATGCCAGAACAGTGTGAGTAGCTCAGATTGGCCAGTTTGAGTGCCACCATTTGTTGTGTGAGCAACGATTGGTTAGAGGTGTAAACAAACAATGGGGTGAGTCCTGATTGGGATTTGGTTTACATAACAATGTGTTCAGATGTATATTTGATTGGTTGTTTTTCTGACATTGTGATTTTTTGTAAAATGTCTTGTTGTATTTTTTTCTTTTTATGTGTCTTATGCTAAGACTGTATTCGATTATATAGTGTGAATAAGGAGTTTGGAAAACTAATTGCTTATTAAGTGTATATTTGTATTAAAGCAAAGTGGGCAGTACCTTGTGAGTGATTGGTGTGCATGTGCCACCACACTATATAAGGCTGCCATTTTATGTTTTGTATATGCTTGACAAAGACCTATTATGGTCAAAATGTTGCATTATGGCAGAATAAAGCTCTTTTAATCTTTCATCACCTGGATGGGATGCTGTTCCTTTTTTGTACTGGACTGTGACTTCTCTCTAATTGGGCCATTGGATTGGAACATGCATTCCTGCGTCGAAGTTCTGTCGGCTACAATTTATTTCTATTTAGTCTGAATTAATAATCATGCTTGCATACATGTATTAACCCCTTTCTGCCATCGGCCGATCGCAGCCGAGTGTCAGCTGATTATTACAGCTGACACCCCGCACTATGTGCCAGGAGCAGTCATGGGCCGTTCCCGGCACTTTAGACCCCGAAACACTGTGATCAAACAAGATCGCAGCATTCCGGTGGCATAGGGAAGCAAAGCACAGGGAGCAGGGTCCCTGTGTGCTTCCCATAGACCCCCAGAAAAATGTGATGTGATCGCGTTTTTCCAATGGTCTCCTCCCTGCATGCCCCTGTATCCAAGATGGCCCCACAGGCCCTGCAGGGATGTGGCTTGTCAGTTCCTGCTGAGAGCAGGTGCTGAGAAGCTTCCTACACTGCCTGTCAGATCGCAGATCTGACACAGTGCTGTGCAAAGTGTCAGATCAGCGATCTGACTCTATACAGTGATGTCCCACCCTGGGACAATGTAAAAAAGTAAAAAAAAAGTAAAAAAATACCATGTGTAAAAATATTTTACAAAAATTTGTAAATAAAGAAAAATAATACATTAATTTATGTAAATAAAAAAAACAATAAAAGTACACATATTTAGTATCGCCACGTCCGTAACCACAAGACCTATAAAACTGTCCCAGCAGTTAACCATTTCACTGAACACCGTAAAAAATAAATAAAAAATGAGGCAAAAACAATGCTTTATCATCATACCACTGAACAAAAAGACGGATATAAATAAACATGATACTGCTTAAAATGACATCTTGTCCCTCAAAAAATGAGCTGCGATACAGCATCACCAACAAAAAAAATAAAAAGTTATAGCCCTCAGAATAAAGCAATGCAAAAATAATTATTTTTTATATAAAATAGTTTTTATTGTATAATAGCGCCAAAACATAAAAAAATATATAAATGAGGTATCGCTGTAATCGTGCTAGCCCAAAAAACAAAACTGATTTATCAATTTTACCACACATGGAATGATATAAATGCCCCACCCAAAAGAAATTCATGAATTGCTGGTTTTTGTTCATTCTGCCTCCCAAACATCGTAATAAAAAGCGATAAAAAAAAGTCATGCTCCCGGAAATGGTACCAATAAAAACATCAACTCATCCAGAAAAAAAAAAGACCTCACAAGACTCTGTGGGCCAAAATAAGGAAAAATTATAGCTCTCAAAATGTGTTGATGCAAAAACTATTTTTTGCAATAAAAAGCATCTTTTAGTGTGTGACAGCTGCCAAACATAAAAACTCCACTATAAAACCCCGCTATAAATAGTCAATCAAACCCCCTTTATTCTTAGGGACAAATAATAAAATTAAAAAAACTATTTATTTCCATTTTCTCATTAGGGTTAGGGTTAGGGCTAAAGTTAGGGTTAAGGTTGGGGTTAAATTTGAGCCTGGGGCTAAAGTTAGGGTTGGGGCTAAATTTAGGGTTAGGGTTTGGGATAAAGTTAGGGTTAGGGTTGGGGTTAAAATTAAGGTTGGGATTAGGGTTAGTGTTAGGGTTAGGGGTGTCTCAGGGTTAGGGGTGTGGTTAGGATTATGGTTAGGGTTGAGATTAGGGTTAGTGGTGTGTTTGGGTTAGGGGTGTGGTTAGAGTTATGGTTAGGGTTGGGATTAGGGTTAAGGGTGTATTCGGGTTAGGGCTGGAGTTAGAATTGGGGGTTTTCCACTGTTTAGGCAAATCAGGGGCTCTCCGAATGAGACATGGGGTCCGATCTCAATTCCAGCAAATTCTGCTTTGAAAAAGTAAAATGGTGCTCCTTCCCTTCTGAGCTCTGCCGTGTGCTCAAACAGTGGTTTACCCCACATATGGGATATCAGCATAGTCAGGACAAATTGGACAACAACTTCTTTTGAACAATTTCTCCTGTTACCCTTGGGAAAATGCAAAACTGGGGGCTAAAATATCATTTTTGTGAAAAAAAATGATTTTTTATTTTCATGTCTCTGCGTTATAAACTTTAGTAAAACACTTGGGGGTTCAAAGTTCTCACAACACATTTAGATGAATTCCGTGTGGGGTCTAGTTTACAATATGGGGTCACTTATAGTGGGTTTCTACTGTTTAGGCATATCAGTGGCTCTGCAAATGCAACCGGGCAATGTGGGGGGCCAGGGGGAGGAGGAATATAGAAGGGTGGTTTCTGACTTTGTGGATTGGTGCCGGACTAATTGTCTAGAACTAAATATAAAGAAAACCAAGGAGTTGGTGGTGAGTTATAGAAAGAAAATGGAGGAATACTTACTGATCAATACTGCTGGCCAGGAGGTTGAGATTGTTGAGAGCTACAAATATTTGGGGGTTCACCTTGACAGTAAACTCGAATGGAGGTGTCATACGGAAAAGGTTTACAAGAAGGGAATGAGCAGACTGTACTTTCTTCAGAAGCTTGGGTCGTTCAATGTGTGCAGTAAAATGCTGGAAATGTTCTACCAGTCCGTTGGGGCAAGCACCATTTTTTTTGCTATCATATGCTGGGGCAGTAGTGTGCGAGTAGCTGATGCTAATAAGCTTAACAAACTTATCAAGAAGGCAAGCGCGGCTGTTGGCCTCCATCTGGACTCTTTTGAGGAGGTATTTGAGGATAGAATTCAGAAAAAGTGTAGGGCTATAATGAACAATAATACACACCCACTATACGAGCTGTTCTTGAAGCAGATGAGCACATTCAGCAGCCATCTACACTATGTTCCAAATTATTATGCAAATTACATTTTTATCAGATTTTCCTAAATGGTCGGTGCAAATGACAGTCAGTCTAATAAAAGTCATCACCCGTTAGATTATACATCGAATTTTATTGAAGAAACCTCCCAATGATAACAGTATAATCTTCAAAATGAATAAAAACTCAAAATGCACTGTTCCAAATTATTATGCACACTAGAATTTTTATACATTTGATATGTTTTAAAGAACTGAAAATGCTCATTTGTGGAATTTGCAGCATTAGGAGGTCACATTCACTGAACAAAAAAGCTATTTAACGCCAAAACATCCCAACAGGCCAAGTTACATGGTAACATAGGACCCTTCTTTGATGTCACCTTCACAATTCTTGCATCCATTGAACTTCTGAGTTATTGGAGAGTTTCTGCTTGTATTTCTTTGCATGAAGTCAGAATAGCCTCCCAGAGCTGCTGTTTTGATGTGACCTGCCTCCCACCCTCATAGATCTTTTGCTTGATGATCCTCTAAAGGTTCTCTATAGGGTTGAGGTCAGGGGAAGATGGTGGCCACACCATGAGTTTATCTCATTTTATGCCCATAGCAGCCAATGACTCAGAGGTATTCTTGCAGCATGAGATGGTGCATTGTCAGCATGAAGATGATTTTGCTCCTGAAGGCACGTTTCTGCTTTTTAGACCATAGAAGAAAGTTGTCAGTCAGAAACTCTATATACTTTGCAGAGGTCATTTTTACATCTTCAAGAACCTTAAAGGGCCTTACCAGCTGTTTCCCATGATTCTGGCCCAAAATATGACTCCTCCACCTCCTTGCTGTTGCAGCCTTGTTGGGACATGGTGGCCATCCACCAACCATATACTACTCCATCCATCTGGACCATCCAGGGTTGCTCAACACTTATCAGTAAACAAGACTGTTTAGAAATTAGTCTTCATGTATGTGTGGGCCCAATACAACCATTTCTGCTTGTGAACACTGTTTAAGGGTGGCCGAATAGTAGGTTTATGCACCACAGCAAGCCTTTGAAGAAGCCTACACCTTGAGTTTTGAGGGACTCCAGAGGCACCAGCAGCTTGAAATATCTGTTTGCTGCTTTGTAATGGCTTTTTAGCAGCTGCTCTCTTAATCCGATGAACTTGCCTGGCAGAAATCGTCCTCATTATGCCTTTATCAGCACAAACACATTTGTGCTCAGATACAGCCACAAATCTCTTAACAGTACGATGATCACGCTTATGTTTTTGGAAAATTTCTAATGTTTTCATCCCTTCACCAAGGCATTGCACTATTTGATGCTTTTCAGCAGCAGAGAGATCCTTTTTCTTTCCCATGTTACTTGAAAACTGTGACCTGCTTAATAATGTGGAACATCATTTTTAAGTAGTTTTCCTTTAATTAGAATCACCTGGAAAACCAATTATCACATGTGTTTAAGATTGATTTCAGTGATCCATTGAGCCCTGAGACACAATACCATCAATGAGTTTATTTGAAAAACAAAACAATTAAATCTTTATGACACTTAAATCCAATTTGCATAATAATTTGGAACACAGTGTAATACTACTAAGGTGTAAGAAGGAGAAATTCAGGAAATCATTTATACCTACTGCTATGGGGATGTATAATAATTTCCTAAGGGTGGTAGACAATAATGACCGATTGCTGGTGTACTAATGTCAATTAACAGTAATTTATATATCTGAACTACCCACATTTATTTGTTATGTAATGTTGGTATACCTGTGCAAGATTTGTGTCCAAATATTTTATGTACTGCTGTTTGTATTGCAGCTGTAATACTGTAATTTCCCCCGGGATCAAAAAAAGTGTAACGTATCGTATCGTATTGTATCGTAACATGATGCCCGCAGACCATTCCATCAAAGTTTGTGTTACACCCTGCCATACTTACTGATCCGGCCGGCGCGCTCCCGACGCTCCTCCTCGCTCCTCCGCTCCTGCTTTCCTCGGTGCTCGTCCCTTTGCCGGTCCGCGCATGCGCAGACAGGCTCCTCGCACCGCACGGGTCTCTAGGAGTTCGTGACCCGATGGCTTCGCCCCCAATATGGCGGCGCCCATCGGGTATTTCACTCCAGCACCTGCCCGGGTTAGACGCCTTTGCATCTATCGTGTTTGCCGGTTCCTTGCTGGTACCCCCTTGGTCTCTTAGGCTCCCTGCATTTATTCTGTGCCCTGCTCTGCCTCATTGTCTCCTTCCTCCGTACCTGTCCCGTGTTCCAGCTTCTGTGTCAGTCCTGTGTTCCAGCCTCCGTACCAGTCCTGTGTTCCAGTCTCCGTACCTGTCCCGTGTTCCAGCCTCTGTGTCAGTCCTGTGTTCCAGCCTCCGTACCAGTCCTGTGTTCCAGTCTCCGTACCAGTCCTGTGTTCCAGTCTCCGTACCAGTCCTGTGTTCCAGCCTCCGTACCAGTCCTGTGTTCTAGCCTCCGTACCAGTCCTGTGTTCCAGCCTCCGTACCTGTCCTGTGTTCCAGTCTCCGTACCAGTCCTGTGTTCCAGCCTCCGTACCAGTCCTGTGTTCCAGTCTCCGTACCAGTCCTGTGTTCCAGCCTCCGTACCAGTCCTGTGTTCCAGCCTCCGTACCAGTCCTGTGTTCCAGCCTCCGTACCTGTCCTGTGTTCCAGTCTCCGTACCAGTCCTGTGTTCCAGTCTCCATACCAGTCCTGTGTTCCAGTCTCCGTACCAGTCCAGTGTTCCAGTCTCCGTACCAGTCCAGTGTTCCAGCCTCCGTACCTGCCCGGTGCTCCAGTCATCTTCCCAGCCTAGTGTTCCTGCCTTCCTAGCCGGTCCTGTGTTTCCATCGCTCCCAATCTTCCGTGAATCCTCTTCATACTGGTTAGTACCTAACGTCCTAGGCTAGTCTCTTATCTATGCGCCTGGGTGGCACCACTTCTCCTGTATTCTCTGTCCCACCTCTGGCTCCCATACTAGTCGCCCCTTTGGTTCCGGCAGTCGCGGCCTCACCCCCCTTGGGCTTGTCCCAAACACTCCCTGTATAGGGGGTGGTTCCATCTGGTCCGCTCGCCCTCGGGGGCTCTGTAGCCGTGACCCAGAGGGTCCACTTCTTGAGTCGTGACAGTACGCAAAGGCCATGGATCCCGCCGGAGCCGCAGCCGCTCAGAAGGAGTTAGTTTTCTTGCGGGAAAACCAGTCTCATATGATGTCCTTCATGAAGTCTATGGACTCCCATCTCTCGGCCCTCCAGTCCTCCGATCCGGGAAATGCCTCTCAGCTGGCCAGCTTGCAACAAGAACTGGCGCAGCAGCGCGACGCTCAGTCCCATATTTTGGGGTATATGGCCGTCTACTTTCTCTCCAGGCTGCCGCGTCTGTTCCCGCACCAGCTCTTGCACCTCATCCCACTCCTCGTTTGGCTAAGCCCCCTCGTTTTAATGGTGATCCCAAACAATGTCGGGGATTTCTCAATCAGTGCCGTCTTCACTTTGAGCTCCTTCCCTTGCAGTATCCCACGGATCGGGCCAAGGTGGCGTTTATTGTTTCGCATTTGGAGGGGGCAGCCTTAGCATGGGTTAATCCACTTTGGGAGCGGGATGACCCTGTGGTCCTCCAGCTTACACCATTCTTAGAGACCTTTCGTCGAGTGTTCGATGAGCCAGGTCGTTTGGCTTCCACCACCGAAGCCTTGTTCAATCTACAGCAGGGGTCCCTAACCGTAGGGCAATATGCAATTCAGTTCCGAACTTTAGCTACCGATTTGGGTTGGAATAATGAGGTGTTAGTCGGGGCTTTCTGGCGGGGGCTTTCCAGTCGTATTAAGGATGAATTAGCTGGCCGAGATACTCCTACAATTTTGGAGGATTTAATTTCTTTAGCTACGCGAATTGATCTTCGCTTTCAGGAGAGAGCCCGGGAGAAAAAATTTCCGCGTTCTTCTATGACCTCTCGCAGGCCTCTCAGCCCTCGTCCTAGGGTCACCGCTTCAGTTTCTGCCCCTGAACCGATGCAGGTGGATCGTGTCAAACTCTCAGAACAACGTCGCAAGGAGAGGCGAGCCCAGGGTCTCTGTTTTTACTGTGGCAGTTCCTCACATCTCCTTCGTGCCTGTCCTGACCGTCCGGAAAACTCCTCCGCCTAGGTCAGGTAAGAGAGGCCTCCCTAGGTACAAATGAAACCTCTCAACCCCTCACTTTGCCTGTTTTATTGCACGTACATGACAAACGTTTCTCTCTTGAGGCTTATTTAGACTCTGGGGCTGCGGGAAATTTTATTAGGCTAGAGGAGGTAACTAAATTCTCAGTTCCCGTTAGACCGTTAGAGAACCCTCTTCTTCTTGCTTCAGTAGACGGGAGACCTCTGCAGGAGACTATTACTCAAGTCACGCACTTTGTGGAACTTCAGGTTGGGGCTCTTCATAGAGAGAAAATTTCGTTTTTAGTTTTGGCCAACATCTCTCACCCTGTTCTTCTCGGTCTCCCGTGGTTGCGTCTCCACGAACCTTTCCTGGATTGGCGTAGGGGCAATATTCTTTGTTGGGGAGATTCCTGTCAGTCTCGTTGTCTGCTGCCAGTGCGCCCTGTTGGTGTCCCTTGTTCCTCTCCCGTCCTCTCCGGGCTGCCCTCTGCCTATTCTTCTTTTTCTGATGTTTTTGACAAAAAGGAGGCGGAGTCTCTTCCGCCGCACCGACCTTACGACTGTCCCATTGACCTTGTTCCTGGTGCCCTGCCTCCTAGGGGAAGAATCTATCCGCTCTCGCCTGCAGAAACTCAAGCTATGTCGGACTATGTTCAAGAAAATCTTGCCAGAGGCTTTATTCGGAAATCGTCCTCTCCAGCAGGTGCGGGATTCTTTTTTGTGAAGAAGAAGGATGGTTCCCTTCGTCCGTGTATAGATTACAGAGGGTTAAACAACATCACTGTGAAGAACAAATACCCTTTACCGCTTATCTCTGAACTCTTCGACCGACTGAGAGGTGCACGGATTTTTACCAAGCTTGATCTTCGAGGAGCTTATAACTTGGTTCGTATCCGTGCGGGAGACGAGTGGAAGACCGCATTCAATACTCGGGACGGTCACTATGAGTATCTGGTAATGCCGTTTGGGCTTTGTAATGCTCCAGCGGTGTTCCAGGAGTTCGTCAATGACATCTTTCGTGACTGCCTCTACACCAGTGTAGTTGTCTACTTGGATGACATCCTCGTCTTCTCTCCTGATCTTTCCACTCATCGCCGAGACGTTCGCCGAGTCTTACTTCGCCTAAGGGAGAATCATCTCTTTGCAAAGTTCGAAAAATGTGTTTTTGAGCAGTCTTCTGTGCCTTTCCTGGGATATATTGTTTCTGAGGAGGGTCTAAGAATGGATCCTGAAAAGGTGTCTGCCGTTTAGAATTGGCCCCGTCCTTCGGGAACAAAAGCTATCCAGCGGTTCCTTGGCTTTGCCAATTACTACAGACAATTTATCCCTCAATTCTCCTCATTGTCTAAGCCAATCTCTGCTCTGGTCCGTAAAGGGGTTGATCCTAATCTCTGGCCTCTGGAGGCAGAGACAGCTTTCCAAACTCTGAAACAAGAATTTGCTTCTGCCTCGGTGCTTCATCGTCCCGATTCCAACAGGCCTTTTATCCTTGAAGTGGACGCATCATCTTTTGGAGCCGGAGCTGTGCTTTTACAGAGATCCAATTCTGGACGGTTGGTTTCCTGTGGCTTTTTCTCCAAAGCTTTTTCTCCCCCGGAACGCAATTATTCCATCGGTGACAAGGAATTGTTAGCCATCAAGTTGGCCCTGGAGGAGTGGCGGTATCTTCTTGAAGGGGCTGTTCATCCTTTTGTTATTTTCACTGACCACAAGAATCTAGCCTATGTTCAGTCAGCCCAAAGACTGAATCCTCGACAAGCTAGATGGTCCTTGTTCTTCGGACGCTTCGATTTCGAGCTACACTTCCGGCCTGGAGACAAGAACATCAGGGCTGACGCTCTGTCTCGGTCTTTTCTACCATCGGATGTAGAGGAGAGACCCGCACACATTCTTGATCCAACTAAGATTGTCTCTTTGGCTCCCCTCGATGTAATCTCACCGCCTCCAGGAAAGACCCTCGTTTCTAATTGTGACAAGTTGAAGGTCTTACGCTGGGGACACTCCTCCCAGTTCGCCGGACATGTCGGAGCTAAGAAGACCCTCTTCCTGATTTCTCGCCATTATTGGTGGCCTTCTCTTCGCCAGGATGTATTAGATTTTGTTGCTTCTTGCTCCACGTGTGCTCGGAATAAGGTTCCTCGACAGCTGCCTTCTGGACCTCTACTTCCACTTCCTGTGCCATCGGTTCCATGGACTCATATCGCTATGGACTTTGTCACCGATTTACCGAGATCCTCTAATTGCACGGCAATTCTAGTGGTAGTAGACAGATTTTCCAAGATGGCCCACTTCATCTCTCTACCTGGACTCCCATCTGCTCCTGACCTTGCGAAGATTTTTTTACTTCAAGTTTTTCGGCTTCACGGATTCCCTCAGCACATCGTCTCTGACCGAGGAGTCCAGTTTACCTCCCGTTTTTGGAGAGCGCTCTGTGGTCTTATGAAGGTATCGCTAGATTTTTCTTCTGCTTATCATCCCCAGTCCAACGGTCAAGTGGAACGTGTTAATCAAATCCTCATCTCTTATCTTCGGCATTTTACTAATGCTCACCATGATGACTGGGTATCTCTTCTTCCTTGGGCAGAATTCGCCTACAACAACCATACTAGCGAATCTTCATCTAAGTCACCTTTTTTTGTTGTTTTTGGGCAACATCCCGGCATTCCTCTCCCTGTTCTCCCCACCTCAGGCGTACCGGCGGCGGATTCCTTGTCCCAGGAGTTTTCCCAAATTTGGCTGGAGACTAAGGAGGCGCTAGTAAAAGCCAGTAGCAAAATGAAGAGGTTTGCCGACAAAAGGCGTTTGGATGCTTCTCCTTATCGACCTGGCGATAAGGTGTGGCTTTCCTCTCGCTATATCAGACTTAAAATTCCTTCTCAGAAGCTGGGCCCACGATACATCGGTCCCTTTGAGATTTCTAGCCGAGTTAATGATGTAGCATACAAATTGAAATTACCCACCTCCTTACGCATTCCTAATGTCTTTCATGTATCCCTCCTCAAACCTGCAATTTTCAACCATTTCCATTCTGTCCCATCTCGTTCTCTTCAACCAGTCTCCTCTGATGCGTTTTTTGAGGTTAAGAATATTCTCGCCAAAAAGACTGTCAAGGGCAAAACATTTTTTCTAATTGATTGGAAAGGGTTCGGACCCGAGGAAAGGTCTTGGGAGCCTCTTGAGAATATCAATGCTCCTTTAATTTTGAAAAAATTCCTTTCCAGCCCTAAAGAGAGGGGGGGGTAAGAGAGGGGATACTGTTACACCCTGCCATACTTACCGATCCGGCCGGCGCTCTCCCGACGCTCCTCCTCGCTCCTCCGCTCCTGCTTTCCTCGGTGCTCGTCCCTTTGCCGGTCCGCGCATGCGCAGACAGGCTCCTCGCACCGCACGGGTCTCTGGGAGTTCGTGACCCAATGGCTCCGCCCCCAATATGGCGGCGCCCATCGGGTATTTCACTCCAGCACCTGCCCGGGTTAGACGCCTTTGCGTCTATCGTGTTTGCCGGTTCCTTGCCGGTACCCCCTTGGTCTCTTAGGCTCCCTGCGTTTATTCTGTGCCCTGCTCTGCCTCATTGTCTCCTTCCTCCGTACCTGTCCCGTGTTCCAGCCTCTGTGTCAGTCCTGTGTTCCAGCCTCCATACCAGTCCTGTGTTCCAGTCTCCGTACCTGTCCCGTGTTCCAGCCTCTGTGTCAGTCCTGTGTTCCAGCCTCCGTACCAGTCCTGTGTTCCAGTCTCCGTACCAGTCCTGTGTTCCAGTCTCCGTACCAGTCCTGTGTTCCAGCCTCCGTACCAGTCCTGTGTTCTAGCCTCCGTACCAGTCCTGTGTTCCAGCCTCCGTACCTGTCCTGTGTTCCAGTCTCCGTACCAGTCCTGTGTTCCAGCCTCCGTACCAGTCCTGTGTTCCAGTCTCCGTACCAGTCCTGTGTTCCAGTCTCCGTACCAGTCCTGTGTTCCAGCCTCCGTACCAGTCCTGTGTTCCAGCCTCCGTACCAGTCCTGTGTTCCAGCCTCCGTACCTGTCCTGTGTTCCAGTCTCCGTACCAGTCCTGTGTTCCAGTCTCCGTACCAGTCCTGTGTTCCAGTCTCCGTACCAGTCCAGTGTTCCAGTCTCCGTACCAGTCCAGTGTTCCAGCCTCCGTACCTGCCCGGTGCTCCAGTCATCTTCCCAGCCTAGTGTTCCTGCCTTCCTAGCCGGTCCTGTGTTTCCATCGCTCCCAATCTTCCGTGAATCCTCTTCATACTGGTTAGTACCTAACGTCCTAGGCTAGTCTCTTATCTATGCGCCTGGGTGGCACCACTTCTCCTGTATTCTCTGTCCCACCTCTGGCTCCCATACTAGTCGCCCCTTTGGTTCCGGCAGTCGCGGCCTCACCCCCCTTGGGCTTGTCCCAAACACTCCCTGTATAGGGGGTGGTTCCATCTGGTCCGCTCGCCCTCGGGGGCTCTGTAGCCGTGACCCAGAGGGTCCACTTCTTGAGTCGTGACAGTTTGCATTCCAAAACATCACTACTTCTCTTCCAAGCCCCGACGTGTGCCAAAACAGTAGTTTTATCCCACATATAGGGTTTCAGCGTACTCAGGACAAATTGGACAACAACTTTTGGGGTCCAATTTCCCATTGGGAACATAAAAAATTGGGGGCAAAAATATAAATTTTGTGAAAAAATATGATTTTTTATTTTTACGGCTCTACATTATAAACTGTAAAGCACTTGGGGTTCAAAGTGCTCACCACACATCTAGATAAGTTCCTTAGGGGGTCTACTTTCCAAAATGGTGTCACTTGTGGGGGATTTCCACTGTTTAGGCACATCAGGGGCTCTCCAAACGCACAAATGGTGTCCAATCTCAATTCCAGCCAAATTTGCATTGAAAAAGTCAAATGGTGCTCCTTCCCTTCAGAGTTCTGCCATGCACCCAAACAATGGTTTACCCCCCACATGTGGGGTGTCAGCGTACTAGGACAAATTGTACAGCAACATTTGGGGTCCAATTTCTCCTGTTACCCTTGGGAAAACAAAAATTAGGGGCAAAAAGAGCACTTTTGTGAAAAAAAAAAGATTTATTATTCTTACGGCTGTGCATTATAAACTTCTGTGAAGCACTTGGGGTTCAAAGTGCTCACCACACACCTAGATAAGTTCCTTAGGGGGTCCAGTATCCAAAATGTTGGCACTTGTGGCGGGTTTCCACTGTTTAGGCACATCAGGGGCTCTCCAAACGCTTCGTGGCGTCCTATCTCAATTCCAGCCAATTTTGCATTGAATAGTCAAACGGCGCTCCTTCCCTTCCCAGCTCTGCCATGCACACAGACAGTGGTTTACCCCCACATATGGGGTATCGGCCTATTCAGGACGAATTGTACAACAGTTAAATGTTCATTTTTTTTTAAACAATCCAAAAATTCCTGTGAAGCACCTGAAGGGTTAATAAACTTCTTAAATGTGGTTTTGAGCACTTTGAGGGGTGCAGTTTTTAGAAAGGTGTCACTTTTGGGAATTTTCTATCATATAGACCCCTCAAAGTGACTTCAAATGTGATGTGGTCCCTATTAAAAAAAATGGTGTTGTAAAAATGAGAAATCACTGGTCAACTTTTAACCCTTATAACTTCTTAACAAAAAAAAAATTTTTTTCCAAAATTATGCTGATGTAAAGTTGACAAGTTGGAATGTTACTTTTTATGTATTTTGTGTGACATATCTCTGTGATTAACAGATATGAAATTCAAAGTTGGAAAATTGTGAAATTTTCAAAATTTTTGCCAAATTTCCATTTTTTTCACAAATAAACGCAAGTCATATCAAACAAATTTTATGACTAACATGAAGTAAAATATGCCTCACTTATAAGGCTGTGTGCTGTTGTTTATTTACAATGAAGGTTTTATCGCTAGGGCATTTTCACTGTTTGACTGGTGCTCATGTTCCTGCTAAACTAACTACATCCCTTCTGATGAGTAGCTCACTGTCAATAGACAATGTACAAGCAGAGCCTGGTGTGGACTGGATTAGATTTCTTAGCTCTGCTTCATGCTCTAAAAACTCTGATTGTTTCACAACTGATTCACCTATTAAACTAAGTGATATATCTCTAGAATCAGGGTCTGTTTTCTATGTTATGCTGCTCTCAGATGGTGTAGCAAAAACCTGGTGAGGTGACAGATTCATTTGAAGTGTGCTTTTGTGCATGCAGGCTGTAAGTGAATTTATTTGATCATTTGGCTATTTAGTTGGTATGTACTCTATATGCATGATGCAACAGTTTTATATTAGCCTTTTAGATTGAACCACCAATTATAACGTTTTGTGCTCTCATAAGTAGTGTTGAGCATTCCGATACCGCAAGTATCGGGTATCGGCCGATACTTGCTGTATCGGAATTCCGATACCGAGATCCGATACTTTTGTGGTATCGGGTATCGGTATCGAAACAACATTAATGTAAAAATGTGTAAAAGAGAGAATTAAAATAAAAAATATTGCTATACTCACCTCTCCGACGCAGCCTGCACCTTACCGAGGGAAGCGGCAGCGTTCTTTGTTTAAAATTTGCGCTTTTCTTTCCTTATGTGAAGTCCCGGCTTTGTGATTGGTTGCGTCGCAGTCACATGGGCGACACAACCAATCACAGCAAGCCGTGACGTAATTTCAGGTCCTTAAGGATTTTAAAATTACGTCCCGGCTTTGTGATTGGTTGCGTCGCAGTCACATGGGCGACGCAACCAATCACAAGCCGTGACATCACGGGAGGCTGGACACGCGCGCATTTTAAAATGCGCGCTTGTCCAGCCTCCCGTGATGTCCCGGCTTGTGATTGGTTGCGTCGCGATCAACCAATCACAAGCCGGGAGGCTGGACACGCGCGCATTTTAAAATGCGCATGTGTCCAGCCTCCCGGCTTGTGATTGGTTGACCGCGAAGCAACCAATCACAAGCCGGGACGTCACGGGAGGTTGGACAAGCGCGCATTTTAAAATGCGCGCGTGTCCAGCCTCCCGGCTTGTGATTGGTTGACCGCGAAGCAACCAATCACAAGCCGGGACGTCACGGGAGGTTGGACAAGCGCGCATTTTAAAATGCGCGCGTGTCCAGCCTCCCGGCTTGTGATTGGTTGACCGCGACGCAACCAATCACAAAGCCGGGACGTAATTTTAAAATCCTGAAGGACCTGAAATTACGTCACGGCTTGCTGTGATTGGTTGCGTCGCCCATGTGACTGCGACGCAACCAATCACAACGCCGGAACGTAATTTTAAAATCCTGAAGGACCTGAAATTACGTCACGGCTTGCTGTGATTGGTTGCGTCCCGGCCACATGGGCGGCACGCGACCAATCACAAGCCGGGACTTCACGTAAAGGAAAGAAAAGCACGAATTTTAAACAAAGAACGCTGCCGCTTCCCTCGGTAAGGTGCAGGCTGCGTCGGAGAGGTGAGTATAGCAATATTTTTTATTTTAATTCTTTATTTTCCACATTAATATGGATCCCAGGGCCTGAAGGAGAGTTTCCTCTCCTTCAGACCCTGGGAACCATCAGGGATACCGTCCGATACATGAGTCCCATTGACTTGTATTGGTATCGGGTATCGGTATTGGATTGGATCCGATACTTTGCCGGTATCGGCCGATACTTTCCGATACCGATACTTTCAAGTATCGGACGGTATCGCTCAACACTACTCATAAGACATTTAAATGTGTCACCTGAAGTCTAGACACTTTGCAAGAATCCTTTTTCTAACAAAGCTTTCCCACTGTCATTGGTGTTTCTCTGAGGGCCTCAAATTTAGTGCCAGTGCCAAGAAACTTAAAAGCTTTTCCTATTGTTTTGGTTCCTCTGTATTTCAAAATAATGATTTTTATTATTATTAAAAGTGAGTGAATAAATTTGAGTGCACTTAAATTCTCTTTGAAATGTACAAAAGAAATGGAGATTTTTTGGGGGGGAATTTGCTTCTCCGTGGATTCAGGAAAATCACAGTTGGCCACAAATTTTTGTAACCATGAAGGTCCATTTGAAGGTTAAAAAAAATAACATACTGATACTCACTGCACCACTCACCTCTTCTTCGCTCTACTTCTGGGGACGCCCGGGAATTTCATCATGAGTAAGGGTATGTGTCCACGTTCAGGAAATGCTGCGTTTTTGATGCAGCGCTGAGCCGCAGCATCAAAAACGCAGCATCCAGATGTTACAGCATAGTCAAGGGGATTTAATGAAATCCCGTCTCCACTGTGCATTAAAAAACGCATGCATTTTTCCCACAAAAACGCACATGCGTTGCGTTTTTTCAGAACGCAGCATGTTGCTACAATGAGCAAAACACGCAGGAACACCGCAGGTGACCTGCCAGTGACCTCAGGTGCATTTTTGGCCAGGATTTTACCTGCATAAAATCCTGACCAAAGCCTGAAGAAAACCTGAACGTGGACACATACCCTAAGGCCGGTTTCACACGTCAATGGCTCCGGTACGTGAGGTGACAGTTTCCTCACGTACCGGAGACACTGACATACGTAGACACATAAAAATCAATGCATCTGTTCAGATGTCATTGATTTTTTGCGGACCGTGTCTCCGTGTGCCAAACACGGAGACATGTCAGTGTTCGTGGGACCGCACGTATTACACGGACCCAATAGAGTCAATGGGTCCGTGTAAAACACGGACCTCACACGGACGTTCTCCGTCTGGGGTCCGTGTGCGTGCAGGAGACAGCGCTACAGTAAGCGCTGTCCCCCCCACATGGTGCTGAAGCCGCGACTCATATGTTCCCTGCAGCAGCGTTTGCTGCAGAGAAAATATGAATAATAGTGTTTAAAATAAAGATCTATGTGTCCGACGCCCCCCCACCCCCTGTGCGCCCCCCCGCTGTCCTGAAAATACTCACCCGCTCCCATGTTGGCAGTCACTCCTTGCTCTCTGCCCCGCGCCTCCTACTGTATGCGGTCACATGGGGCCGCTCATTTACAATCATGAATAGTCGGCTCCGCCCCTATGGGAGGTGGAGCCACATATTCATGACTGTAAATGATCGGCCCCACGTGACCGCATACACTAGAAGCCGCGGTCAGACCAGGAAGCAGCGAGGGAGGCGGGTAAGTATTTTCAGAACAGCGGGGGGGCGCACATTGGGTGGGAGGGCGGCGGACACATAGATCTTTATTTTAAACAGTTATTCATATTTTCTCTGCAGCAAACGCTGCTGCAGGGAACATATGAATGGCGGCTTCAGCACGATGCAGGGTACCACACGCGTGGGTACCACACGCTCCGTGTGGTACCCACTCGCCATACGGGCGGCACACGTGTGCCGCACGTATGGCCTACGTGAGTTCCCAGGCACACGGACACGGATAACTCTGGTACCGATTTATTCCGGTACCGGAATTATCTGGACGTGTGGGACAGCCCTAATAGAGATAAGAAGATGCGATGAGGACTAGACAGGTGAGAGTATGAAGCAGAGAATATAGAGGTGAGCGATGATGGGAGTATAAGAAGTTTTATGATTATTTTACTCTGGATTCAAAAGCATAACAAGAGATTTTCAATTTCCTGAGAATAATTTTGAATCAAATTTCTTGGGAAAATCTGCCCGAACAGGCTATTTGACTTTCACCTGATTAGTACATCTCTAAAAATGCTTTTTATTTTTTTTACTGTATTGAAAACTATAGTTCTATTTTTCAAGAATGGATCACCAATTTACTTTACTAGTATATTATGGACACATTTTCCTGGTGCATAAAGTGAATTTGCATTGCTGTCATAGCGTGAACAGAGCATTGATGAGGCTACACCTGCCATCCAACTTAATGTGCCTACTTTAATGGAACACTAAGCTAAAGTATAATTATGTCTCATGGCTAGTTTTTTCTTGGCTGATTTTATCAATTTATTATATAGACCATTTAAACTTGGCCAAATGTATAAATCTTTAAGATTTGAAGAAGACTCAAAATTGTTTCACCATCCATTATGCAGTTAGATAATCCTATGGTGCATAAATGTGTAATTCTCAAAACGTAAAGACATAATATAGGTTGGCATTAACTGTAATTTTTTTGCTACTTTTGCTCTGTGTCGATTCATGACATGCTTCAAATATTTATTTTTTAACATCTTTATGATTTAGATTGGAATATTGATCTATAAACCAAGGTCATTCTACAATGTGAATACACACAAGGTAGATTTTTTTTGTTAGCACCACATCATTTTTATAGTTAGATTCCCTTGATACATTTGCCATTCTACTCCAGTGCTCTACAGGTCTAGATGTACAATGTACACTTAAAATATCCGGCAGGCTAAACAATGGATGCAGACATCACAAAGTTACAATGTGGCTCTTATTTTCCAATTCAGTGCACAATAATACATGCTACCTCCAACAGTTCTGCTCCACTCCTCAGCTTTAAAAGAAGGACAGGCAGAAGAGGGACAAGTGCCAAGATATTGCATAAAGCTGAAATCTTATTATATGGTTCACTTGGAGTCCCCCTTTCTAACACTGAAGATAGAATCTATATCTATGCTCTCAGCAGCACTTCTGCAAAGTTCAAATGACAATAATTTTCCATATGTATGCAAAATCTATTCCTTCTTGTTTCATTGTAGTCCTAATCATGTTCATTTTTATGCTTTCTTTGCTGATTTACAATCCAGTGATATTTTGTCTATTGAACTGAGGTATGAAGTTTGCTTTTACTTTTATCGGGTCAACTTTCATCAACCCCTATTTCAAACATTTCTGATTATATTGGCCTTAAGTGGCCTTCTGTTCAAGTCCAAAAATAAATCTCTGTGGAAATAAGGGAAATGACTAAATGTTCATAATCAGTCAAGAGCTGTTATGGTAGTTCATTATATTTCTTTAATAAAATAATTTGCAATTTAACTGTGAATGAGAAACTGAAATAAAAAAAATTGCGCGCGTATAACTTGGCTCATAACAGTAGTAATAAATGTTCTCTCAGAGTGGAATCTTCATGAACAAACCCACAGATATGGATGCAGAAGGTGAAGCTTTTCTTTCTTTCGTGGAAACTGCTTGCTTAGATGCTAAACATTAGGTTTGCACTAACTGTACCAAATGTGCCATAGATTAAGAGGAATATAGGAAAAGTTTACAAAACCAAACTTGTATATGGTTTGACATAAGACTACTTTTTTCTCTTAATGACATGGTAGACTCATTCACATACTATATATTGTATAAGTCCTCATTCCTGAATGTTTTAAAATGATAGAATGATAGTGCATGCCCTCATCATGTCTGGCCTCAATGACTGCAATATCCTGCACTTTGTCCTCCATGCTAACAGTCTTAACAGTCTCATACCTCTCCAGTCAATCCTTTATTCTGCTGCCTGACTACTCCACCTTTCTCCTTCTGGCTCATTTACTTCTCCAATCTGCAAATCCCTTCATTTGCTCCCAATTCCCCAACGTCTCTAGTGCGATGCATATGCCATCACAATTTCTATATATTGTCATTGAGAGCGGACAGTTTGCATGCTTGAGTTCACATGCTGAGGAGAATCGTTTGGCTGCTCGAAGATTAAATTAAATAAGAGAAGCTGAGTGTGACTAGATAGCATGGAACCGGAAGTATGAAAATCACATTTGTGGCCACATGATCTCCCACTCACACTGTCACAATTTGCAGGCAGTTTGCAGTATCATAGAATGGCTGCAAACTTTTTTTCTAAGCCATGATAAACTTAAGGTTTATCCTACAGTAGAACGGTGATCTGTAACTAACAGTCAAAAAGAGCAAAGAGCATGCACTTAACAAAATATAAGTATCATACACAGGTAAGGATTTCTATGCCATTTTCGTGCTCAGAATTGGATATTTATTTTCAGTTGTGCGCTACTTGAAAGGTAGAAACTGAGGGATCAGATATTTTGTGCTTCCAGGGTTCTAAGGTATAAATTTAGAACTGTTGATATAAGTCATGAGCAAACATATGGCACAAAACATATGTCTTAATTTTAAAATGTACTAATACTTTTTTTATTTGTTGCAATTCTAGTTTTTCGGTCCCTTTATCTTCTGACTATCAAGAATTTCATTATCTAAAGCTCTTCATAGCTAACCTTAGATTAAAAATGTTTTTACCAGAAAGCTAAAATCCGTGTAGGTTCTATTGAACACTTAACTTTTTTTTAAGCATTTTTGCAAGTTTAACCCTTTCTGATGAAACAAAAAACATGGACGTCACATTCCAGGTGTGGTATCAGTACAGTCTCAGACACTGAACAGATGACAGATGTGTTATACAGAAACATTTGGAGAAAATCTGTAGATGGCTGCTGTTAACTTTTTTTAATAATGCTTTCCATCTGTTACACTGGCATTTTAGCCACATAATCACAGTGGTTCACTGTTTTGATCACCCATTGTCCCTTTCATGAGACAATTGTAGGGTCCTAATGAGTAAGCATGTGAGCCAGCACCCTGCAGAAAGTTGCTGATAGCGGTCATGTGTGCTACAACTGTGAATCCCAGCCATAGACTGGGCTTAAATGGTGACACAATTTAATTACTATTATTACAGTGCTCAGCATAAATGAGTACACACCTTTGAAATGTAATATTATAATCAATATCTAACCGAATACAAGAAACATGTCCAAAATGTTGACAAGACTGAGTTTCATAGAACATTTTTAAACCCATAATTTGAAAGTAAAGTTAATAAAATAAGCCTCATTACAAAATTTTTAGTTTTTCATTTCCACTCATTAAAAATAAAAACATTAAAAAAACATGTTTACTGTTGCCGTATGCATTTAATGTCCAATCTACTAAAATATAACACTGACTAACCACAGAATAAATGCTATAAAGAAACAAAAGAGATACTTGACACACCCATTATCTCCCAAAAATCAAAACAAAGCAAAAAGAACCACAACAGATTATATATATATCCCAAAAGGATATTAATGAAAATGCCACACAAAAACAAGTCTTCATGCTGCTTTATTTTCAAATTTCTGACTTTTAGCACTCAAATAAAAAAGCTGTACAAGTAGGTGATCAGTAGTGTTGAGCATTCCGACACCACAAGTATCGGGTATCGGCCGATATTTGCTGTATCGGAATTCCGATACTGAGATCCGATACTTTTGTGGTATCGGGAATCGGAATCGGAAGTTTCCAGTGTATGGTTCCCAGGGACTGAAGGAGAGGAAACTCTCCTTCAGGCCCTGGGATCCATATGAATGTGTAAAATAAAGAATTAAAATAAAAAATATTGATATACTCACCTGTCCGGAGGCCCCTGGACATCACCGCTGGTAACCGGCAGCCTTCTTTGTTTAAAATGAGCGCGTTCAGCACCTTCCATGACGTCACAGCTTCTGCTTGGTCGCGTGCCGCTCATGTGACCGCCACGCGACCAATCACAAACCGCGACGTCATCCCTCAGGTCCTAAATTCCCTTCTAGGAATTTAGGACCTGAGGGATGACGTCACGGCTTCTGATTGGTCACGTGGCGGTCACATGAGCGGCACGCGACCAATCAGAAGCCGTGACGTCATGGAAGGTGCTGAACGCGCTCATTTTAAGCAAAGAAGGCTGCCGGTTCACAGCGGTAAGGTCCAGGCTGCGTTGGAGAGGTGCGTATATCAATATTTTTTATTTTAATTCTTTATTTTACACATTAATATGGATCCCAGGGCCTGAAGAAGAGTTTCCTCTCCTTCAGACCCTGGGAACCATCAGGGATACCTTCCGATACTTGAGTCTCATTGACTTGTATTGGTATCGGGTATCGGTATCGGATCAGATCCGATACTTTGCCGGTATCGGCCGATACTTTCCGATACCGATACTTTCAAGTATCGGACGGTATCGCTCAACACTAGTGATCAGTACATTCATACTGACCTGAAAAGTCATGTTGTAAAATCAAGCACAATGTGATAAAAAAAACTCAAAAGAATGTGTCAAGTGCGGGTTATTTTGCCATTTCACCAGACTGAGAATGCAGGTATGGTGTGGTGTGTTAGATAATCTTCAGTGTTTTAAATTCTAAGTACAGTATGTCTAACTTGTATTTAGTTTTGATTTTTTTGCTAGTACTTGAGGTGGTGCCTGCAGCACAGGTGTATTATTTTTCTGTGTGTGCAAAGCTGAACTTTTGTGAGAATACGTGACCATCCTTCCTTATATCTCTACCTTCTAATATCTATACAAGTAGGAAAGTGTGAGAGTATAACGCTTTTAGGACTAGTTGATACATTGAGAAATTACCTCTTTTTTGGATAGATTAGTTTGTGAGGTTAGTGATTTTATTTTTATCATAAAGAGGTTGTCCACTACTTTAGTATTGATGACCTATCATTAGGATATGTCTCCAATGTCTGATCGGTCGGGGTTTGACACCTGGCACCCCTGCCGATCAGCTGCTATCCGTATCTGTGCCGCCGTCCTACAATACTCACTTACACAGCTGCTCCGTGTTTTGATAGTGGCCAAGGCAAGGCATTGCTCATCCGCCTTTCATTCAAATCAATAGGATGTGGATGTGTAGTACCCTACAGCAGCCACTATCAGAAGACGGCCAGCTCCGCAAATGAGTACTTCCAGCTGGCGGCTACTGACAACAGTAACAGCTATTCGGTCAACAATGCCAAAGTAGTGGACAACCTCTTTAAATAAAAGCTATTGTTAATTGTGCAACCGGGATACTAACTGTGATGCCAGTTTCCACACTGAAAATAGACTCCTTATCTTTATGGAGGGTTCTCAAGCTATGTTCTCCTCATTGGAAAATACTTTAAATGAATAGACATAGTAAATCAGTCCAAATGAAAACAATAAATACAAATGTTATGTACTATTTAAAATGCTAAGGTAAAACAAACTAAATATTTTGCATTCTATAGCAACTACGGTATTTTTAAATATTGTGAAAATAAAGGTGTGAATTAATCAAGTCTAATTTTACCTCTGCTGTTAGCTACTATCAATAAATTGCCACATAGACTATTTGTGGAGAGCTATTGTAATGTGAATGTAGGTGTAAACATTATTATGGGTGTATCATAACGTTTCACTCAATAGAGAGGAAAGACGTCAATTGTTAAAGGGCACCTGTCACCCCGTTTTTTGAAGATGAGCTAAAAATACCGTTAAATAGAGCTGGGCGTTACATTAGTGTCTTTGTGTGCCTTTATAACCTACCTAAGCTGCCGAAATACCTTTGTAAAGTCGCCGTTTTCTGCTGTCTCTCACGCTGGTCTGGTCATATGGGTGTGGTGACAGCGCTGTTTCTCCCCCAGAATCCTGCTCATCATTACGTTGGTGGCGTAGTGGTGTGCGCTTGTCCAAAGCGAAGATCCACTGCCCAGGAGATTCAAAACAGTGCGGTCTTCGCTATTTGCAGTTTACCGGTGGGCGCGGCCATCTTTCCTGTGGCCGCGCGTGCGCAGATGGAGCGCTCTGCTGCCCAAAGCTTCAGAAAAATGGCCGCCGCGATCTCCATCTGCGCACACGTGGAATCCCGCGGCCATTTTCCTGAAGCCCCGGTATTTTTAGCTCATCTTCAAAAAACGGGGTGACAGGTTCCCTTTAAATCAATGAGGAAGATGTGATGTAAATAAATATCATTGTTAAAGAAATTACTCATCTGATTTCTTTCTTCAAAGTTATTTTAGAAACTTATTAGATAATGAAATCCTGACCAAAACTCCATCCAAGTTGATAGCTTACTTTAAAGAAAATCAGTCTAAAAATACAATGCATTAGAGCTATAAATATAAGCAATGTCAAACACTTCCCCCTTTATGAGGAACACGTGGCCCATTGCTTATCAAATATCCAAACAACTCCAGAAAAGATAGATTTTGTTATTGCAGAAGAAGGAACTTGTCCTGAGCTGTGGCTGGCTTTTGTCTAGACATCGCATGTGACTTTGCTCTCTAAGGTAATAATTCCAAAGACAAGTACAGTTTATACAACTTCACCAGTAATCCACCTCATCTCAGCACTCAGCAATGAGAGAGTTACTATTTTCTCAGCCTGGGAGCCTCAGTGTCAGAAAGGGAAATATAATCTAAGGAAGCAGTAAAGTTTTCTCGTTTTCACGCATGTCCATTTGTCAGAATTACTGAATGCTTTCGGTGCCTGGTGATATTTATAAGTACAATTTTCTGTGGCACCTTAACTTGACCTTTTAAAACTCTACAAACTGTTTTGATAAGTCTCCTTTGTTTCTAAATCCATCACACACACATAGTTTTAAGCAGGATGTTTAACTGACTACATTCAGAGACTGATAAACTATTTGAACAGATATACACTGTAAATTATTGTATTCTTTATACTTGATGACATAGGTCTCGGTCCCCACCATCTTAGAGAAGGGCATGACAGTGATGGCTTGCTTTCTGTGGTGTCAAAGGGGCTATAAAGGGGCGTGCACGCCGACGGCCATCTTACTTCTGCCGATCTTAGCATAGGGAGAGATTGCTGCAGCTTCGTCAGAAGAAGGGCTATAGTTAGGGAGGGAAGATTAACCACCAAACCGCTTGTGCTGTAGCAATTTCTACTGTTGTCCAACACCACCTTTGTTTTGCAGGGACAGTGGAGGCTATATGTTTGTGCTTCAGCTCTGTAGCTTATTAGGCTGCCTTATAAGGCTCCCTGATAGCTGCATTGCTGTTTGCACCGCTGCTGTGCAAACTAACTGCTTTTTTAAAAGCAAAAATCCTGTTGCTCCTTTCTGCACAGTTATCTTGTTTATTTGTCCACACTTTTGTGTGCAGCAGTCCTTTTTGTTGCTGCCATACTTGTCCTGAGATCATTGTAGGGAGATTGAAATTGTACTACAGTCCTTGGAATTTTCAGATATCTTCCAGCCACTTTCTGCCACTTACATTGTGTTGTGTTACACACTAGGCCTGAGTTGTGGTGCTGTCTCCCCCCCAAAAAAGGAGATTCAAATTGTCACAAAGTGGATATACGTCAGTTCTGTTAGTTTGTCGTATATCAGCCAGCCACGTTCTGCCACTTACATTGTGTTGTAAAATACACTGGGCCTGAGTTTGGGTTCAGTCTCCCCCCAAAAAAAGTGTGATTCAAATTCTCACAAAGTGGATATACCTCAGTCCTCTTAGTTTGTCGTGAATCAGCCAGCCGCTTGCTGCCACTCACATTGCGTTGTAAAATACACTGGGCCTGAGTTTGGGTTCAGTCTCCCCCCAAAAAAAGTGAGATTCAAATTCTCACAAAGAGGATATACCTGAGTCCTCTTAGTTTGTGGTATATCAGCCAGCCACTTTCTGCCACTTACAATGTGTAGTGTAATAAACTGGGCCTGAGTTTTGGTGCAGTCTCCCCCCAAAAAACGGAGATTTAAATTGCCACTAAGTGGATCTACGTCAGTTCTGTTAGTTTGTCGTATATCTTCCAGCCACGTTCTGCCACTTACATTGTGTAGTGTAATACACTGGGCCTGAGTTTTGGTGCAGTCTCCCCCCAAAAAAGGGAGATTTAAATTCTCAACAAGTTTATATACACCTTCTACCTTGTTTTACAGTACTAGGGTTGAGCGACCTTTACTTTTATAGGATCGGGTCGGGTTTCACGAAACCCGACTTTTGAAAAAGTCGGGTCGAGTGAAATTGGCCGATCCTATAAAAAAGTCGGGGTCGGGGTCGGCCGAAACTCGAAACCCAATGCAGTTCATTGGGTTTCCAATGGTTCCCAGGGTCTGAAGGAGCGGAAACTCTCCTTCAGGCCCTGGGATCCATATTTAAGTGTAAAATAAAGAATTAAAATAAAAAATATTGCCATACTTACCATCTGACGGGCCCTGGTACTAACCGGGAACCTTCCTTCCTTAGAATCAGCCTTCCAGGACCTCGCGGTGACGTCACGGTGACGTCGCGGCTTGTGATTGGTCGCGTGGCCGCCCATGTGACCGCTCGCGCGACCAATCAGAAGCCGCGACGTCACCGTGACATCACCGAAGGTCCTGGAAGGGCTGATTCTTAGGAAGGAAGGCTGCCGGAAAGAAGCAGGGCGTGTCCGAGGGTGAGTATAAACCTAATAGGAATATACTCACCCTCGGCTTCGTTCCGGCAGCCTTCCTTCCTAAGAATCAGCCCTTCCAGGACCTTCGGTGACGTCACGGTGACGTCGCGGCTTCTGATTGGTCACGCGAGCGGCCACATGGGCGGCCGCGCGACCAATCACAAGCCGCGACGTCACCGCGACATCACCGCGAGGTCCTGGAAGGCTGATTCTAAGGAAGGAAGGTTCCTGGTTAGTACCAGGGCCCGTCAGATGGTAAGTATGGTGATATTTTTTATTTTAATTCTTTATTTTACACTTAAATCTGAATTCCGATACCAATTCCCGATATCTTAAACATATCGGGAATCGGTATCAGAATTCCGATTCCAGATTCAGAAGATCGCCGACTTTATGGCCGACCCCACACAGGGGTCGGGTTTCATGAAACCCGACTTTGCCAAAAGTCGGCGACTTCTGAAAATTGCCGACCCGTTTCGCTCAACCCTATACAGTACCATATAACAGTTGTTATTTTGGTTACATTTTCCCAAAAATGAGGAAGTGTGTTGGAAGAGGCCGTGGGCGGTCATTGCCAGCTGGTAATGATGGTGGTGGTGGTGGTGGTGGTGGTGGAGCATCTGGTGGTAGTGGGAAAAGCAAAATAGCACCTAAGTCTCGAGGTGTTGAGCCAGCGTCATCGTCTGGCTACACAAGGCCTCGAAGACTCCCTTATCTGGGAGTAGGAAAACTGCTTTTAAAGCCAGAGCAGCAGGAAAAAGTTTTGGCTTTCCTTGCTGACTCAGCCTCTAGCTCGTTCGCCTCCTCTTCCGAAAGTTCAAAATATAAAAGCATTGAGTCGTCAGTTGATGCTCCCGCTGAGGAACAAGTCACTTCCTTGTGTCCTTCACCCAAACCAAAAGTGAAGGATGCGGCAGGCGACACTACAGTTTACTCCATGGAGCTCTTTACACATACCGTGCCTGGGTTAGAAAGGGAAATTGTTAACAGCCCATTACAAGATGAATCGGACATGGAGTGCACAGATGCACAGCCACAGCTAGATTATTATGCTGTTCCATTGACTCAGATCACTACATTGCCCTCGCAGTGTACTGAGCCAGAATCTGACCCTGATGAGACTATGGTGCCCCGTCCCGAATGCTATAGCACCTCACACGGTGACACAGAGAAAGGTGCACCTGACATTGAAGAGGAGGTGATAGATGACCTAATTGTTGACCCAGATTGGCAGCCATTGGGGGAAGAGGGTGCCACTGCCAGTAGCTCAGAAGTAGAGGAGAATGATCCACAGCAGCCATCTACATCGCAACAGCTATCATCTGGCAGGCCCGTATCAGGCCAAACACGTTTGTCAAAAACAGTTTTAGGACAGCGTGGCCATCTGGTGAAAGTAGCACAGCGTGCAATGCCTGAAAATGTTATCCATAGTAGGAAGAGAGCAGTGTGGCAATTTTTTAACCAAGATCCTAATGATCAGTCAAAAGTTATCTGTAAGAAATGCTCAAAGATCTTTAGAAGAGGGAAGAATCTCCAAAATTTAAATACAACATGCATGTGTAGACATTTAACCAGCATGCACTTGCAAGCCTGGACTAACTACCAAACGTCCCATACCGTTAGTCCTGTTACCAATTTTGAACTGCATTTAGCCCACTTACTTATTTGGGCCTACTCACTGTGTCAGCCTCTCCTTACAGTTGTCCTCCGCTGAACAAAGCAATGCCGCCAGTTTAGTCCTGTTACCAATTTTGAGCTGCATTTAGCCTTCTTACTTATTTGGGCCTACTCACTGTGTCAGCCACTCCTTACAGTTGTCCTGCGCTGAACAAAGCAATGCCACCTGGTTAGTTCTGTTACCAATTTTGAACTGCATTTAGCCTACTTACTTATTTGGGCCTACTCACTGTGTCAGCCTCTCCTTACAGTTGTCCTCCGCTGAACAAAGCAATGCCGCCAGTTTAGTCCTGTTACCAATTTTGAACTGCATTTAGCCTACTTACTTATTTGGGCCTACTCACTGTGTCAGCCTCTCCTTACAGTTGTCCTCCGCTGAACAAAGCAATGCCGCCTGTTTAGTCCTGTTACCAATTTTGAACTGCATTTAGCCCACTTACTTATTTGGGCCTACTCACTGTGTCAGCCACTCCTTACAGTTGTCCTCCGCTGAACAAAGCAATGCCACCTGGTTAGTCCTGTTACCAATTTTGAACTGCATTTAGCCTACTTACTTATTTGGGCCTACTCACTGTGTCAGCCTCTCCTTACAGTTGTCCTCCGCTGAACAAAGCAATGCCGCCTGGTTAGTCCTGTTACCAATTTTGAACTGCATTTAGCCTACTTACTTATATTCTAAGTTTTACAGATCACAGAAATGTTCACAGATCATGTAACAATGTATGGTAGCCTACAAAATTTTTAAAAGATTTTTTTCAGGTCTAGAGATCACAGAAATCTTACCAGACCATGTAACACAGTATGGATGAGAAATGGAAGCCTACAATATTTTTAAAGGCTTTTTCTCACTTTTAGAGATCCCAGAAATGTTCACAGACCACCTAACACTGTATGGCTGAGAAATGTAAGCCTACAAAGTTTTTAACCCTAGAACGCATACCTGGGGCCTCGCAGGCCTGCCAGGTTACTTGTTTTCTATTTTCTGTAAAAGTACTTTAGTTAGAATTTTGAAAATCTAGGTAATCCTCAGGTATATAGTTGTTAGTAATTTCCAGTTATTTATATATTTTTATGTTACAGACATTTCAGTATAACAACCTTTTTTTGGGACTACCCCATATTCAAGCACCTGGGGCCTTTTAGGCCTGTACTAGTTTTACATGTGATACTCAGTCTTTTTGTCTGTATTGTTGCTGGGGAAGAACTTTTATGACTCTGCTATTGCTGCTATTGCTGGGAAGAGTGTGGATTCTGCATTCCCTTTTTTCCAATATCCTTGATGTGTCAGCCCTCAATAGCTACATTGTTTATTGTCAAACTAATCCAGAATTCCATGCCAACAGGAAAGACAAGAGACGTCTATTTTTGACAGAACTTTGTTATGAACTTTTGGTGTCTACTATGATGGAGAGAAGCAGCATGATATGCTTATCAAGGCAAATTACGGAGGCAATGATCCGATGTGGAATACGCTTTCCGGAACATCCAGAGCAAAGAGAAAAAAAAAGAAAGCGCTGCTATATTTGTCCAGCAAAGAAGGAAAGAAAATCGGAGCGTTTCTGTTCTACTTGCGGACAAAATGTATGCAAGGAACATTCAGCCGAAAAAATAATATGCGAGAATTGTCGGGGGAATATGTAAAGTTACAAATAAATATTCCTGCACCAAGTTTGCTACAACCAAAAAAATTTTTCATAAAAAAATTGCATATAGAATGCCTATATTTGGCGTGCCCGTTTACTTACTTTTTTGTTGTTTTATGCACATAATTATGTTTTGAAATATACACATCTTAGGCTGTGTTCCCAGTAGCGCTGGGGTTCGCCAGAAGGGGATCCATAATGGATCTGACTTCCTGGTAACTCCAGCTAAGGCTGCCGGAATGGCGGGATTCCGCCAGCCTTAGCTGGGGTCACCAGGAGGTCAGATCCATTACGGATCCCCTCCTGGCGGACCCCAGCGCTAGTTGGAATGCATCCTTACCTTGCAATTGTAAAATAAATTTTGAAAAGTATTTTTATTTGAGTTATTCCGTGTTATTTGCACACAGGCCTAAAAGGCCCCAGGTGCGTGAATATGGGGTAGTCCCAAAAAAAGGTTGTTATACCGAAATGCCTATAATATAAAAATATATGAACAACTGGAAATTACTAACAACTATATACCTGAGGAATACCAAGAGTTTCAAAATTCTAACTAAAGAAATTTTACAGAAAATAGAAAACAAGTAACCTGGCAGGCCTGTGAGGCCCCAGGTATGCGTCCGCCAGCCTTAGCTGGGGTCACCAGGAGGTCAGATCCATTACGGAATCCCGTCCTGGCGGACCCCTGCGCTAGTGGGAATGCATCCTTACTTTGCAATAAACTTTGAAAAGTATTTTTATTTGAGTTATTCCATGATAATTGTAAACAGGCCTAAAAGGCCCCAGGTGCGTGAATGTGTAGATTTCTATGGGTATGCGTTCTAGGGTTAAAAGCTTTTTCTCAGTTTTGAAAGCCTTTGTAACACTGTATGGAGTACAGAAATATACTACACACTACAGATTAATGTATGAATGAGGAAAATGTTTCAACAATTTTTGGGTGTGTTACATATCACAAAAAAGGACTTTAAAGCACGTAATACTTGATGGAACAAAATGTATTCAATTTTTTTATCAGCTCACACAAAAAAGCTGCAGATACACAGGTGCTTCTCACAAAATAAGAATATCATACAAAAGTTAATTTATTTCAGTTCTTCAATACAAAAAGTAAAACTCATATATTATACAGAGTCATTACAAACAGAGTCATGAATTTCAAGTGTTTATTTCTTTTAATGTTGATGATTACGGCTTACAGCCATTGAAAACCCAGAAGTCATTATCTCAGTAAATTAGAGTACTTTAAAACGTTAGCTTGAGAAAATGATTTTAAAATCCAAAATGTTGGCCTACTGAAATGTATATTCAGTAAATGCACTTAATACTTGGTCAGTGCTTCTTTTGCATCAATTACTGCATCAATGCCGTGTGGCATGGAGGTGATTAGCCTGTGGCACTGCTGATTTGTTATGGAAGCCCAGGTTGCTTTGATAGTGGCATTCAGCTCATCTGCATTGTTGGGTCTGGTGTCTCTCATCTTCCTCTTGACAATACCCCATAGATTCTGTATGGGACTAAGGTCAGACGAGTTTGATGGCCAACTAAGCACAGTAATACTGTTGTTTTTAAACTAGGTATTGGTACTTTTTGCAGTGTGGACAGGTGCTAAACCCTGCTAGAGAATGAAATTTCCAACTCCAGTAAGCTTGTCGGCAGAGGGAAGCATGAAGTGCTCTAAAATTTCCTGGTAGACGGCTGCGCTGACTTTTCTCTTGATAAAACACAGTGGACCTACACCAGCAAATGACTTGGTTCCCCAAACCTTCACTGATTGCGGAAACTTCACACTAGACCTTAAGCAGCTTGGATTGTGGCCTCTACACTTTTCCTGCAGACTCTGGGACCTTGATTTCCAATGTCTAGAGTGAAGTAGAGCCATGATGTGATGGTTTAGGGAGCCATTTCATCTGCTGGAGTAGGTCCATTGTGTTTTATCAAGACCAAAGTAAGCGCAGCTGTCTACCAGGTAATTTTAGTTGGTGGACATTTTCCTCCCCTGAGTTGCACCTGGTGTCCGTGTCGATCGCCTATAATCCATGTGGGTGAAAAGAGCCGCATTATCTGATTGTAATCTTTACAACAACTATTCAACAAAGGCCTTCTGGCATGCATGCACTGAAAATGGCTCTTCTGCATGAGAGAAGCAAATTTCTCCTTGTACCGTGGGTCTAGTAAGGTTCACAGCTAGTATTTCATGGTGGACAAAATGTGTTTCACACAAGGGTCTTAGGAAAAGCATCTTGACATGAACTGTCATGTGTGGCAGACTGCAAAAAGTCAAATGCTCAGTGTCCCCACCAGGATGAACACTAACCATCCTCTCATCCTCACAATGCCTCCCTCCTCCTCCTCTTCAGACCATCCCTGCTGGACAAGCATGAAGCTGGGATTGGGAGTCCCCTCTGTAGTGAAGACTGAAAACTCCTGTTCCTCCTCATCCTTCTCCTCCTTCTCCTCCTCCTGTTCCTCATCATCACCCAATGTGACCTGAGAATATTGTCTGAGGCTGGGCTGTGTGGTATCAGCCACTGTAAAATCTTGCTCCATAGCAACTTGCTCGGCATTTAAAGCTTACTTTTTGAGATTATGCAGCAAACGTTTTAGTAGACAGAGCAGCAGGATGGTTATGCTGATAATAAAATCATCAGTGCTCACCAACTTGATTCAGTACTCAAAGATTTGAAGAACCTCACATATATCAGTGATCCACACTCACGCGGCAGTTGTTATGTGTGGGGGCTGAGTGTTAGGCTGCCGTCACACTAGCAGTATTTGGTCAGTATTTTACATCAGTATTTGTAAGCCAAAACCAGGAGTGGATGATAAATGCAGAAGTGGTGCATATGTTTCTATTATACTTTTCCTCTAATTTTTCAACTCCTGGTTTTGGCTTACAAATACTGATGTAAAATACTGACCAAATATTGCTAGTGTGATGGCAGCCTTACTCTGACGGGCATTGAGAAGCTGGAATTCAGACACTGCTAAATGCTAAATGCCCACATTGCCAGATTGCTTGCCCTGGAAATGTTGCTTGTAGGAGCTGAATATTTCCACTTAGTGGTGGCAGACCCACAGCACTTGATTCCCAGCCACCACTATTTTTCCTGATGTGCCGTATCCGCGATACAGAAGCATGTGTTATACAATGTCAGCCGTGCTCTGGTCAACACAGGGAAGGTCCATCTAACCACAGATAAGTGAACAAGTTCTTGTGGACAGGGATTTTACATTTCCCTGATGGCACACTGGGTGAATTTGATGGAGTCTGGGACAGAGTCAAAGGCTAGCACATCACACATCTTACGCACACCGAGAATAGCAGGCTCAGCTTCCATTAGGGCTGCAGTCTCCTCATATTCCACTTCCCATCTCTCCTCCTCCTCTTAATAATCCTCAGCGAATCTAGCCTCCCCATCACTACCCAGCTGGGAAATCTGCAGCATTGCCTTGGCAAAGCGGCCACATGCTCTGCTGAAGCTCATCTGCTTAGGTGATAAAGCTCACAACGCAGCCAAGCTGTTCAAAGGTATAAAAGAACAGACTGATCAGGCTCTTCTGCCCTTACTATGCTGTTTCCACATGTAACGTGTGCAACATGGCATCGGCAGGGCTTAAATATCCCCCTATGATGCTATAAGGCCAGCCAATCACAGTGATGCCACAACAAAGATGGCAACGATACTGCTATGATAGGCAAACAAGTCCAGCAGGTTTATTGACTGAAAATAAAGCTCCAAACATGCTGGGTGGGTCACTCAAATATACAGAGGCACATAGCTAATTACTTGCCGAATAGCGTACTATTCGTGTGAGTAACGAATAGTGCCAAATGTATTCGCTCATCACTATTTAAGATTAGAAATCAAGTATGTGTTAATATTATTTTATAGGCTATGGTGTGGTAGTACTCACATCTGAATGCTTTAGGGATGAATCTAGTATGCTTAGGGAACCAATTTATGCCAGTATACTGCACGACATATACACATATAAATAGGTGCTTAAGTGTATGCATTTTTATAGATTTACATATACTGTGCTGTATCTTTATGGTTGGAAAGCCATTTTGTAAAGCCATGAAGTGAAATAAAAAATGTGGAGTGTTACAATAGCCCACCTACCATGGATGCAATATTGAAGCAGGGCGTGTCCGAGGGTGAGTATATACCTAATAGGAATATACTCACCCTCGGCTTCGTTCCGGCAGCCTTCCTTCCTAAGAATCAGCCCTTCCAGGACCCTCGGTGACGTCACGGTGACGTCGTGGCTTATGATTGGTCGCGCGAGCGGTCACATGGGCGGCCGCGCGACCAATCACAAGCCGCAACGTCACCGTGACGTCACCGCGAGGTCCTGGAAGGCTGATTCTAAGGAAGGAAGGTTCCCGGTTAGTACCAGGGCCCGTCAGATGGTAAGTATAGCGATATTTTTTATTTTAATTCTTTATTTTACACTTAAATATGGATCCCAGGGCCTGAAGGAGAGTTTCCGCTCCTTCAGACCCTGGGAACCATTGGAAACCCAATGCACTGCATTGGGTTTCGAGTTTCGGCCGACCCCGACCCCGACTTTTTTATAGGATCGGCCGATTTCACTCGACCCGACTTTTGAAAAAGTTGGGTTTCGTGAAACCCGACCCGATCCTATAAAAGTAAAGGTCGCTCAACCCTAGCTACCGGTATATGTCAAAAATAAAAATAGATACCAATAAAAGT